>NC_059343.1:10155500-10458600 GCF_018350155.1 Leopardus geoffroyi
AAGCATCGTAGCAGTTAGGGTAGAACATTAGAGAGGTGGCAGCGGGAAAGTAAAAAAGGAATCAGGTGGGGATCGGAAAGCCTAGGAAAGCAATGTGACATTACTGGGTCGGTTTTCCCCTCTCCGGGCTCGAGGTGGCTTCCACAGAACACGTACAAAGGAGCATGTGCTCTGCTTCTGGTCCCTGGAATCCAAGACCACGGTGTATATGGATGGATATTCATACGTCTCCCCTTCATTGTGAGGAATAGAACCCTTTAAGCCTTGAAGTCATTGTCCAAGCCAACATTTAGCATCTCAGTGATGGCCTTGGGGAATCCCTTTGCCGATCACAGATTTTCCTCACCCGGAGTCCAGGCTTTTAAAAGGGGAAAGGAAGAACTGGAAGGGGTACAAATGCTTGCCCCGGGAGAGGGCTTTCTAGAATTATCTGAACGCTTGTCAGACAGCAAAAGTAATACACTTTAATAACAAGGTTGATGTCCTCTATTCAAGGAGAAACAACGCATGGATTGTGGGGGACAGTGCCTCACAGGCAGGGGAGCACTGTTCCTGACAGATGTGGGGCAAGGGCAAGTCTCGCAGAGTCTTAAAAGAGGCAGCATGGAAACAGGGCCCAATCAGCTAAGAAGTCAGAGATTTCTCTGCGAGGCCAGCAGGTCGTATTTTCTAGGATAAGGTAGGCCAGCTGAAGCGGAGCCAGAGGACTGTGACTGGTATCCATTAGGGTTCCCTGGCAGGTATTTCCCACGAGTGCGGGCTGACTTACGTTTAGATCTGTGATGTGGGCGGGGCCGCCGGAGCCCCTGGACTCCATTTTGTGGGTCCTCATATACAAATTAACTTTATCACACCCCACTCTTTTCCTGGTTTGTCAGTTCTCCCAACAAGAGACGAATGGCTTAGGAGCCTAGATGCCCCCAAGACACTGAATAAGCTGGTGAACACGGAGGGGACCTAGGGCCAAGGTGAATCATGGGACTGTCAGCCTTAGAGCGAAGGATCAACCCAGAGGTCAGAGGCAGGGGACAAATGTGGGCTTCCAGCATCCCGGGCAGCCAGTATGAGCTGAATATTGATCTCCAGAAACCAATCATCATCAAATCATTTGTTTGTCATTATCATATCCCTACAGCTTGAACCCTGAGAGCATCTAACTCGAAAGAGTATTGCAGAAAAATATCAACAGGAAACCCGTGCATGCGCAGGGTATATTTCAAAAGCAGAATCCTTCAGTTCCAACTATTTTCTGTGTTTATTTATCTCTCTATACATGCTTATATTGTTTCATAAATACTGGAAGACTTCATTATCCAAGGATAATTTGTAGCTGAAAAAGGCCATTTTTAAAAAATTTATTTCCCGAGAGACAGAGATAGCGCAAGCAGGGGAGGGGCAGAGAGAGAGGGAGAGATTGAAAAATCACAAGCAGACACAGGGTTCAAACCCATGAAACCACGAGATCATGACCTGAGTCAAAACCAAGAGTTGGACGCTTAACCAACGGAGCCACCCAGGTGCCCTGAAATGAGGCCATTTAAAATGAATCCACCTAAAATAGGACCCAAATAGCACAGTAAAAAAAAAAAAAAGAAAGAAAAAGAAAAAAGCTTAGACCAGGATTTAATTCTGAAAAGAAAACCAATTTGCTTTAAATAGTAGGAAAATAATTTTATACATTCTCATATATTAAAAATTCAAGATAGAGCTGCTGTAGATTCTTAAAATTAACAGCAATGACGTGTTGCTTTTTCTTTTGGCATAATTGTACTGGAAAAACGGTTACGATAGTTTGCGTGGCCCTCTATTCACAGTTGACTCTCAGGCAAAATCGTAAAGAAGGTCATTATTACAAAACCATTTGAGGGTTTCATCGGTTTCCCTGAAAGACCTCCCTAAAGGCTTTGATCTCCAAATCTTTCTTCAAACTCCATACTCTGACATTGTAGGGAAGGAAAATATTCCCTCTGCCTGTAGCTGGGGCACAGGGGTGTGAGAGCACCTGACTCCAGGGGTCCCAAACGGGCCAGGTTCAGCTCCACACCGCTGGCAAAATCCAAAGACAGAGAGACCCGCGGTGGTGAAACAAGAAAGGGATTTAGGGGCACCTGGGCGGCTCAGTCAGTTCAGTTTCCGACTTTGGCTCAGGTCATGATCTCACAGTTTGTGGGTTCGAGCCTTGCATCAGACTCTTTGCTGATAGCATGGAGCCTGTATGTCTCCCTCTCTCTCTGCTCCTCCCCAGCTCATGCTCGCTCTCTCTCTCTCTCTCAAAAAGAAATAACCATGAAAAAAAAAAAAGGGGGGGCCCCTGGGTGGCTCAGTCGGTTAAGCATCCGACTTTGGCTCAGGTCATGATCTCATGGTCCGTGGGTTCGAGCCCCATGACGGGTTCTGTGCTGACAGCTCAGAGCCTGGAGCCTGCTTCGGATTCTGTCTCCCTCTCTCTCTGCCCCTCCCCTGCTCACGGTCTGTCTCTCTCTGTCTCTCAATAATAAACGTTAAAAAATTTAAAAAGAAAGAAAGAGATTTATTTCAGGGAGGCCACCACCGGGAAGACAGCAGACTAGCGTCTCAAAGGCTGTCCCGAAAGTGCCAGAAAAACTTCCAGGTTTTATATAACGAAAATGTGGGGCAAAGGTCTGTGGGTATGTGCAGGTGGGCAGTGAAGGCCAAATAGATCACAGTCTCGGAGTCAGTCCCAGGCGGGGTCATGCTGTCTCAGGGCAACCCTTACTTCTTGAGGAATAGTTTCAGTTCCCATCAGCGGATGCTTGAAGGGTCTCCCACTGGAGCCAAGAGACAAGCTGAGCTCAAAATGGATTCTTGGCTGAGACCCACACACACACACACACACACACACACACATACCCCATAATGAAAGACAGATTAGCAAGAGACAAACAGAAGGTGAATGACGTGGACGGAGAAGCTGCTTTTAGGCAACAGGAATGGAAACTTCAGCAAGGTGAAGGGCCCACAGTGACCACTGAGCTGACGCAGACAGGCTCATTAAGTGACCCACCTCGAAATAGCCATAGGCCCTAACTGACCACTTACAACCAGGCTCGGTTCCTGAGATTACCAGAAAAAGGAAAAATTCCATACATTCCCATCCTCCCTCACTCCACTCTGTAACTATAACCCTTCACCATCACCTTGTGGCAGTCTCTCCCTTGCTGTCCTGCCCGCCACTCCCTTGCGGTGTATTCTATCAACTTCTATCTCCTTTGTTCTGCCTTGGGTGAATTCTTTCACCACCCACGCCACCAACCCCCCCCGCGCAATTGGGACGCCCCACAATGAATACCTCATGTATACATGGGAGATGCCCGGGAAAACTGAGCAAAACTTCCTTAAATGGCCCAGACCACACCATCTTGAATGCCGTCTTCAGCTAAAGACAAAAGAAAGATGCGGGGTGTCGGGGGAAGCTGGCTGTGGGAGTTTATCAGGAAAAGCACAGTAAACCAGGCTAAGGTTGTCTTCTCCATTGGTAAAGAGTTTATCTTCCTTATACAGAGAGGGAGACACCTTACAAATAGAGATTTCCCTTGTAAATGTAAATTTCCCTTACAAAGGAGTAAATTTTGTTTTTAGGGCGTCTCCTGTGTCTTTTTCTCAAAAATAATCAACTCAGAATAATCCTTAGGCCCAAGAGGCATATTGGGAGGTGGCATATTGTTTTAGCCTTCATTTGGATGCGAGGATGGGATTACTGGTGTTGGGCGAGGAGCAGACATAAGACCCCCACTCTGAATGACTCTTGTCCCGGGCAGTGTATTGGCCTGCACCCAGAGTATTCCATAGCATCCTTGTTAATTTCCTTTTTTCTTTTCTTTTCTTTTCTTTTTTTTTTTTTTAGTTTGTCTTTATTTTGAGGGAGAGAAAGAGCATGAGTGGGGGACAGGCAGAGAGAGAATCCCAAGTAGGCTCCGCACTGTCAGCGTGGAGCCCGACGTGGGGCTCAGTGTCTGTCACAAACCATGAGATCGGGACCTGAGCTGACATAGAGACTCCAATGCTTAACCGACTGAGCCACCCAGGCGCCCCCATTTTCTCTTCTTCCAGTGTTAACTCTAACGGGTTTTTGTTTTGGCTTTACCAATGAATTTGTAACCAAGCCAACGTGAGTCCACTCCTCGGTGAGGCGGTAACTGCACCAGTTGGCGTTCTCGCACAGAGAAAATTTCATTTGCAGCAAACTAAGGAGATCATGAGGAATGGCTTCCAAAGCCACGACTCCCTGAGCAACGGTGGATGGGTGGCTTTCATTTGAGGTTAGGATGAATATTTAGATTGGGAAGCCTTGTCATCACGCGTAGAGGAGGGCATGAGGTAGTTCATGTGCCCTAAGGAAACATGCCTGTACACACTTTGTATGTAATGGAAACGAGGCTTTGTGATCCACCATGGGCGGAGATTTTGGTATCACAATGAGGGAAAGGTACTTGTTGGTCATTCTGGAGGTCACTCTTGGGTCCGTCGGCACAGGCTCGAGTCGGGGGTTACACTCCGACTGGTCTGGGTGGTCTGGGCCCGCTGGAGGTCAGCACGGTCACCGTTGCTTGGACAAAAGTCAGTAAGTACAAGCAGGTGGGCAGTCAAGGTCCGGTCTGCGGTCTCACTGGTGGCGGTTGGAGCCATTCCCCTGCATCAGCAGCTTTGTGCACTTCTTTATGTTAGCGAGCTTTGTGATTACGGTTTTAAAATGGTTTGCACGGTAGCTTTTACAACATCCATGTTCAATGACACCGTTACTTACCAGGTGCCTTCCCTAGATTAAGAACTCTTTAATGGAGAGGATGTGACTCATTTACCTTCTATCACCAATGGCATCGGTTACTATTAGCTCCATTTAATGGCTTCTCGTTCAAGATCTTCATCATCGGGGCGCCTGGGTGTCTCAGTCGGTTGAGCGTCCGGCTTCAGCTCGGGTCATGATCTCACAGTTTGTGAGTTCGAGCCCCGCATCGGGCTCTGTGCTGACAGCTCAGAGCCTGGAGCTGGTTTCCGATTCTGTGTCTCCCTCTCTCTCTCTGCTCTTCCCCTGCTCGTGTGCTCGCTCTCTCTCTCTCTCTCTCTCTCTCAAAAATAAATAAACATTAAAAAAATGTTAATAAAAAAAGATCTTCATCATCAAATACTGACTAGCAAAGACATCGACACAGTAGGCAGGGATATGCCTTAGTGTCGAATCAAAAGAGATGCTTGAGTGGGGACAAACTTTATTAAGTGGCTAATTCCTTTGTACAGGTTTTGAATGCTATGCCGACTTTTGCTTCCCTATCCAATGTGTATCTGGATATTTGGACCCGAAGCACCGTTGATACTGTTTAATTACTGGCATCATTTAATGTGTGCCCTTGATTTCAGTAGGGAGACCTGTTTTCTCAGTGGGGAGACTTTTCCCCCTGGTAATCGACTTTTTTCTCAAAACTGAAGTATAGTGGACGCACAGTGTTTCATTAGTTTCAGGTGTACCACGCCGATTGGACAAGTAGCTACCATGTGTCGCCGTCCAACACTGTTGCGATAACATCGACTGAATTTCCTGACCTGTACCTTTCATCCCCATGAGTTACTCATTCCATCCCTGCAAGTGGGGAGATATTTTAATGTGCTCATTTATTCCTCGAGTTTTCAGGAGATTCTCTACCCATTCGGCTTACTTGCTGACGCTTGCCCTTTCGTGAAGCAGCCACAAATGCAAAGTTCTCAAATACGAGAGTCCGTTGGTCTCCTTTCGAAGGTCTCTTGTAGTCAGAGTTGGGAAGGTGGGAGATGATGGTCCCTGCCCATCCGCCTGGGGAACGGGACGGATGTAAAAAGCTCATTAACTCTTTACTTAAAAAGAAAACCAAAATGTCACAAAACGCAGGAATAATTCAAAGGCTATTTAGGCTACAGAGGGAGCTGTGTGCTTCCACTATTTTGTTCTGGGAGCTTTTCAATCAGCTAGCATTGGCAAAGCTTCTGAACAAAGACAGTAATTACCAAATAAAAATTGCCTTCAGTGCATTGTCTAACTGTGTTCATGGCTTGGCATGAACGGATTTATGATCCTTTTATTCCAACAGGAACTACCAGTTCTCCCTTCACTTCAAATAGCCTATTCATCTCAGTATAAAAACAGCTCAAATACACAGCAGAATATGCTGCATGGGCAACTCAAGGCACAGACAGCAGGAGTCAGCTTCTTCCGACAGGCACAAATAGCACAGGCTTTGAGCAACGACAAAGCAAAGACTCTACAAAAACTTTTGAATATTAAAAAAAAAAAAAAAAAACAAAATAACCAGCAATTATTTGGTTCCAGGTCTTTTTACTATTCTATATATTTTGTCCAAACTTAAGTTAATTCCATCTTGTATAAAATGACTCAAAATGCAGGTGTCAGTAGGGAATGTATGCTTACATAATGATCTATGGCTGCACCTCCGATACATAGACCGATATTTTGTATTTTTTAGGGGGTAAGTGGCACAGATATATACATATCTGTAATGTATATATAGGTACATACACACACATCTGTATATATGTATATATACACATATACACACATACATATATAGAGACATCATAAAGAATCACTTCATCAGACGCAACCTAACTGATAGCATCATTAAGCAATTTACTTGACTTCCGACACCCATTTGCAATGCATTATCTTTAATTTTCATCTCCCTGATGATGAGTGATGTTGAGCATCTTGTCCTGTGTCTGTTGGCTATCTGAACGTATTTGAAAAAATGTCTGTTCAGGTCTTAGGCCCATTTTTAATGTTTATTTATTTTTGAGAGTGACAGATAGAATGAGAGTAGGTTGGGGCAGAGAGAGAGGGAGGCACAGAATCCGAAGCAGGCTCCAGGCTCCGAGCCATCAGCACAGAGCCCGATGCGGGGCTCAAACTCACAGAGCTGTGAGATCATGACCTGAGCCGAAGTCGGACGCTCAACCAACTGAGCCACCCAGGCGCCCCTCTTAGGCCCATTTTTAATTGGATTATTTGGTTTTTTGAGTGTTGAGTTGTGTAAGTTCTTTATATATTTTGGATATTAACCCCTCATTGGATAGATCACTTGCAAATATCTTCTGTTCAGTATGTTGACTTTTCACTTTGTTGATCATTTCCTCCACTGTGCAGAAGCTCTTTATTTTGCTGTAGTCCTAGTTGTTAAATTGTGCTGTTGCCCCCCTTTCGCCAGAGGAGACAAATCTAGAAAAATGTTACTACAGCCAATGTCTGAGAAATTACTGCCTGTGCTCTCTTCTAGGAATTTTATGGTTTCAAATCTCACATTTAAGTCTTTAGTCATTTTGAGTTTATTTTTGTGTGTGGTGTAAGAAAGTGGTCCAGTTTCATTCTTTTGCGTGGGGCTGTCCGGTTTTCTCAACACTATTTGTTGAAGAGATTGTCTTTTCCCCCATTGTATATTCTTGCCTCCTTTGTCATAGATTAATTGACCGTGTTAGTGTGGGCTTATCTGGGGCTCTCCATCCCATTCCATTCATCTATGTGTCTGTTTTTATGCCAGTATTATACTGTTTTGATCACTACAGTTTCATAGTGTATCTTGCAACCTGGAGTTGTGATACCTCCAGCTTTGTTCTTCCTTTTCAAGACTGCTTTGGCTATTTGGGGTGTTTTGTGGTTCCATACAAATTTTAGGCTTATTTGTTCTAGTCCTGTGAAAAAGGTTGTTGGTATTTTGATAGGGATTGCATTGAATCTGTACATTGCTTTGGGTGATACGGGCATTTTAACAGTATCGGTTCTCCCAATCCATGAGCCTGGACCGTCTTTCCATTTGTATCATCTCCAATTCCTTTCATCAGTGTTTTATAGTTTTCAGAAGGTAGTACATTCACCTCTTTGGTTAAGTTTATTCCTTGGTATTTTATTATTTTTTGTGCAGTTGTCTTTTTTTAAGTGTATTTATTTAGTTTGAGCTAGTGGAGAGAGGTGGGGTACAGAGAAAGAGGGAGAGAAAGAATCCCAAGCAGGCTCCGCACTTTGACTGTAGAGCCCAATGCGGGGCTCAGTCTCACACACCGTGAGATCTTGACCTGAGCCAAAATGCAGAGTGTGATGCTCAACCAACTTCAACCACCCAGGTGCCCCTACTTTTGGTGCAATTGTAAATGAGATTGTTTTCTTAATTTCTGCTTCTGCTACTGAGAGTCTGAGAATTTTGAAAAACTCAGTGCGATTTTTTCTTCTATCCTCCAACATTCATAGGAACAGAAAAGACCTCTCCATATTTTCCGTCCCCCCCCCCCCCCCCGGCACATGCAAAGGGTCTACAATCACCAGGGATAGGCTAGGGCCCCTAGTCATGTGAATCTAAATTCTGCAAGTATATCCTTTCTTGTGGTTCTTTGGCAGATGTGGATAAGCGGTCAGCCCTGAGTAATCTGCATATACATGAAACAGTAATATTTTGCCTTGTCTGTCTCCTGTTGAAATCAATGTAAATTTTACCTTTTAAAAATCTGCTTACATGTCATTATCTCCACTCTTTCCAGCATTTCACCAATGTGACTTTGTCTGCACATCTGTTTTAAATCCCAGCTGCTCCCATTTTTGCTGTCTCCCATTTTCCTCATTCTGGATGCACCCAGAGCACCAATCTCAACTACCACCCATCTAATAGCAATTTGCATATAATAGCAATCACATTTTGAAAAGTCTAATTTCTCTCCCAAAATTTCTTGTTTTGTTTTGTTTTGTTTTTTTCATTTCATGTACCCTTTTTTGTCTAGAATTCCACCGTTCTAATTTTTATTTGATTGCTTTTGTCTGGACTCTCTCCAAGTTCTGCCTTGCTCCTTTGAACCAAAAGTTCCCAATTTGACCCATTTAACATATGACGCTTGTTTAAAATTTCAGAATGAATTCACTTTTCTCAAAAAAAATCGCAGTTTGAACACAGTGCTTCCATGGACATATGACTAATAATACATTGGCACTTACATCTGGCCGAACACCAGAATCTTTATTTTAACTACAGATAACTGAGCTCCACGTAGCCATGTATGGGAAACATTATCATGTTGATGTTCATTGGAATGGCTTCCTTCCAAAGGTCCAGGTCCGTCTTAATTGTTACCTCTTTGGGAAGCCTTTCCTGATGAATTCAACCAACATCCCTCATAGTGTATAAGTCCCTTTGGGGTCTGGACCATATTGCATTGCACTGCTAGCCATATATGGTAAATTAACCCCCCCCCCCCTTGGAACCAGTCTTCACCATATGTCTCTGTGCACATTTCCCATCAAAGAGCAGCCACGATGGAAGAGTACAACGTAGCGTGTAATGGCTGTTTTTTAATTGAAATATTTTTGTCCAATGAGACTCAAAGCATTCTGAAAATGGGTCTTAGGTCTTAGAAATATTTGCATTTCCTATAGGAACGGTCCCTAATAAATATTCTTCAACAAATACACCATTGGAATACGAAAACTCAAAGTAACTTAAAGTCTAAGCACTCTTCACCTTCATTTTACAGACGAGGAGACTGAGACCCAGAGAATTGAAGTGTTTTCCCCAGATAAAAATAGGTGTCAAACTGGACCTCAGGCTACCCTCTACCCTGGGCTTGCTTTTTTTTTTTTTTTTTTCTTATTCCGTGCATTCTTTGTGAATTGGGCAGGGTTGGTTGATTGCTTCCTGGCTCTATCTCCAGAAACTCCAAGTACAACTCCACCACTGGACTCTTGAAAGGCATGTCTTTTGAAGGGTGAAATTTCCGATCAAAGAATCCGGGAAATGCCATTGGCAATAAGCTGAAGACTGACTGATTTACTTGACACGGCATGATTTTCATGAGTAATCATTTATGCACACATGCAAACCACACCAACATGGGGTGTATTTGGATAGGTTAGGTAATCAAGTATGAAAATAGAAGCACAAACCAGGCCAGGTTCAAAACCCTGGCCTCCTATCAGTCAAAATTACCGTATCTAGAAGGATATGAGTAAAAAGGAGATACGACTTCCATTGAATTCAGTTGGAAACGCTTTGCAGTTTCAATGTAGCAAGATTTCATCAGAAGGGTTCTCCTGCAAATTGAATCCCACCTTATTGTTATTATTTGGATTTTTCATATGTATAGTTTGGACTGTCTTAGTTTTGTTGCTACCGCTGCTATATCTATTGAGTAGCATCCATATCATTCTTTTCTTTTTTTAATGAGAGAGGGCATGTGTGCACACGAGATGGGGAGGGGTAGAGAGAGAGGGAGAAAGAGAGACAGAATCCCAAGCAGGCTCTGCCCTGACAGTACAGAGCCCAACGTGGGGCTAGAACTCACCAGTCATGAGATCATGACCTGAGCGGCAGTGAAGGGTCGGAGTCTTAACCGACTGAGCTACCCAGGCACCCAGGGTCCATATCATTCTTGATGGGGCAGACCGTCTAGATTCTCCAAAAAGAATACTCAGTAAGAAAGAGGCAACCAAGGTGGCCACAATCCAGTCCTTGTGAGCCCAAGATCTGAGTTTAAAAGATTATTTGATACACATTTCTGGGGAGAAACAAACAAACAAACGTAGGAAGGGAGTTTTTAACTCATAGAATATATTCTTTAGAAGTTGTTTCCAAAGCGGTGTTCACCCTCCTCACTTACCCAAATACTAAAAACCCAAAGCAAAGCTTCTTGTGAGCTGCTTCTGTATGGTAGGCCCAGAGAGTCATGGGAATTGCTCAAGAAAACGTGGTTCTTTTGGCATTAAGTGCCTAAAAACCTCTTCAGGTCCAACTGCAAATGAGTCAGCAGAGTTTTCGGGAACAGCCAAGGAGAGGATGCTTTCCTTAGGAGACTATTTATTTGGTTGCTACACAATACTGTAGATTAATTAGGAGTAAGAATGAGTGAAACTATTTGGAAAAAATGATAGCAGCTTGAAAGGTTCACTCACCCCTGACCTAATGGAGGAAGAAACACTACATTTCCATGAAACTCATTATTTTGAGGAGGAGTAAGAGTGACATCAACCAAAATGTTATTATAAAACCTTTGATCGTATTGGCCCAGATAGCAAGCTTATAAGGTCAAGATTTTAGAAAAAGCAAATTGGTTCAAAATTTAAATAAACCCTTGATATTTAGAGGCATAAAATATGTCCAGTGTGGCTCCCCATATGTTAAGAAATACATCAAGAGCAAAATCTAGCCCAAGTAATATGGCTCAGACACATCTTTCCTCATTTTCTAAACTTTCCCATATCTGGCAAAATGACCAGGGTGGAGGGTGATGGTCAACTCCTGGCCAACTTTATTTTATTCATACCCTTTCCCCTGAGCTATTTGGAAGCACTCTCCAGACACTATACTGTTTTATCCATAAATAGTGAAGCTTTTGTCTCGTTAAAAAAAATCACTTTAAAAAACATAATCATAGGGGCACCTGGGTGGCTTAGTCACTTAAGCGTCCAACTCTTGATATCAGCTCAGGTCTTGATCTCATTGGTTCATTAGATCGAGCATCACCAGGCTGTGCACGGACAGTGCGGAGCCTGGTTGGGATTATCTCTCTCTCTCTCTCTGCCCCTCCCCTGCTTGCTCTTCTCTCTCTCTCTCTCTCTCTCTCAAACTAAATAAATAAACTGAAAAAAAAACAAAACCCACATAACCGTAATACCATCACCCCATCTCAAAATATTAGCATTTTTAACAGGATATTTCTTACTGGGAACTAGAAACCATACTAGAAGCTGTTCAGAGACAAAATGAAGATCACCTCATTCTTCTCTTTGAACCCTTGCTTGCAAAGCATTACGCGTCCACTCTAAGGTTCTGCCCTTCTATATTCTACCACTAGGAGCAGCTTGACATTTGGGGATGAGAGAAAAGAACTAAAATGTCATCCCTCTATAATGTTGTAATCTGGAAACGCTGATCTCAGTAGGTGGGTTTTTAGCTTATTTTTCCTTTGGGTTTTAAGAGAAAATATACCAATGGTCTTTTTAATAAGGGCTTACCACAACTACCACCACCACAACAAAAACCCTCCCTTGCACGTTGGCTCTGCAGGTTGAAGAAAATGAAACGTGGGTGAGACTGGCTTTGTAGAAATTTCGTGGCAGGCAAAGAAGGCGGACAGACCTGTGAAAATGTTCACAGAGCTACACGTTCCTCCCAAGCCCAGCTGGTACTACTATTTAAAAAAAAAAAAAAAAAAAAAAAAAAGCAATCAATCTTAACACCTCTTGCATTTATTTTCTGCATATCAATTCTGTTTGCTTCTTAAAGAGCATGATCAAGCTGTACCAGAAGACTCTAGGCTAAGAAAATCCTTAGTCTTGAGAAAAGCACTGAAGAGGGTGGGAAATACCTCAGGCCCCAAGACACCCACCAAAATTAGATTGAACTCATCCAGCAGAACCAATGACCCTGTCTCCTTAGACCAACCCCTCAATTCTGGCTGGCCCCCAGAATGGAGCCAAGACGGAGGTAAAACTTCTGGTGTCTGGGGTGAGCCTTCACCCTGATGAAAACATTCTGGAAGAAGGATGGCCTCACGCCTGAAATTTCACACTCTTAGGCTCTCCTTTTGAAGGAGCAGGGGCCCATCAGATTCACTTTATCAGCGTGGCAGTGGGATAATTCACGTATGATCCTATAAATCTGGGCTTCTCAACCTTGGATCTATTGACATTTGGGGCCAGGCAATTCTTTGGTGGCGGGCAGGGGGGAGGGAGGTGGTACGGGGGCTGTTCACTGTGGGATGCTGTGATACCCAAGAGGTCTCCAGACCTTTCTAGGCCTCCCCTGAGGGCCAAAATCAACCCCAGTTGAGAACCACTGCAACAGAAGTTAATATTTTCTCAACTATCTGAAGCATAAAGTTTGCTAAGGGGTATAAAATAGACTATTTTAGATGCCAAGTCCTAAAAGAAACCACTACGATCACTTTAAAACAGTGTTAACAATTAGACATAAAAGAATAAAAGCTACTATTCCTTTGAAATATCTCCTCGAGAAAGTGCAAACACGCCCCTTTCGCCCGTGAAGATGACTGTGACAGCAGGTGTGGTGAAAGACATTGTTCAGAAACCTGTTCCCGGCTTGCCGCTGAGAACAGTCGCTGGCTTAGAGCCACAACTGCCATGGCGTCTCTGTGCTGACACACTTGCCCAAGCACTCCTGAAACCACCCCCCCCACACACACACACACACTGTTTGAACTTGAGTATCGTTACAGAGACAGGCTCTGAGAGCCAAAAGAACTGAGCTACTTGACCAGAGCGGCAGAATATAGAATAGACCATTGGGACTGGTAAATGGATATGGTTCCAAAGTACCCCGAAGGGTGGTGGGAAAGGGTTTGTGAACATGATCCTCAACTTGTCAGACATCCTGTCTTTTTTTTTCCTTTTTTCTTTTTTTTCCACACAGCCATTCTAGAGACTTCAACCAAAGTTCAAGGTGATCATAGAAGTACTCTTTCTTTAGGAGCCGGGGTTATCGTGTGAAAGTTAAAAAGAATGAAGTTACGTACATCAGTGCCTAGGTGCCTAGGTGGCATAGGTTAGTCTCTGTCAATGCCTGCGGTGATGGGGGTGGTGGAAAACGTCGAGCACATGTTGGGGCTGAGACACCGATCACCGCCAGATGACCTGTAATACCGAGAAGGAGCCATCTGTCATGGCTGGGGGCTCAGCAGAGAAGAGATAAGTGGGGAGGCCCCAGGAACAGATGGGGAGGGTGAACCCCCACACAGAGCAGAGGGTCCAACAGCTGGGACTGATTAATGCAGGCAGCTGACTATTACGTCATGTGTCAGATTACACCCAAGTGAGCGGCTGAACGTTCCAGCCAAGTTCAGGCCAACATGGAGACGCTTCGCAGACTGTGTCTGCCTCGGATTCCATGAGGGATGAAAACACCGCTCAGGCCTGCCTTGTCCTCTATCGAAAGAGCAGGACGAATGGGGTTTAGGCCCTTCCCACCTCTTCTTTTTTCTTTTTAGAGATAGGGAGAAATTGAGCTTTGGAAGAAGCTGCTTGACGTGTCTTTGGTCTCTGTTTGCTCTCAAAATTACATGACAGGGGGAAAGATAACTTGAACATGAAATTCAACCCAACAAAGTGATCCCATAGTCAAAGATGTGGAAAGAAAAAGTTCCTGAGGATGAACTTGATCCACTCGTGCTTCTTACATGTATATTACAATTGTTTTGTTGTGGAGAAGGAATTTCCTCTGCCCTTCAAGGTCCTTCTAGCCAGACTTGACATAAGATAGATTTGACATAAGATAATTGACATAAGATAGATTGAAAGGAGAAAACCACACTCAATTTTGTACATACGGGAAAACCACACAGACGTGGAAATTGTGAAGACAGGCTCAATGAGATATATATGTCATCCTGAACCAAGGAGAAGGGGGCGTGGGGCCTGGGACTTCAAAGAGAAAGAATACCGTTCACAGGAAGATGAATAGGAGTAAATGTTGGGTAAATAAATGTTTGTTGGGTCACTCAGAAACAATGGGACACAGCGGACTTTGGTCAAACAAACCTTGCTGGGTTCCTCCCAGGCCAATAACTCTTATCATAAGGTAGTTACTTATACGGCCAACTTTCTTCCCAGAGCAGGCTCTCTGTCTAAATTCTTTTAAGCAGTTGAGGGGGAGGAAAAGAGCTTTTCCTTAATCTGCTGGGTTTTGATTGCTCTGTACCTCAAAATAAGCCTCATGCCCATCAAGGGGCCCATCTCGGAGCAGTCTGCCCTTGGCCCCTAGTTTCTTCTAGTTGGCCTCTTTGCTCTACATTCTTTCCATAACTTCCAGAATAATCTTTCAAATGCTCAGATATGTTTGTATTATTTTTTTGCTTCTAACTCTTCTATGGCTACTCATTCTCAAAGGTTTCAAAGGATTTTAAACCTTTTTCTTTTTTTCTTTTTTTTTTTTTTTTTTTTTGGCCCAACAGACATAGTACTAGAAATTCATGAGAGCGCCAGAATCCTATAGTCATACTCCGATTTCAATCAACCTCTCTTTTTTTCTTCCCGCAGAGAAATCAAGTTCAGCAGAGGGAGTCACGATGCCTCGTTACAAGGTATGTTGTATATTACATACACCAGGCAATGTGCACAGTTGCCTTTGTGATGAATATACACATCACCTTCCTGTCACAAAAGGTTATGTGTTGGGACCAATGTTATGTTCTTAGTTTTGATCAACGTACCTAGGTTCTTGATGCCTGTCATATGTGAGTGGTGGAAATACCATACACCAATGTGCTGCTGAGTTATCTCTCCCCCAGCTCCCCATTCAGTGATACCCAGTTAGTGGTTTGATATCAGACGGTGTGGGGGTATCTACACCAAGGCAATTGGTATCAGCGTACCACAGGAGCCAGATGGCGCTCTCTTTGCCTGAGAAATGGAAAGATAACGATAAATGGAAATGCCAAAAGTGTGAGGGAGAAGAGAAAATGGCAACCGCGAAAGCCAACTTCCCCTTTTCTCCGCAAGAGCTGTGAGCCTCCTGCTTACGGGTTTTTCAGAGCTGCTGGGCAACCAGGTCACAGGCATATGGCCAGGACCCCCGTGCTGCTCCTGGCCCCCAGAAAGGCAGGGTGTGGAGCCCCCCGTTTGAGATCCTGAAGGACGTGCACAGTAAGGATGGGGGTGGAGACAGTAAGCCACACAGAAAGATTCCCTTAATTTTAGCCACTGTGAGTAAATTGAGACATTTAGAATCCTTAAAATTTGGCATCAGGGGGCACAGCTCACCAGTTCTATAGCAGCTACCAACATAACATTTTCCAGCATGGTTTTCGGTTCGTTAAGCGTCCACTAAACGATATTATTCTGTGCCAAAATCATTAGAAAGATTTAGTAGATGAAGAAAAAGGGAATACTTCCAGGAAACACACATCCAACAGAGTGAGACGTTCATAGATTCACCATCCAGATTTTTGCGGGGCAGATGATCAGCGTTGAGGGTACATGTTGGTAATTTTTATGGCGTAAACTCTATTCAACTTTTCAGATACATGAGGTTTTATCCTTGGGGGTAGTAGGGCAGCGCTCGGAGGTGGGGTTAAGTATTAAAATCAGCGTACAAGGCAAAAATGGTTCGTAACTAAAATGACTCTCGAAAATCCCTTGGGGCGCCTGGGTGGCGCAGTCGGTTAAGCGTCCGACTTCAGCCAGGTCACGATCTCACGGTCCATGAGTTCGAGCCCCGCGTCGGGCTCTGGGCTGATGGCTCAGAGCCTGGAGCCTGTTTCCGATTCTGTGTCTCCCTCTCTCTCTGCCCCTCCCCCGTTCATGCTCTGTCTCTCTCTGTCCCAAAAATAAATAAACGTTGAAAAAAAATTTAAAAAAAAAAAAAAAAAAAAGAAAATCCCTTAAATCACTGGTTTTGCGGCGAGGGTACACCCCTAGGGGGAATTTAGAATATTTTGCCGTACAGTAATATTACTGTATAAATCAGAAGGCCATGTTTTGTTTTGTATGGAGCTTTAGGACAAATTGTTCAGTTCTGGAAAATCATGACATTAGCAGTCTTCACTACACTGGGCCTGGATCTATTGACATTTGTGGCTATTGTCTTCTTGGAGACCCTACAAATAGGCCCAGGCATAAGGTGACTTTATTTGATCTGCTGGTACAACTTGATACAAGTCAAATGCATATTATTTTTTTTACAGATGATCTCTTTCTTTCTCCCTGATATATTACAGTTGTAACATATTGGCATTTTTAAGTTGTTTGTATAGATAGGTTTTATTACCTATGAGTTTCGTTTCAAGATAGAAAAGGAGCTGTTACAAAAGACTTGCCAAAAAGGTACATTGGTCTGAGAAAGTTGCGAATCATCGCCTCCAATTTCTTGAAATCATTGGAAACGGGGCTGCTTGAAGCCAAGTCAAGAATGAGATTTGTAATTTTTTTCATTTTTGCGTTCACACAGTGGCCTCCTTTCCCAGGGATACCGGGGGTCCAGGCTTTGTTTGATTTAAAGTAAAGTTTTTCAGCCTCAGAACTATTGACATCTTGGGCTGGATGATTCTTTATCGGGGGCATGCCGTCCTGTGCGCTATAGGATATTTAGCGGCATTCCTGGGGTCTGCCCACCAGATGTCTCACCCCAAGTTTTGACAACCAGCAATGTGTCCAGACATCACCGAATGTCCTTCCCGCGGCAACATGATCCTAGTTGAGAACCTGATTCTACACTACTCCACTCTTACAGTTCTTTTTATTTTTTTAAGTTTATTAATTTACATTGAGAGAGAAAAAATGCAAGCAGGGGAGGGGGAGAGAGAGAGAGAGAGAGAGAGAGAGAGAGAGAGAGAGAGAATCCCAAGCAGGTTCTACGCTATTAGTGCGAAGCCCGACACAGGGCTCGAACCCAAGAACCGTGAGTGAGATCGTGACCTGAGCCAAAACCAAGAGTCGAGCACTTCACTGACTGAGCCCCCCAGGCGTCCCTCTCAAAGTATGATCCACAAGTTGAGTCCAAAAAAGTAGGACCCACCGGGGTGCTGACACAAAGTGCAAGTCCGAATTGGCTGGGGACAGAAATGCGCATTGTCGCATGCGCGCCACAGGTTGGGGAAGGGCACAGACACGGAGCTACAAAGATCCTGGCTTGGTCTCACTTCGGCCTGTTCGGGACTATTCAGCTTTGGCAATTTAACTCCACCGAACGTGGATTTCTCTTCAACAGAGTGAAAACCATGCCACATCTCAGGGTTGTGGCAAACATTAAATGAGATGCTGTAAGGAAGGGGTTTGATCTTTGTAATGTCCTGTTGTCCTAAGCCAAGCCAGGCGTGCACAGAAGTACGGGGTCAGAGCCCCTGGGAACATGGACTGATGAGGCAGCCCTGGCTGGAGGGATCAACCATGGCCCCAGGGAGTAAAGATTAGACGGAAACAATCACAGGGGCACCTGGGTGGCTCATTCTGTTGAGGCTCGGGTCATGATCTCATAGTTTATGAGTTCGACCCCCACATCAGGCTTTGCAGTGATAGCCCAAAGCGAGCTTCAGATTCTCTGTCTCCCTCTCTCTGTGCCCCTCCCCTGCTAGGGCTCGCTCTCTCAAAAATAAACAATAAAAAAAAAAAGAAAAAAACTTAAGGGGTGCCTGAGTGGCTCAGTCAGTTCAACATCTGACTCTTGGTTTTGGCTCAGGTCGTGATCTCACAGTCGTGCGATCGAGCCCCGCGTCGGCTCCACATTGAGCGAGGAGACTGCTTAAGATTCCTTCCATCCCTCTCTCGCTGCTCTTCCCTGGCTCTGCGCCCACAGTCTCAGGAAATATATATGAATGAGAAACCACATGTCAAAGTAGCGATGGCATACCGCGGCTTTGGGCCAGAGCCCCCAGACACATGGCTATCTAAATGTAAATGCATATTAATCAAATCAAATTAAGATAAAATGAAAAGTCAGTTCTTTGGGCATCAGAGCCACATCCAAGCATGCAAGAGCCACAAAGAGCTCAGGGCTGCTGTGTCGGACGGCACAGATCTAGAACACGTCCATCATCACAGAAGGTTCTCTTGAACAACACTGTGTGTTTTAAATAACCGCAGACGCTTAGCTCAGTGCTCCTGTCATTTTTACTAGGGCTGTGTTAAATGAAACTGAACTATATGTTAGAAATTTGCGGGGAAACGTCACATTTGCTCACCTTAAATGGGTGTTTTCTTTTCTTTTTTTTTGTCACTTTGAGGAAATACTCCAGCGAGGACTTGAATAAGTGAAATATTCCCTATACCTGTACTGATTCCTTTTTTTTAGAAGATTTTATTTTATTTTAAAGTTTATTTATTTTGCGAGAAACAGAGACAGCGTGAGTGGGGGAGGAGCACAAAGAGAGGAGACAGAGAGTCTCACGCAGGCCCTGTATTGTCAGCACAGAGCCTGACATGGGGCTCGAACCCACAAAACTGCGAGATCATGACCTGAGCCAAAATCAAGAGTTGGAGGCTCAACCAACTGAGCCACCCAGATGCCCCCAAGATTTTATTTTATTTTATTTTTTAATTTATTTTAACGTTTATTTATTTTTGAGAGGCAGCGACAGAGCATGAGCGGGGGAGGGGCAGAGAGGGAGGGAGACACAGACAGAATCCAAAGAAAGCTCCAGGCTCTGAGCTGTCAGCACAGAGCCCGATGTGGGGCTCCAACTCATGAACCATGAGATCATGACCTGAGCCGAAGTCGGACGCTCACCTGACCAAGCCACCCAGGCGCCCCTCCAACATTTTATTTTTAAGTAGTCTCTACACCCAATGTGGGGCTCGAACTCAGAACCCCAAGATCAAGAGTCGCACGATCTGCTGCCTGAGTCAGCCAGGTGCCCCAAATACCTGTATTAACTCCTCGTTAAATTAATAATTGAGTCACAAAGAAGAAATTTCCTTTTCTAATACTCTTTCTTAGTTCTCAATCTGTTTTCAAAGAGAAATTATGATTTTTTTTTAGAATTTTTAAAAGTGTATTTATTTTTGAGAGAGAGAGAGAGACAGCAGGGGAGGAACAGAGAGAGGGAGAGAATCCCACGCAGGCTCCTCACTGCCAGCACAGAGCCCAAGGCGGGGCTTGAACTCACGAACTGTGAGATCGTCACCTGAGCTGATGTCTAGAGTCAGATGCTTAACCAACTGAGCCACCCAGCTCCCTGAGAAATTATTTTTTAAATGCCCTACTCAGAATTACGGCATTTTATTTTTCAAATATGGGCTTCACTGTATTTTTTTTTAAGTTTATGTATTTATTTTGAGAGGGAAAGAGCGGGGGAGGGGAGGGGAAGAGAGAGAGGGAGAGGGAGAGAGAGAATCCCAAGCAGGCTCCACCCAGCACAGAGCCCTACACGGGGCTCAATCTCACAACTGTAAGATCATGACCTGAGCTGATATCAAGAGGCAGGCAGTTAACCCCTTGCTGTATTTTTTAAATGACTTCCAGATCTAGAAGGGAATTATTCACAAACAGCCATACATCATTTTCCCCTGATTATTTCCAGGAAGAGCCAAGGAAAACAAGGTATTTTAGATCTTTTAGAGCTGAAGAGTTTGTATTCACAAACTCGATGCCGATTGAGAAAAATTATAGATGTTTACCAAAGAGAACTCTTCACTTGTGGAAGTACCCAAAGAAGGCAAGTTGGGTCCATTCACCAGGGCCCAGCGTCTTTGACAACCTAGAGATAAGCCACTTTTGTCCCTTAAGTAACTTCAGCTGCTGTCTTCAAAGCAGGCAGAAGTTCAAAGGAAAGTAGCAATGGGGAGGCCCATTGTTTAGGCACAAGCTGGCTGGGTTTCCAAGGCCTCAAGGGAGTTGGGGCGGGAGGTCCCGGGAGGTCCCTGCCGACTCGATGAGGCCTTCAAACAGCCTTCCCCAGAGTAATCCTCGAGAAGGTCTCATTCTGGAACAAGGAGAGCACCTTTCTCCCTGCCCTCAGTGTCTTTTATCACTTACATCTCTTCTCAGTGCCTTGCTTTGTCTCCTCTACAGAAGTCATTGGATCATTATAAGGAAAACCCCCAGACTTGAATATTCCCCCCAAATTTGTGTGTTTCCCTAAAGTATGATATTTTAATTCCTTCAGCTTTGAGAGCAGGCAACAAGTACCTACGTCATAGGATTGTTATAGGATTAAATAGGATCCTTTCTTAAGTGGGTTGGAGATTCTGGGTTTATTAATTTCCTAAGGGACTTTCTGCCACCAGAAAAACATACCGGCCAAGCGGTGCTCGTAACCCAAATAGAAAATTATTTCAACAAAAACCCTTTAGACTCAGCAGAGAAGATGAAGAATCCTATGTAACATCCACCCATACCGACAGACTGGGGAAATCGCTTTTGTGTGCTTTTTCTCATATGAAGCCTTATACTGCTCTCGGACAGGTGGATAAGAGGAAGAAAATTCCCATGCCCTGAAGCATGATGAATGAGCCCAAATAATGAGGCTGGGAGGGCCTGTATTAGTGATCTGTTGCCTTGGTGACAAATTATCCAAAAGCGTTCTGGCTCAAAATAATCAACACTTAATTAGTTCACAATCTGGAGGTCAGGAATCCAGGTGGGTCCATCTCAGCGTCTCCCATGGGGTTGCAATCAAGATGTTGGTTGGTGATGAGGTGTTGAGGGTGACAGTGGGGTTCATGGGGTCCAGAGCGGACAGCCAAGAAAGAATTCTTGAAGACGTCTTTCGTGCAAAAAGAGGACTGTATTAAAACAGGGTGGGGGTGGAGGGGACAGGACCCGTGGACAGGAAGAGCTGCCCCAGGAGAGACTGGTTATATACTATGGGGCTAGGGGAGGTAAAATCTAGGGGAAGTTTCCAGTGAGTTTTTCATATGCTAAAGAAGACTCCCAAGATACTGGAGGCCCAGCTATTGTCAAGCTAGGGTGGTTTTCCCTCTCGCAAAGCATTAACAGCAAAGCATTAGCATGAAGACAGTAAGGAGTTTCTGGAGAAACCTTCTACTCTGCCGGCCTCGAGTATTTGTCAGTGGGCTGCAGGTTCTAAGGAAATTGAGTTCTGCCCTTTCCTTCTGCCTTTGTTCCTCACATCCCTGTGGAGGGGTGATGGAGACTCAGGTCCTGCAGGACTACGATCTCTATCAGTTCACCATTTGTTTTCCCCCTTTCCTTTGTTCTTGGGAGGTGGGGGGTGGTGTTTGCGGCCTGTCAGCCTGCCTTAAGCTCCCTCATCAGCTGGGACTGCGGGCACCTGAAGGTTTGACTAGGGCTGGCAGACCCACTTCCAAGATGGCGCTCTAGCATGGCTGCTGTCAGGAGACCTCAGTTCCTCACCACTGGACCCTCCATAGAGTTGCTGCACTGTCCTGATGACATGAAAGCTAAGCCATGAGAGGGAGAGCAAGGAGGAGGCCGCCATGCCGACACCATGGAATCTCAGAAGTCACACAAGGTCACTTCTGCCATATTCTATGATTTAGAAGGGAGTCGTTAAGTCTAGTCCTCACTGAAGGGGACGGGGGGGATTAGTCTCCACGTTTTGAAGGGGAGAAGTTGCAAAGAGTTTATGGGCTTATTTAAAAAGTACCACAGGGCCCCTGCCTGAGTGGCTCACCACTTGGCTTTCTTGCAGCACCCCATATCAACTCTGTACCTGCCAACTCTTAATGATTAGAAATGCATAAGGCGCGCACGTATAAACGGCTCTGAAAAATGGGGTAGAAAACACGTCAAATCGTATAATAAGCTTCGCATTGCTTTTTCACTCTCCTTTGGTTAGGTTTTCACCGGAATGCACATTTCCACAAACTCTACGTATTAAAACCCCCTTTATGGGCCATTACTAATCTAAAACTTACGGTGATTGAGACAGGGGTTGGATTAGAAAATAACTTTGTCCATAAAAACAAATAACGTGTAAATGAGATCGGAGAAGCTGCTTTTAGGCACTTTACGGCCAAACTTTCTACTTAATTGAATTGCAGAGGCCAGATTTAAGCTGACACATAGAAATGTTAATGTAAAAAATTAATCTTCTTGTACCCGAGACCTAAGGGAAAGACAACGCAGCCCTGAGTGTATGCCATATACCCAACCATATTTTGAGGAATGTGGATCAGCTATTTTTTAAAGGCTGTTTCTCTTTATGTTTTTGCTTTCCCTAAAACTCTAGTGTGAAAATTTTTAAGCATGCAGGAAAATTGAAAGAATAACACAATAAATATTCGTGTATCCTCCACTTAGATTTGACCATATTGACATTTTACCATAGCTACTGCCCTTTTTCTTTCTCTCTCTAAACATATAGATAGACAGAGCCATATGTACGTATATATGCACACACATAAATTATGCAAAAATATTGCCTTTTCCTGCTGACCCATTTGAAAGCATGTTGCACATTTCATGACACTTTTCCCCTAAATATATCTCCCAAGAAATTTGCCCAATGGATATGTCAAAAAGACACAGAAGTGAGCGTGGAAGTATTCCTACTGACCGAATCAGGGAACATTTGAGCATCAAAATGAATAATGAAAATGAGACTATCATCTACTGAATAAAATAAGAAACCATGAGTCCATATGGATACAAATAAGTGAATGAAAGGTAAAGGGAGAAGCAGCTTATTCTAGTAATAGGAGGTCAGCTTTTAACTAGAAGGAGCAATGGAATGAGGAAAATCATCAAAATAATAATTTAGGCAAGAATCGACAAATACTAAAATTAGCAGGTGAAAGCTTCAGGATTGTATTGGTTTCCTTTTGCTGTCGTGACAAATTACCGCACGTTTTGTGACTTAAAACACTACAGAAATTATTTCACAATTTTTAAAATGATTTTTATTGTTTTTATGTATTTATTTATTCTTGAGAGAAAGAGTGAGCAGAGGAGGGGCAGAGAGGGAGAGAGAGAGAGAGAGAGAGAGAGAGAGAATCCCAAGCAGGCTCCACGTTGTCAGCACAGAGCTCAATGCGGGGCTCGAACTCACGAACCGTGAGATCATGACCTGGGCCGAAATCAAGAGTCAGACAGACGTTCAACCAACTGAGCCACCCAGGTGCCCCATTAGTAAGGGTTTCTTTACCCCAGTGGCATTCTGTCCCAGAAGGGCTGCATTTGGGTCTAGCCTTCAGTGAGAAGTGAATCCAAGGAGACTAAGTCGCCCAGGCGCCCCTTAGTTTACAGTTTTGTAGGCTAGAAGTCCAACGCGGATCTCACTGGGCCAGCCGGCCGGTGTTGCTTTCTGGAGGCACTAGACAAGCCCTTTCCTTGCTATTTCCAGTTCTCGCTATATTAATCACGCCTTTGTGTTTTCTGTGTCTCTGATGGTTTGACATCTTGGGGCCTTGCTGAGCTCGGAAGGCCTGTCCCTCCCAGGCCTAGCCAATCCCTAGACCTAATAAACTACTTGCCTGCAAATGGACCTTTCATCTGCCATCTAGAGAGCACACCCCAACCCCCTCCTTTATTCGGCTCTTAGAGTCTCGGCCACTGTTCCCCTGCCCTAATCATGCCAAGGCCCCTCCAGGGTCAGCAAAGCCCCAGGATGTCACAGCATCAGCAACACATGGCTGGTGGCCTGAGGTCTCAGTCCCTCCGCGAGTGGGCTCTTTCGTAGGTCTTAAAAATCTGCCTTTTCTGCACAAGACTTAAATGGAAACAGCCGACAGGTAACACCTTGAGGGAAGGGCACACCACGTTTCAACAACTGATGCCACACCCCTGCTTTTATCAAAGCAGGTTTTGATAAACTAGAGAGATGGGGAGGCCCAAGTCCTTGAAGGGAAGGACAAGCTTGAAGAAAACAAAAGGGAGCTTGAGGTCACCTTCACTATTTTGCCCAGGGCTCCATCTGTCACCCACTGGATGTACCAGCACATAATAAATTGCTTATTTTGGGGCGCCTGGGTGGCGCAGTCGGTTAAGCGTCCGACTTCAGCCAGGTCACGATCTCGCGGTCCGTGAGTTCGCGCCCCGCGTCAGGCTCTGGGCTGATGGCTCAGAGCCTGGAGCCTGTTTCCGATTCTGTGTCTCCCTCTCTCTCTGCCCCTCCCCCGTTCATGCTCTGTCTCTCTCTGTCCCAAAAATAAATAAACGTTGAAAAAAAAAATTTTTTTTTAAAAATAAAAAAATAAATTGCTTATTTTAAAATTAAAATTATATATCGCCTTTATTCCTCTGAATCTAGAAGGTCAAGATGTCTCTGTATTAGCGTCCTGCTTCATGATATAGCATTCACTCGATCAGCAAATATTGACCGAGCCTGCATCATGATGGGTGTCGGGGGTCAAACAGTGGAGACACCAACACGGTCCCCTCTTTCATGAGGCTTACTTTACACTCTGGTGGGGAAGCCAGGAAATCAAGTAACACACAAATAAGCGTGAGGCTACAGCCCTGACAAATAAGGACTAGAGGGGCTGGAGGGAAAAATAAGGACTAGAGGGGGGACAGGGTTCTCTGAAGGAAGTTAGGGAGGGGACTATCAAGGGGGAATGATAATTTTGAAAAAACGAGTGCAAGTTTTGTAGCTTTCTAAAAACACCTGCGGCCTTCCCCTCTCCCCCACTGGAAAGTTAAGACAGTGTCACGTTGGTTTGTGGAAGGACTCAAGAGTTGTTCAACATACCATCCGGAAGCGCCTCCTTAATGATTCTACCCATCTCGGCGGCCCTTCCTTCCTAAGATTTCATGCCTTGCCTCTTCTCCCAATAAGCGTGCTTGGGAACTAGACGTTCTATTCCATTGCAGAGTGACCCTCGTAATTCTAGCACCTTCTACTGCACAGTTTGTTCACCATTTCAGTGTACTTCCTTCAGCAATAGATTTCCTTCCAGAAGAGCAGCCGTAAGAAACAGCCAGCACGGTGTAAGGTTCATCAATCAGAGGGCGTATTTCTCAACGGCCCACTCGTATTTCATGAATCACAGAGCAATTGTTGGAACTCATTTGCTCAGAAAGTTTCATGCTCTTTTCAATCCAATTATTTTGTTGCTAAAAGTAAGGTGGTGAATGGCTTTTCTCTAAACTTGTTTTTGTTTAAAAAAAAAGGTACATGCTAATGTTAAAGGACAAAAATTCAACCAAGTTAAAGATCTAGTTGGCTTTAGGGGCGCCTGGGTGGCTCAGTCGGTTGGGCGGCCGACTTCGGCTCAGGTCATGATCTCGTGGTCCGTGAGTTCGAGCCCCGCGTCAGGCTCTGTGCTGACAGCTCAGAGCCTGGAGCCTGTTTCAGATTCTGTGTCTCCCTCTCTCTGACCCTCCCCCGTTCATGCTCTGTCTCAAAAATAAATAAACGTTAAAAAAAAAAAAAAAAAGATCTAGTTGGCTTTATCGTGATCCACAGATGGGGCTGTACCCCACCTAACAAATAAAAGAGAGCAAGGCTTTTATAAGCAGAAATGAAGCGGAACAAGGAAATTATTAGCAAAAGAAAAGAATTGGTTTGAGCAGGGTCACCTTCCCTTAGGGGGAAGGACAGGGGGTCTTATCAAGCAGATTACCTCACCAGCACTCTTCAGGAAATTCCGGAATGATTGTTTAAATTCCCCTCCTGGAAGAGCCTGAAACTACAATTAGGTTAGGTGTCAAGTTGGGGACCCGTTATGGGGTTTTTTTTGTTTTTTAATTTTTTTAACATTTATTCATCTTTGAGATGACACAGTGTAAGCAGGGGAGGGACTGGGAGACAGGGAGACAGAATCCAAAGCAGGCTCCAGGCTCTGAGCTGTCAGCACAGAGCCCGACGTGGGGCTTGAACTCATGAACCATGAGATCATGACCTGAGCCGAAGTAGGATGCTCAACCCACCGAGCCATCCAGGAGCCCCTGTTGTGTGTATGTGTGTGTGTGTGTGTGTGTGTGTGTGTGTGTGTGTGTGTGTTAACACTAACTAACTTATTAAAATAGTGAAAATCGTGGTATATTACATTTGCTTGATGAAAATTATCATTTAAAAAACTAAATTAGCCTCTCTACCTGATGAGAGAAAGTGCTTGAATGTAAGAGCCTGTGGCAGGAATTTGGCTAGACTAAATTCACCCCTTGGCTTCCTTCCCCACCTCACTGGATGTATGTAATTTGAAACGTGTTCACAAAGGTGGTTGGAATTTTCAAGGAAGCAAGTAACTTATTAATGATCAGAATCCTGCTTATACAATCTGGCACCTTTATGCCTCACAGGAAACTCTTTACCTTCTGAAAGTTGTTTTGTTTTGTTTTGTTTTGTTTTACATCCAAGTTAGTTAGCATATAGTGCAACAATGATTTCAGGAGTAGATTCCTTAGTGCCTCTGACCCATTTAGCCCATCCCCCCCCCCACAACCCCTCCAGTAACCCTCAGTTTGTTCTCCATTTATGAGTCTCTTCTGTTTTGTCCCCCTCCCTGTTTTTATATTATTTTTGTTTTCCTTCCCTTATGTTCATCTGTTTTGTCTCTTAAAGTCCTCATATGAGTGAAGTCATACGATATTTGTCTTTCTCTGACTAATTTCGCTTAGCATAATACCCTCCAGTTCCATCCATGTAGTTGCAAATGGCACGATTTCATTCTTTTTGATCGCCGAGTAATTCTCCAGTGTGTGTGTGTGTGTGTGTGTATACACCACATCTTCTTTAGTATCTATGAGAATGGCTATTATAGAAAACAAAGATAGTAATAGATAAGGAGTTTAAATTGCAGGAAAACAGGATTGGATTTCTAAAGGGAGCTTTGGAAAATAAGAGCCTGTCCTGTTATCTAGCCTTTGGAGACAAAAAATAAATTGGCAGAATCTTGCATAATCCTTATTGGATCCCATGAGTTACAAATGTATCATTAGTACAGACTGATATGTAAAAATGGTTACGTTTATGGATATATAGGAAAAGAAGGTCTTGCAGAACTGTAGATTGAAACACTGAATATTCCTGGAAGTCTGTTAAAATAAAGGATTAATGACACAGGGTTAAAGGGTTAAAAGGTATGGCTTGTAAAGACAAGACAGAGAGTAAACAACTAAATTTTTAAAAAGCAGATAAACCATCCTGTAAGATTATGGCAGCACTCCCAGAGAGGCTCCTTAAAAAAGAATGGGTTGTGCCTCTTTTTGCCTTTTTTCCTTTTACCTTCCTCTCCCCTAGAATGTGGATGTGATGGCGGCAACTGAAGCAGTCATTTTGTGACATTGAGGATGAGAGTCAAGTTCTTATTAACCTCCTGCATTATGTTGGAGATGATCTAGAAGGGCTGAGTCAAGAATTTCCTATTGTGAAGGGAAAAGACGACCATTGATTTGTACCTCGTGACTAAAGAACCCAAAGGTTCTTGTGCCCAAGAACCTTTTCTGCATCCAAGAGTGCATAAAGGGACACCTTGTGATACAGGCTTAAAAACAATATTAAACAAGGCCATGGAAAGAAGTCAACCGCCATCTGGCTGTGTCTCAAACTTGCACACTTAATATCCCCAACCCTATTCCAAAAGCGGAGTTCAGAGACCACAGGTACCATAGGCATGGGTGGTTTAGTGTTCATATCTAGAAAGGTTTAGCGTATGGCTCTCAAGGAATGCCTGCTCAAATGCATGTGGCACCATGGAGCTCTGACCATTGCTGGAAATGAGTCAGGGGTCAGGCTTGGGTGGCCAGCCTGCCTCCCCCGTTCCTGGAAAGCTGTGAGTCATGTATTAGCTGGTGGGGTGAGGAGACCACACTGGCCTCGTGCGTGCGTCTGTTCCACACAATCCAGACACAGCAACTACCTGACAAAAATACCAGCCGGACTCACAAGAGATAAGAAGGGGAAATTCTTTAAATGTGCAACCACAGAAGAAAAAGCGTGAACCCCTTTAAGCCTCAAAACCAAGAACAGAACATAAAACAATTTTCTACTAGAGGACTTTCATAAGACTAGTAATGTCTGTGCTCTCCAAGAAGTATTTAAGAAACTATTTGAGTGGTGTTAAATTGATTTTCCTCCATTTAAATACCGTCAATTAAAAAAAAAAAAAAAAGACAAACAGCGTCTTGACTACAGAGAACTGAGGGTTACCAGAAGGGAGGGGATGGGGGATGGGTAAAATTGGAGAAGATTAAGAGGACACTTATCATGAGCACTGCGTAATGTATAGAATTGTTGAATCAAAATCAAATAAAATAAATAATTTTAAAAATTAACAAACGAAGAAATACAGTCTTTAAAAGACCTGCCCAAGTACCTGTCCAGAGTAGAAAGAACAAAATTCCTATGTCTGGAATACACTCAAACCTCAGCTCTAGAATGCCTAGCTATGCAACTGTGTCCATTATGAATAGGCCAGTTGATTCAAGATAGTACCCAGGGTTTATCTTCTCATATGGGACAGTCCACAGGTGGCCAATCCAGGCTGGCGTGGTGGCTTAACAGAGTCACTGGGCAGAGTCCTCTCTGCTTCACCACTCTCATAGAAACTTGACTTTCATCCTCAGTGTCACAGGATGGCTGCTTCAGTGGCTGCCATCGCATCCACGTTCTAGGGGAGAAGACAATATGCTCTTTTGGTTGCGTTGGCCTCCTGAAAAATATCAGGACCCTGTCTAAAGAAGAAGGGAAGAATGAATATTGGGTAGACAACGAGCAATACGAGAGTGACGTTTAGAGCTGTTAACTTCTCTGAGTCCGTGGCCTCATTATACAATGGGTACATAGTGCCTACTCCGCATGGTTGGCGAGGGGGAAGACACCATACAAATATCAGCCGTTAACAGCCTCCCAAAACCGAACTCAGAATCCTTAGCAGCCGAGTGTAGATTCAGCATTACTCCCCGTTCTGGAAAAATCAAGTCCCTAGTCAGAGAGAGTGCTGAGACTGTTTTGGTTTGCTGCCTCATCCTAGTCCTAGTACCTGGGCACCTGTTCTCTTCCTGTGGTTTCTTAGGAAACGGCTCTGTCTTCGTTCTCCCTTCCGAGTTCTCACAACTTGGCCCAGCCACGCTCCCCTACCTACTACGTTGCCACCTACCTTCATCACCTGAGACCTCTCACAGTGTGTGCAAATCTCTTCAGGGGCTTCTGAAACCTCTCAAATCTCCATAGGATCATTACTTTCTCACCTTACTCCCTTCCTGTTGAATTGCCTGGAAAAGCAGACTCAAGAATTCAGTAAACATTTGCAACGCTGTGCGCAAATCTAAATAGCGTTCGTCACCCTGGTTCCTACTTACACAAGTTTTAATGACAACTAGTGTGCTTTATTCATTACCATTCTTTCCACCTGGTGTCCTAGTAGCAATCAATCTGTACATCTTTAAAGACCTTCTCGTTGAAATTCTTTAATGTTTTGTTACATATGCTGTTATGGCATTTTATGCGGCGTTAAGGGTAAGTTAATATTTTACAGGTGTTAAAATTTTAGTTTAAGGGCGTAAGTGAATTGTTTCTGAGTTGAAGTAGCTCATTCAGGAACTTCCAGGCTCTAAGTAGGAAACTAAGACCTATACCTGCTGTCTATTTCCACATCCGTGCACTTTTTTACTAGAACCAAAATGCCTGACTCCCATTAAAGTCAATGTGAATTGCACTGCTCTATTTTATGATGCACTGAAAAAAATTCAAGGTTTAAAACGTAGGGGTTATAAAATCTACTTCTATCATGATAAACAACACTACGGGCACCCATGATTTCCAACAATGAAATAAAAGGGTGGGAGTGAGGGAGAAATCCACGCTAGTCATTAATTTCTAAGACTTTATCTTGCACTAGCCTATGTGATGCAAGATGGGTCAATCAGTCTTGACTGTAATGAAAAGCCTTACTTGTCTAAGAACAGGTATATTGCCCAGACTAAAATATCACTTCCTGTAGGTATAAGAACAGAGAGATATTTGAAATATTAAAAGATTTGGCAATTATGGGGAAATTTTAAGCCATCAGGGTTAAAATAATTGTTTCATGTAAACATGCCTTGCAGGCCAGCGGGCAAGGTTGGCATATTGATGAGGAAAGAAGCGTCTAACTGAATACAGCCAGACGTTTTATCTAGATAGGATGTTAAGGAGTAGGGCAGAGAGAATTGACTGCACAAATGCCTGCAGCCAAATGGATTGACTGAAAAAGGTCAGCATATTAGCAAGAGCCTCCGGCCTTCTCATCCATTAACCCAAAATATTGAGCGTAACCAGGGAAACGAAGGAGAACAAGTAACGCTCTTAAACAATGAAATGGCTTTTGTCTTCCCGAGAGGAGACAGGAGTACCTCTGTCTGTCTTCCATTCCTGGAGCATTTTCCCCAAAGCCCTAGGCTTCTTGACTAGGATGGCGATCACGGCATGAAAAATGCGAAGTCCATGATGGGGCACAGCTAAAATGTGAAAGCTTGCTGAAGGCTCGCTCGCATGCATAATCAAATGATTTACTTGGTCACAACCATAGTGAATAGACTTTTGAGCGAAAAATATGAGACTTTACAGGTAATGACCACCTAACAAGGTTCCTATTATATATAACAGATATAGTGCCTTAAAAGTTAACTATATTTACTCAGGTGTGTGACAGGATGCAAGAGCTGTCTGTGGGTAGCAATCTATGGCCAACCAATCCTGGCCAGACAACTCCGTTGAGCTGGCAGAGGGTGTGACCCTTGGCCTCCCCAGTCTGTGTGATCTCATACAGACCAGAGAGATTAACAGAACTCTGGTGGAATCAAGACGCGACTTTGCTAGTTTGAGGATGGGGAAGGCTTCCCTCCCCTGCCCTTACCTCCCTTAGGTTCTAAAGACCTCATTTCTGAAGGAATGAACAGACTGGAACATTGATTCACCACATCTCGCCAGGCCTTCCCATCTTTCATTTCTGCTGCTTGGATTACTCTGTAATCTGCTCCTCCTTAATTAGGAGGTTTCACTCAGATGAAGTCCAAGGACATGTGTTCAGAGATCCCTAACGTCTCTACGGGAATCGTTAAATGTTGTCCATTTCCAAGTCTGTCTTAAAAATGTAACAACGCAAGCATATTTGCTTGATGATTGCATTGGTGCCACATGGTCTGCTTATGTGATGTGTTTGACTTTTATTTATTTTTTAATGTGTATTTATTTGAGAGAGAGAGAGAGAGAGAGAGACAGAGTGCACGCAAGCAGGGGAGGGGCAGAGAGAGGGAGGGAGAGAGAGAATCCCAAGCAGGCTCCGTGCTGTCAGCGCAGATCCCCATTTGGGGCCCGATGCCACGAACCGTGAGACCATGACCTGAACCCAAATCAAAAGTCAGACACTCAACCGACTTAGCCAACCAGCTGCCCCAACATGTTTGACTTCTAATGCCGGGTTTCCCAAACTAGGGTTAGCACAGACATCTGCGGGCATCATCTTGGGATCTGAAAATCCTCAAACTTCCGCCCTCACTGTTCATCCTCTCACAGCCCCGAGTCTTTTGTCCTAGGCAGCTATCTGGCTTAACATGATCTCCGTGGAAAATCTTAATGTCTAATTAGTGTCTGTCACCTCCATCTCTGGCAGAAAGATGCTCATTTTCTTGACTGACGCTGTGTCGTCAGGGGTCTTTTCTTTCCTTCTTGTTTTCATTGTACTGAATTTAATATGCTATCAACTTTGAAAGGTCATCATGGCCAGACTAGGACATGGCTGATCGGAGTTGGGGCAGACACATGTGAGACAGAAAAGGGTCCAAGGAGACAGCGGAGGAACATGCTGTTCTTGTCTGCTTAGGAGGAAGAGGACAGCATGAGAGGTATCGGCGATGTTCTGTCACATTTACAACTGATACAGAAAGTCCTATGATGACAGAAAAAGAACATGGATTCTGGAGTCACCCAGATGATCAGGTGGCTGGGGACAAACACTTGGCTTTTTCAAGTCTTGATTCTTTTTTTTTTTTCCAGTGCAAAAAGGTGGTTTTCTTAAAGCACAGGACCCGGGGGCAGAGAAAGCCGCCTCAAGTCTTGATTCCGTAATCAAAATAATAGGAACACAAATACTAATACCTCCATGCCCATACTTTGAAAACTAAGAACCTTGACTCTCATATCATGTGCACAAAGTTTAAGAGGAATCGGGATGGATGAACCTAAATATCAATGCTAGAAGTTAGAAAACTTCTAAAGTAAACCCAGAGGAATATCTTTGTGTCACACTTCAGTGAACTTACATCTCAGGAAAATCGTCCCTTGAGCAGAACTACAAAGGTATCCCCCAAAGGCCAAAGCCGGGGCTGAATGATGGTAATGACCCGCAAGGTTGGCTTTTGAGGTGTTGGGGAAAGGAAGACAGAAGGTTGGGGCAGCAGGGACAGGCAGAGGAGTTTCCTTGCGTTCGAATGAAAAACCCTCCCTTGTAGGAAGCCATTTTCATGTCACATTTTCTGAGGATGCTGTGCGGGTCATCGCTGCAGCAAATGGGGAAGTATTTCTGAGAACGGAGTGAACCACCTGTGGGCAGCTCAGAAGCAGCGAGTCGAATCCTGGGTGAGGCAGGGTGAGGGTTAAGCTTGGGGCAAAGTTCCCAGCTGAAATTACTGAAGTATGCATACTTGATTATCCCCAGAAAAATACCATGCTCAAGGCAGTCTCAACAGTTGCGATGGACAGTTGCGTATGAAAAATTCCGTAATGCTTCCTGAAATATTGATGATTCTGAATTGATAGGTCTCTCTCTCTTTTTTTTTTTAAGGCTCTAAATAATTAAGATGTTTTGATAATATTTGGGAACACGGAGTGACAATAATAATTGTTGAGCCCATGCTCTCTTGTTTGCAAAAGACCATGACCCTATGAGTGAAACCATCTTAGGGGGTCGATTGCACGTTTGACAAAGTGGCAAGGTCAGTGCCAAGTTTCCGTGGATGATCTTTCTTTTAGTGTTGTTTTCCATATTCCCATCCAGTAAAAGACCTCCAGCGGCACAGTTGAGGTTGAATTCTCGCGGTAGTTGGTAAACCTTTTCTGTAAAGGGCCAGACAGTAAATATTTTAGGCTTTGCACACCATGTGATCTCTGCCACAACTGATGAGGAAGCATAAAGCAAGCTGAGGACGAAGCACAAGTTGCCCCCCCACCCACCCCCACCCCCGCCCCCGCCAAGGCAGGATGTGTGTGCTATTCCTCAGACACTCCCAGCTACCCCAGAACAAAGGAAAGGAAACAAATGGTTAACGGATAGAGGTCACAGTCATGCAAGCCTGGAGTCTCCATCAGTTGACAAATATCTTAGAAAATTACAAGGAAAAGATAATCTTATCAACAGCCTCATCTCCAGAAACCTATAGAATTGGTTTCCTGGAGCCCTAACATCACCTTCCCCTCCTTAGTGATGTGGGGAACAAAGGCAAGAAGGAAATGGCAGGTACTGGGGCGCCTGGGTGGCTCAGTCGGTGAAGCGTCCAACTTCAACTCAGGTCACGATCTCATGGTTTGTGAGTTCGAGCCCCGCGTCGGGCTCTGTGCTGACAGCTCGGAGCCTGGAGCCTGCTTCGGATTCTGTGTCTCCTTCTCTCTCTGCCCCTCCCCTGCTCATGCTCTGTCTCTGTCTCTCAATAATAAGTAAACGTTAAAAAAATTAAAAAACAAAACAAAAAAGGAGGAAATGGCAGGTACAATTAAATTTCCTTATCACCTGCAGCCTATTGACAAATACTTGAGGCAAATACAGAGTCCTTTCTCCAGAAACCCCCTGCCCGTCCTGGTGTTAATGCCTTCCTAGAGGAAAAACAACCTTAGCCTTACAACAAGTCCTCAGGCATCTTAGGAGTCCTCTTTAGCATATCAAAGTCCTTCTAGAGGCCATCCTTTTGCCTTTACCTCCCCCAAGTCCACAGTCAGTCTTCACAACCCCAGTGCAGCTCTTTCTGCCCACGGGTCCTGTCCCTGTGCTTTAATAAAATCACCTTTTTTGGGGGCGCCTGGGTGGCGCAGTCGGTTAAGCGTCCGACTTCAGCCAGGTCACGATCTCGCGGTCCGTGAGTTCGAGCCCCGCGTCGGGCTCTGGGCTGATGGCTCGGAGCCTGGAGCCTGTTTCCGATTCTGTGTCTCCCTCTCTCTCTGCCCCTCCCCCGTTCATGCTCTGTCTCTCTCTGTCCCCAAAATAAATAAACGTTGAAGAATGCTAAAAAAAAAAAAAAAAAAAAATCACCTTTTTGCACCAAGGACGTCATTAAGAATTCTTTCTTGGCTGTCAGCTCCAAACCTCACCATCACCCCCAAACCTCATCAACAACTACTCACTGTAGCACGAAAGCAGATATAGACAAGCAGATATAGACCTTACATAAACAAATGGGCATCCTGTGTTTCAATAAAACTTTATGGACACTGGAATTGAATTTGATGTAATTTTCATGTGTCCTGGAATATTCTTTTTTTTTTTTTTTTTAACCATTTCACCATGCTAAAACCATTCTTAGCTTGAGAACAATACATTAACAAGAGACTGCCCAGATTTGCCCCAAGGAGGGCAGTTTGCTGGTCCCTGGAGTACCTGAATACTTGGGTTGTGAGATATACCTTAGAAGGTTGCTGAGGATTAAATGAATAAAATATGGAGAGGTTCTGTGTGTGCTGAAAAGCACTTTAAAATTAAATATTAATATATTCAAATATTAAATAGTATACACTTATTATATTTATATATTGGGTATTATTATACACAGGCTCGGCCATATTACCATTTATTATATCACTTTCTTAGAGAAACAGAGTAACAAAGACTCACCACGGAGAGAACCTGGTGCAAAACTACCCTTCAACAAAATGGAACTTCTTTCTTTCTTTTTTTTTTTTTTTTTAGAGTCCATCTGACACATAACACTATGTAAGTTTGGAATTTCGTTACCAAAAATTTTTTTTAATGTTTATTTATTTTTGAGACAGAGAGAGACAGAGCGCAAGCAGGGGAGGGCCAGAGAGAGAGGGAGACACAGAATCTGAAGCAGGCTCCAGGCTCTGAGCCGTCAGCACAGAGCGCGATGTGGGGCTCGAACTCATGGAGGGTGAGGTCATGACCCGAGCCAAAGTCAGGTCAGATGCTTAACCACCACCCTGGCACCCCATGGAATTTCATTTTTAACAAAAGACAGCTTGAACTTTGACTCTCCCCGTTCCTGTTTTCTCTCTCTTAGCTGGGTGGATAACATGGTAAATCATCTGGAGAGTGGGGTAAAAAAACGAAGCCTGGGTAAGGAGTTAAATTCCTGGTTGAAACGTCCTGCTCACCTATTTAAGCTGCGGTTTCATCTGCGAGATCTTTGAAGAGAGAAAGCACATCGGGTCTGGATGACTCAGACCTTTACACGCCTCAAGGCCGGATGACATGATTTCTTAGCACCTTTCTCCTGTCACGAGTGGACACGACCAGCTACCGACTGAACTGAACTCGCTTACCACCGATGCGATCGCTGCAAATATTGCTTAAGTGAACTCACTTGCCACCGATGCGATCGCTGCAAATATTACTTCTCCGTTTCTCATTTCTGTTTGGGGAATATACAAACAAAGGAATACGGTCTTGTTCCCAAGCTTTCACGTGTTAATTTTTGAAAAGCTAGTTTTCAGGTTCTTAGAATGTAGAAGGTAACTTACCAGCCTCCCTCTTTACCTCTGTTCTCTTAGTCCTCAGGCTCAACGGTGCCAACACAACCAACCAGGAGAGCAGTGAATATAATGCACCTGCTTCACCCAGGAGTGCCCAGGGCCTTGAACGTTGTAGGAACTTAATGGTACTAAGTTTTTGTTAAGAACTGTTTGTTTTTATCTTGTTTTTTAATTTTTTTAATGTTTATTTTTGAGAGAGAGAGAGAGAGAGAGAGAGACAGAGTGGGAGCAGGGGAGGGGCAGAAAGAGAGTGAGACGCAGAATCTGTAGCCGGATCCAGGCTCGCAGCCGTCAACACAGAGCATGATGCGGGGCTTGAACTCACAAACCGCGAGATCATGACCTGAGCCCAAGTTGGACGCTTAACCGACTGAGCCACCCAGGTGCCCCAAGAATTGTGGGGTTTTTTTTTTAATGTTTCTTTATTTATTTTGAGTGTGAGAGAGAGAGAAAGAGAGCACGAGCAGGGGAGGGGCAGAGAGATGGGGAGATAGAATCCCAAGCAGGCTCCACGTTTGTAAGCACAGAGCCCGACGCGGGGCTCGATCTCATGAACTGTGAGATCATGACCTGAGCCAAAATCAAGCTGAGCGCTTAACCACCTGAGCCACCCAGGTGCCCCAAGAATTATTTTTAACGAAGTCGTTATTCCATATTGAACAATCTTAGAATCATGTGGACCCACAGTTGGTGTCACTACCCTTCTCCTTGTCTCTGTTTCGTCCTGTCTTCAGCTATAAAAGCCTTTCAAGCCAGAATCACTAGAATCGTTTCACAATCTCAAATGAGCACTATAGGCCTTGGTCTCCCACAGTCCAGACAGAGAAAGACACGGAAGCCTCCAGCAAGAACTGCTTCAGTTGTTCGTTGTACTACATTGAGAAAACCACACAAGTGAAATCTTGATTTCAACGATCATTCTGATTTGTATACAATGCTTTTAACAAGCCTTGCTGATAGTTTACAAGCAGAAAGTGGACTAAAGCTTTTTAAATGGCGTAAATTCCCTCTAGCTTTAGAGTTAGGTGGGGTTTTTTTATGTTTATTCTTGAGAGAGAGAGAGAGAGAGAGCACGCGCACGTGTGCAAACACGAGCACAAACAAGGGGGAGGGGCAGAGAGAGGAGGACAGAGGATCCGAATTGGGCTCTGAGCTGACAGCACAGATAATCAAGCCTATACGTGGTAACTGGTTAGGACAGGATGATGACAACCATGGGAGACAGTTTAAGGACATGTATTTGACGCTGATGTTAAAGGGAGGAATGTTTCAGACGTGTGGCAGGCGCAGGTCTGATCTTTAACAGTATAAACACAAGGCTATTTAGTGTAGTGTGTCCAACCTGCCCTTAAACTTCCCAGGGGACCCCCCTGAGCTGAGCATGGGCCCAGTAAAATTCTCAAAAACTGTTAAAATGTATTTCAATCCACTTCGATTTAAAATATGTGAAAAATGGTATAGATTAGACCTCGCTAATTTAGGATTGCCTTTCCCAGAAGGTTGAGCCCCTCCGTGACAGCCATGGAGAATTCCCACCCAGGGTGACACCACGTCTTGACTCCTATCCCAGCTTTTGTTTGGAGCTAGGCTCTGTGTTGGGGGTCTTATATTCCATACATAGTGCAGAAACAGAGGCTCATATGTGGGCGACTGTTACATCATTGTTTATATTTTTGGTTGGAATAATAGCCAAAATATTCATCAACTGATGAATAGCGAAACCAAAAATGGTACATCCATATATTGGAATATTATTCAGCCACAAAAAGGGATGAAGTGCTGATATGTGCTACTACCTGAATGAATTGAAAACATGACACTATGTGAAAGAAGCCAGCCCCCAAAGGTCACGTGTTCTTTGCCAGGGGGTAGAGCGGACTGGGTTGGGGGGAAATGGAAGCAACTGCTAATAAGTACTGGGTTTCTTTTGAGGGTGGCGAAAATATTCTAAAATCGATTGTGGTGATGGTCGAACAACTCTGTGAATTTACTAAAATACGTTGAGTTGTACACATCACGTGGGCGAACAGTTTGGTGTGTGAATCGCATCCCACTAAAGCTGTTATTAACATGCGGACCGGGCGTTGGAGTTGGGAGTTCGATGCGGGATGGCTCGAATGCCAAGGACAGGCGTTTGCGCTCTTCTCTCGTCCGTGGGCAACCATCAGTATTTTCAAGGAGTAGGGTCACATGATCAGATTTTTGTCTTAGATAAACCCCTGTTTTCGTGGCATGCGTGATGGATGGAAACCAGGAAAATCTGTCCGAGAGAGAGCAATGAGAATGTGCCATATTTGTAGAGAATTCACAAAAATATGAGTTGTGCTTTGTTCTCGTGGCATTCTTCCCTCCATATCAAAAAGGCAAACCCTTATCAATTCACGAGCCCAGAGACGTATCCGTTGCAGGGCCAAGAGCAGAATTTGTTGGGAGACAACTCGCCAAAGAGCTCCATTTCTGTGTCAACACTTGACATCATCTTTTTTTGATTCTAGCCATCGATGTGGGCGCAACATGGTATCTCATTGTGCTTTTGCCTTGTATTTCTCTAACGGCCAGTGAGGCCGAGCGTCTTTTCATGTGCTTGTTGGCCATTTATATCTTCACCCTCCGTCTTGCTGACGCAGCACTTTTCCAATTAGAGGTTGATTCTTTCGCTCTCTTGAACTGGAAATATATAAACCTAGCGGCTCTCAGGCCAGGCAGTTTTGCCCCCCAAGAAGGTTGCAAAGCAAAATACAGATACCCACTTCAATTTGAATTTCAAATAAGTGGCAAATAATGTTTCGGTATACATATGTCCTGAGGGGGAGCAAAATATTAGAGTTATTTATGAAACAGGCAGCGCAGGAAGGACACATTGACCCTCCTCGTCCCCCGAAAGCAGGAATACACCCCGTGTGGAAGGTACCCTTCCTGTACCAGGAGGGCGGAAGGCACCCGTACGTATCACCAGAGGTAGGGAACTGACGGCCAAGAAGGCTGTATGAACAAACCTTGTTACTTCCTCACTACTTTACTAAGCCCAAACCCCTTTCTGTTGTTAATTCTTAACAAATTGTTTCTTTGTCGAAAAGGCATAAAAGCTGCCTGCTTTGGTGACTCCTTTGAGTCTCCTATTTTGATGAGCTCGCATACGTAGGGAATTAGATTTGGTTTTCCCCTGTTAATCTGTCTTTGTGGTAGAGCCCCTCCCCAAGGAATGTGGTAAAAACCTCAAGACCAGGGAAGGCCACCTGGCTATGCGTGCGTGCACGACCTTCCCCAGGGCTCTGTGACATAGACTGCCCATTCAGACTGTATGTTGCCACATATGGGAGACACAGGAGCAAAAATTGTGCAAAAGGCAACTCCCCACCGTGCTCTGGGCACAGCCGTTGGGGTCTAAGCCCGCTGAGCCCGTGCTGGCACAAATAAAGCTGCTTCCCGCAAAGAAAAGCCTCATGTCCCGACTCTGTGTGTGTGTGACTCTCTGTGAGTGACATCTTGTGTCACCTTAACGATTAGACTAGCCCAAGAGCCTGGAAGGGAAGAAATAAAAAGTTTTCCTCCCCGACAGTCCCAAGTTTTGCACAGGACATACACACACTGGAAAGTGATTCGTTGTTGATCTGAAATGCAAGTGGGACCGCGCATCCCATATTTTCATTTGCTAAATCTGGAACTGCACCCCAAGGAGACATTTTACTGTGTCTGGAGGTGTTGTTGGTGGTCACAACTCGGAGCGGGGAGGGAGGAGGGCTGCCAGGGGGCGGAGGCCCGGGTTGGCTACTTTGTACCCCCAGGGAGCACAGAAAAGGGTTTGCAGGTCAGTAGCTTGGAGGTTGTGAACTCTGTTTTAGCCATTTAATGAGAGCTGATTCTGTGAGATGAATAGTCTACTAGAAGTAGCTTGTGGCCTCTGGAAAAATGAAGCAGACGGGCGATCTGGGGTGATCAGGTGGGAAATTCAACTGAATCGACCCCCTTTTCGATGAGGACTAAGACCAGTCTTGGCCACTCTGCCCGGGGGGGCGAGTGACAGGAGCCCCGTGCAGCCTGCAGGCAGGCAGACAGGGACGGGCCTACTTGGCCAGCAGAGAAACCATCACCAGAGAGGCAGAAGTCCACACGAGTCCTCCTCTGCATCTGCCCGTTCCTGCCACAGACCAGAGTCCCAGCTGCCCACTGTCACCCCCAACCCCCCCGGGACCACAGGCACAGTGAGGCCGCCCCATGGCTCTGTTCGTGGGAAATGAACACGTTCAGTGTGAATGGCAGACAAGCCGAAGGTGAGATCGCTTCCCCTCCCCGGTGGGAACTGCCGAAGCTGTACGTTGTGCCATTGTCCCTCAACTTTCTCTTACCCCGAACGTACGAACGTACGTCACGCTGTGTGCCTTCAACACATTCCTGTGGGCGGGGATCGTTTCCGGGAAGGTTGCCACGAACGTCAGCGTCTCTTCCCCTCTACAGCAGACGTTAATAGATTTGATGAACCCGAAACCCCGGCACACAGGCTCCTAAAATATGCCTTCTTACGCATGGCCTCTGCTTGATGTACGATCTCACGGTTCATGGGTTCGAACCCCGCGTCGGGCTCGGTGCTGACAGCTCGGAGCCTGGAGCCTGCTTCGGATTCCGTGTCTCCCCCTCTCCCCGCCCCTCCCCTGCTCACGCTCTGTCTCTCTCTCAAAAATAAATAAACATTAAAAAAAGTTTTTTAAACAAATAATACCATGCCATGCCGAGGAAGTGGAGCTCTGCTCCACAGAGCTGCTGTTCAGAAGCATGTGACTTGTTTCTAGAGAATGGAAATTTCTCTGGGCATCAAAGTCCTTGCATGAAGCAACTGTCTCGGTTCCCACTGGCTTTCTTTTAGGGACAGCCACACCCGGCAAGGCGGTGCTCAGCTGACTCGTCCCAAGACTGAATGACAGAGTAAATGTACGCACGGTGGGTTCCGGGTCCCGCACGGCCACGCGTCTTGGCGCTAAGTTTCTGTTCCGTGTGAACTCTTCACCCCCTCCCTACACCACTGTTCTAGGGCTTGCCAAAACTAGAAATACTCCTCGTTTGCCCAGATGGCACCTTTCTTTTATGGCAGAGAGATGAAAGATGGCAGATAGGTGGAGACAAGAATTTACGGTCCCTGTGTCCCCCGTCACAGTGAGGGCCACTAACGTGAAGGGACTGCCCAGGCTGCTCTTGCTTTCGCCTGCAAGTAGGGTTCTTCCCTGCTTGTGCGGCCGGGGCTCTGAGGAGGGGGAGCCCCTCCACACGGGGGGCTGAGGACAGGGCTTGCCAGCCAGCCCCCTGCCCCCGAGCCGGTCTGTGGCCCCCAAAGGAGGCACACATTCCCAAGGCCGGGGCGAAGGCTCTCCTTCTACTACTGGGGTCCACGGGGAGACAGATTATTCTGGTTAGATTGCTTGCCTGGGGTCAGTCACCACACAAATCGGTCTTTGTGCGCCCCAGCATCCGCTTTGCCAGGAAAGCAGTTCTTGGCGGTCTCTGTCCCAGGAACCCAGGCATACCTGTGCTTTTCTGTTAGGAAGCGAGAATTTCCTGTCCCCGTCAGGGTCCTCCTGGCTGGACTAGGAATCAAATAGACACGAGACAGATTAATAGGCGAAAATCAAGTTCAGTCTTGTACATCTGGGGAATTCACACAGACACTGAAATTCCACAGTCAGGCACAACGAGGTCTGAGACTTCAGAGGAAAGGAATGCACTTCACAGGGCGGTAACAAGAGCAGAGGTTTGGTGATAAGATGTTTGTCCTGCCAGACACATGGGTCACCCAGATAAAACTTATCTCTGCTAATAACCCTTATTCAGGGAAAGATCCCCCTTTTAGATTTTTCCAGGTAGTTAAGGGAGGGGCGACTTTCTCTTGAGCCCACAGGATCTCCATGCCTTCCGCTCAAAATGGCCTACGTGCCAGAGCACCGACTGGGTAGCTCAGTCGGTTAAGCGTCCAACTTTGGCTCAGGTCGGGATCTCGCGGTTTGTGGGTTCGAGCCCCGCGTCGGGCTCTGTGCTGATGGCTCAGAGCCTGGAGCCTGCTTCGGATTCTGTGTCTCCCTCTCTCTCTCTGCCCCTCCCATTTTCTCTCTCTCTCTCTCTCAAAAACAAATAAACGTTAAAAAAAAATTATTTTAAATAGCCTACATGCCAAAGTGGCACATTTTAGGTGGGGCTGTCCCAAAGTCCTTCACCCGGTAATTTGAAATTGAGTACCGCCTCCAAGTATCGGGGTTTCCAACTCGGTCCCTGAGCACAGAAGCACCTGCTTGGGTTGGCATCTCCTTTCTCTGTTTATTCCTCCCCTTCCACCTGCCGAGAGCAGAAATAGACATCTATTCTCTGTAAAAGAGTCTTCCTTGACTGGACCGAACTTGCCACCCTTTGTATAGTAGAAGAATAGGAAAGAAGAAGAAAAACGAACGTGCATTTTGAAAGCCTGGCGGAGAACACAGCAGGTGCTGGGGAGAAGAAGGGCTCATCCCCAGTGCCCACCCCCACACCCGGGCTCCAGAAGAACAGCTATCTGACAACAGGCAGGGCAGATGGAAAATGGGAGAGTGCAGGTCTGTGGGAAGAGGAAACGGGGGAGATGGGATCCGCTGAGACAGGCAATAAAGTGAGCCCCCAGGGTGACGCCGCTGCTATCTGTGGGATGGGGCCCACGTCCATCCCAACCACCCCGCCAGTCCCTGTGCGTGAAGCACCTTACTCATCACGACTCACAGACACCAGACAAAGGATGCGCGTGCATCTAAAGAAGGCCAGGCTTCAAAGACGGCTTCAGCGATGCGTTATTTTTAGAACACGATTAGAAATCATCTTCAATTGCCCGAGTTCCTGTCTCCTTCTAATGAGCCTCCTAAAAGACAGCACTGTATTCCTAAAACAGACGGTAGCAACACACAGAGTTCCAGGAGAGACAGCACATTCATTGTCGGGAAGGCTTAAGAAACGGAAGGAAAGGGCAGGCGACAGCCTCTGGGCATGTTTTGACAGGTGCCAGGGGTCAGGAGTCACTTAGGACAAAGTTCACCAGCTGGAGGGCTTTCTGTTGTGCTTGAGGGCCACCACGCAAAGCCTGAGAACTTGGCAGGCCCTGGAGTAAATGGACTGTGAATCTCGGACTGTGACAAAAGCCACCAACCAGGCGTTTGCCTGTGATGCCCATAGTTGTTCAGTTGTCATAACATTGCATAATGCACTGGGCAATACATACCCAGTAGAGACACACGTCTAGAGCTGTGTGCGCTCTAAACAGAAAAAGAAAAAAGATGCTGTGCTTCAAAAGTAATATTCTAGCCAAGGAGGCAGGGTTAAAAGAATTAAACACACACGGTAGCAATACATACGCACATGTGCGTGATCACGCGCGTTTGGCAAGCTCTTGGGACTCCACTTACGAGCACCCACTTCTTGAAGAAAAACTGGGACTTTCTTGGTTCTCCTGGACCTCGAAGGGATAACAGGATAGCCCTAAGGAGAAAATTTCGGTCATTCTAGAAATGTGCTACCAATCAAGGGCTGGTTGGTAAGGAAGGGCGTTTAAAAATGGCGTCTTGGGGCGCCTGGGTGGCGCAGTCGGTTGGGCATCCGACTTCAGCCAGGTCATGATCTCGCGGTCCGGGAGTTCGAGCCCCGCGTCGGGCTCTGGGCCGATGGCTCGGAGCCCGGAGCCTGTTTCCGATTCTGTGTCTCCCTCTCTCTCTGCCCCTCCCCCGTTCATGCTCTGTCTCTCTCTGTCCCCAAAATAAATAAACGTTGAAAAAAAAAAATTAAAAAAAAAAAAATGGCGTCTTTCTCTCTTGCATGCTTCCTGATGGGTGCATCCTGATTTGTTCTTCCTCCGAAAGGCGAATTAGCTATCACACACGCGTTTCGGATCAGCTTAGAATGTAAGCTTCCAAAGCCAAGGATGGTTTCGTCTTCTCTTGCTGTACCTTCCTCACAGAGGGACTTGGCTCTGAATTTCGTGAATAACCCATGATAGTCGATTAGAAGCCTGTACGTTTCGAGGAACTCTATCTAGATGCTCGTACTTCTTCTCTTACATTATTGCATTGGTTCTTAAAAATCCATACCCTCAGGTCCTCCTCTCCGGTCCACTGGGATGGGGTTTGGAAGCATTGGGGTGGTTAGTTCTGCCTCGGGTGCAGCAACTTGGTAGAAGGCCCTGGGTCGCCGAGGGAACCTGAGAACCCATTGAGTGTCTGTGAGTTGGGAGAGGGGGGGTCTTCAAAACCATTGGAGTGGGGGTGGGAGAGGAAAAAAAATCATCTGAGCAAATTTCTTCACAACTGGCTCCAAGGCCAGTCTTGCTTGGAATGCCACACAAGCTCTGGTAAGGCACTTTGCCAACTCCAGAGGTGACCCAACCTCCATTCCCTCTTGCACGCACAGGTGGGGCACGCTCTCACCCTTGAACGTTTTCCCTCACCAGTGGGGCCGAACGTTTACCTCACGTCACTTGTGTCTTTTCCCAAACCTGTCGATGCCAGTTGTGTTGGGAACTATGCTTTTGTAATTTTTTTCCCCAGCTTTACTGGGGTAGGAGTGACAAATAAAAATTGTATATATTTAGGTTGTATAATGTGGTCTTTTCCCAAGGCGTACAATGGTGATTTAGTATACGTGTGCATCGTGGAGTAATTACCACAGTCAAGTTATGTTAACACATCCGCCATCTTGCTTAGTGACCATGTTGTGTGAATGGTAGGAACACTTAAGGTCTACTCTCTCAGGATTTCAAGTGTGCAATTCTACCCTTCTGTGCGTTTAGCAATAGTGGTGAGTGGGATTGTTTTCACGGCACACAGAGGAAGACTCTGAAACTGAGGCAAAATATTCAAAGGTTCAGAAGAGCCCGTAGTCTAACCACCCTCCTGGGGATTCCAACTGTCTGAGGGAAGATGAAGGCAGAAACCACAACCAGGGTTCCTGCTGGGCCCTCTATGGTTCTGCCACCCTTCCGGGTATGTCTGAGAACCTCCAGGAGAGAGCCCATCACATACCCTGGATCCAGAGGTTGAGAATCCGATTCAGAGCCCCAAATTTCTAAAACGGCATGGAGTAAGATGGTCTATTGGAACCTGGAATAACAAACCCCTCCTCCCCGCCCCCCCCCAAAAAAAGTAACTTCTCTTTGGCTTACAAATTAGAGAGGAACATTTGTGTTTATTGAAATGACTCAAACTAATTAATTCACAGCTATCACTTGGAAACACTCAAAGAGGAAAGGTCTGTGTTTGTATTTAAAATCTCAAAACAGCTAAAGAATTAGGATGCCAATCCAAAGCTCCAGCAAATCAATATTAGTGAATATTTTAGCAAAGTTGCATGTTCTTTCTTAAAGAAATTGGCATTAGGGTTTTCATCCCATAGTAAATGTAAACATCATATATTGAGACGATACACAGAAAATCATTCTGGGTTTAATTCACACGGATGTGAAATGAAATTAGCAGGGCGTGGCAACCCAATGCTATTTATTGTGGAAAAAAAAGAATCTACCTTGGTGGTGGAAGGGAGCACATTTTGCCACCCCAAGATAGGCTGCTTGCGTATATTTATTATTGTAAGCCGGCTATCTTTCAGAAACTACAGACACAAGAGAAGTCCTGGAAAGAGAGTTACCCTTTTGTAAGGGACATTTACAGGTAGGAGGGAAATCTCCATTTGGAAGGGCGTCTCCCTCCTGCTGGCAAGAAGAAGGCGGCAACTAAATCTGTAGAAACTCTTCTCAATGGAGAAGGCAAGAATTTAGATCTGCCTAACAACCTTACCCTTGGTTCACTGCGCTCTGCTGATTATCTGCCATAACTGACTCCCCGTCTCCAACATCTTTGGTCTTTGTCTGGAGATGATATTTATGGTGGTGGCTTTGGCTATTCTGGGGAGTTGCTCAGTCTTCCTACATCTCTTCCCCGTATACAGGAGGTATACAGGTTATGTAACTTCTCTTTTTCTCCTGTTAATCTGTCTTCAATCAATTTAATTATTAGACTGGCCAAAGAGCCTAGCAGGGAAGAAGGGAAAACATGTCTACCCCTCCAGTAAAAAAGACCCTGGTATTTAAAAATGATTGTTAAAATGTGAATCCGTCAGGGCGCCTGGGCGGCTCAGTCAGTTAAACATCTGACTCTTGATCTGAGCCCAGGTCATGATCTCACGGTTCCTGAGTTTGAGCCCCGTATCTGGCGATACGCTGACATGCAATCCAGCCTGCTTGGGATTCTCTCTCTGTCCCTCCCACTCGCTCTCTCTCTCAAAATAGATAAATTAATTTTAAAAAGCTCTCTGAAAAATGTGAATATGTCACACTTAGGCTTTAAACGCTCCAAGGTTAGCTACTTACATCCTTTCCATTATTAAAGTACCCTTGAAATTAGGAATGGAAATGTTCTTCTGGGATGGTCGTCTCTCCGTGGGAGGTATCAGAGAGATTCTTCTTCCTTCTTGGTACACTGCAGAGTCTTTTAAGAGCAAAGAGTTATTCTCGATTCAGGATGGAGTGAACAGCATCAACTGTACTCCAGCATTATTCCAGAAGGTTCTGTATTCACTGGGGAAGGTGGAGTAAAATAATTCAGAGCCGGCGCCGAGATCTTCAGGGAAAGAGGAAAAGAGAGAAGAGTTTATTCAATAGCTAAAGTAACAGAGTATGGCAGGCGGAGCCTGAGCAAGGGAGAGACATTGGAACCGGGCCCCTGTAGCATTCATACACGAATTTCGTGTGGACGTTTGTTTTTTGAGGGTTTGTTTTTGTTTTTGTTTTTGCTTTGGGTGATACCTAGGAGTAACATAGGCAGGTCAAAGGGGAATTTTATTAGAAACTGCTAAACTGGGGGTGCTTGGGTGGCTCAGTCGGTTGGGCATCGGACTCTTGATGTTGGCTCAGGTCGTGATCTCGCGGTTGTGGGATCGAGCCCCACGTCGGGGCTTAAGATTCTCTCTCAAAATAAATAAACATTTACACAAAGAGAAGCTGCAAAACTGTTGTCCATGAGGCTATCCCATGTTACATTCCCAGCAACAACCTTCCACTTGATCCACAGTCTCCACAGCACGTGATATTGTCAGACTTGTGACTTTTACCCATTCTCACATATTTAATGGTAACGCATTGTGGTTTTGACTTACGTTTTCCTAACAACTAATTCTTAGTTATATGTTATTCTGGGATATATCCAATGATATATATATATATATATATATATATATATATATATATATATTTAATAAATATAATTGTATAGATATTATATGTAACATGTATTAGTTATATAGTTATTATATGTTGAGCAACTTTTCACTTGCTCAGGATCCTTTTGGACATCTTGTTTTGTAAAGTACCTTTTGTCCATTTTTTAACTGAGGTTTTTGTCCTCTTTTATTGATTTGCAAACGTTCTTTAGGTATTCTGGTTACAAAACCTTTGTTGGATACATATATTGCCAATATTTTCTCCCCGACACGAATCATTTTTTGTACTTGGTAAGGAAACTTCACTGCATTTGGGCAAGAATTGTTCATAAGGATAGAGCAAATTCTAATAGATTTTGTTTGCTTTGCTACCTGATTGCCCCAGCATACCTATCTGGGCCATAAATAAAATGAAAGTCTATGGGGCGCCTGGGTGGCTCAGTCAGTTGAGCATCCGACTTTGGCTCAGATCATGATCTCACGGTTCATGGGTTCGAGCCCCGTGTTGGGCTCTGTGCTGACAACTCAGAGCCTGGAGCCTGCTTCAAATTCTGTGTCTTCCTCTCTCTCTCTCTGCCCTTCCCCTGCTCACACTCCCCTGTGTCAGTCTCTGTCTCGAAAAATAAACATTAAAAAAATTTTTTTTTTTAATGAAAGTCTGATATGTGGTAAGATATTGAGTTTTGATCACATGCATTTATGTAATATGGTGTTGAACTTGCACTTGTGGAATGAAGTAATAATTGGGAAGAAAGGAGCTTTTTTTTTTTAGTTTATTTTTCAAGAGAGAGAGAGAAAGGGCGAGTGGGGGATGGGGCAGAGAGAGGGAGAGAGAGAATCGCAAGCAGGCTCCACACTGTCAGCACAGAGGCCTACCAGGGCTCGAACTCACAAACTCTGAGATCATGACCTGAGCCGAAATCAAGAGTTGGATGCTTAAGCGACCAAGCCACCCAGGTGCCCCAAAAGGTGCTTTTTAAAAATGAAATTTAAGCCTCCGAGGTGGAAAATTACCATCAGAGCAGACATATTCTTGAAATTATTTTTTCGATTAAATCATTCATTTGTTTAATAAATAAGAGCCTGCTGAATTCAAGGTACTTTTGTTGAACTCTGTAGGGTATATAGAAAATTGTAAAAGCAATGCTTTTCTTTGAGTAACAACTCACAATTCATAACGTGCCCTCAGAAATTGTATTTGACCTTGAAAACGAGCTTCTCAAATTCTGCACCGCTTATTCATTAACTCCGAAAAAATATCTATCATGTGCCTACTCTGTGCCGGAACAGAAGTTTCCGAACAAGCCGGAGAGTAAATAAGAAACACGGCAACGGTAGAATTGCACGGAAACCGTAATGTCTCATCCCTTTACTAGCACTAACCACCTGCCTTCTGTGAACTTTGGGCGAACCTCTTTGCTTTCAGTGTTGACTTATTTTTTAAGTAAGTGATACCTTTACGTGGGTCAAAAATCAAAACGGTCTAAAGAAAAAAATCTCTATTGAGGTGTCTTCATCCACGGGTGGGTCCGCCCCGAGCTCTATCCTACTGTCTCACTTCTTTTAGCAGATTCTTGGGTATCCTTCCAATGTGTCCTACTGGGAATACTCAGAGACACAAATACATGTTCTTATTTCTGTCTCACTCTCACGGAAGAGTGGACGTATTTTATACTGTTACGTGAATGGGTGAAAGGTGGCTTCTGCATATTGGCCCCTGTGCTGTCTTTTCCTCACAGGAGGCTGGGATCGTCAGCTCAAAGCCCACCAGGGACAAACTCAAAACTCTTCCAGCACAGTTGCTTTCAATATACCCCACCCCCAAAGCATATCTGTAGGCATTTAGAGCCTGCCCGCTTCACATACCTGGTGGAGCTGTGCCCAGCGTTTGCGAGGCAGACGTAAGGTAAACCGTGGGGACACCTGAGAGCCCGAGATCCTGATGCCCGTCCGAGGTCTCTGACCCAGAGACTCCACACCTTGCTGCCGTACAACATCAGCTAGACACGGGAGCCCTTTCTCCAATCCCCCTCTCCCTGGGAGCTCCCTCGCCCTGGTTCCCTTCTGGGTGGTGGCCCCATGCTGCTACCTCCGGAGCCTCTCAGGAACTCCCCTCTCACACAACATGTCCGGGTGTTATATACAATTCACTGTCATTTCATGGTCACGTCTTGCCCTCGATCAGCCCTGAAATTCCCAGTCTCATCACGCATACTCTGCATGTCCACCTTTTTTGTTTTTCGTAACTTAATATATTCTGGGCAAGACGCCCTCCATCATGCAGGTGTACCAAAGTGTGTTCAACCAGTCTTTTTTTTTTTTTTTTTTAAGTGTATTTACTTTCAGAGAGAGAGCGCACGCAGGGGAGGGGCAGAAAGAGAAGGAGACAGAATCCCAAGCAGGCTCTGCGCTGTCAGTGCAGAGTCTGACGCGGGGCTCACACTCACGAACCGTGGGATCACGACCTGAGCCGCAGTCAAGAGTCGGCTGCGTAACTGACTGAGCCACCCAGGCGCTCCTGTTCCGCCACACTTGGATTATTTCACCATTTGCTCTTACAGTAATGCCGCACTGCACAACCCCGTCGCTCATCATTTTGTTCGTGTGCAGGAAGACCTAGAGGATAAGTCCCCAGAAGTTGGATTGCTGGCTCAAAGGGTAAACCCATCTGTAGTTTGGAAAAACAATGCCAAATCGCCCCTCTCGGCAAGCACACGTGAGAGGGTCGGTTTTCGCACAGCCTCACCAGGTACCAGTCTGGCAGGTAAAAGTAAACACCTATCTAATGTGCCATGGGTCCCACTGTAAAAATTGTTACCATAAGGTTTGTTAACACGTCTATCTCGGCCACTGGACTGTGAGTCACTTGGAGTCTAGGACCGTTTCTTACTCATCTTTGTCTTGTTGCTTGGCTAGCCAATTTTTGCAAAAGATCTTCCTCCCAGTCTCCAACCACCCCCCCCCAGAAAACATATTCACTGAGTTGAATTTATCACCACCGTTAATCAGCCTAGAGAGAACGCCCCCTACAACCCTTTCCATTGTGGTATGTGCTGCCTGACTTTTATGTTCTTGCCAACATTCTCTGGAGGCTGGGCCTTCTTGGCCCACCCAGCGCGGTAGACCAGAATTCCCTGAGAATGCACACACAGATGGCCACCCAGCAGCCCTCAACGTGCTTACAGAGAAATGGTGTTTACATTTTTTTAAGGTTTTATTTATTTTTGAAAGAGAGAGAGGGAGAGCGAGCGGGGGGGGGGAGCAGACAGAGAGGGAGACACAGAACCCAAAGCAGACTCCAGGCTCTGAGCTGTCAGCACAGAGCTGGATGCAAGATTCAAACTCATGAACCACGAGATCATGACCCGAAGTCGGACCCTCAACCGACTGAGCCACCCAGGCACCCGGAAGAGAAATGGTGTTTAAATAGCCTATTAAGCTCATCCCCTGCTGGCACACCTCTGAGGCACATGGTGGTCCACACTGAGAAATACCGTGGGATGAAGCTCCTGTTGCCCACAGTGGGAAGTGGCTTAATCACGTACACTTTATGGGTTTCCCGGCCCTTCCTTCCCTTCCGTGCTCACTTCTCCATTCCCTTATTGGAGTTCCCTTGAATCACCTCCCAAATACAAAGCTTGCACTTTCTCAGCGTCTTTTAATGGGGGAAGCGACATAAAGACAGTCGCCTTCTTTTCCAAATGAAGAAACCAAGGTGCTGAGAAAATAGGTGAAGTGTTCACAGTGCAGCTGAAAAGTGATGAAGCTAGCAGTCGGTTAAGCCTCCAACTTCGGCTCATGTCATGAGCTCACGGTTCATGAGTTCGAGCCCCGCGTCGGCCTCTGTGCTGACAGTTCAGAGCCTGGAGCCTGCTTCAAATTCTGTGTCTCCCTCTCTCTCTGTCCCTCCTCTACTCGCTCTCCCACTCTCTCAAAAATAAACGTTAAAAATTAAAAAAAAAAAGTGATGAAGTTACACCCTCCAGCTTCTAGAAACAGGCTGTTTAAAATGGAGTTTGCCATAGTGAGAAGTTGAAATAACCAATGAGACATAGAAGAATAGTACAAGAAGAAAACAAAAAAGAAATCGGTCTACCTGTCTGTATCTGAGAGACAGAACAAGGCCGTGTAAAATGAATGCTACATAAATGAAACAGTTCTCTGCAGTTCTTACTATGTGCTAGGCATTGTTCCAAGTGCTTTTTGTGTGTTGATTCATTTGACACAAAACCATAGGTCAGGTGTGTGCTTATCATCATCCCCTGTGCAACGAGAAAGCAAATAAAACAGAGAGTTGAAGTCATTTGCCGAAAGTCACACTTGCCCAGATCTGACCCCTGGATTTTGTGCTCATAACCATCAAAGTGCGCTGCCTTGGGGGAAGTGCCAGAAAAATTCTAGAAGTGACAGATTCCTGTTGGCTTTAGGCAGCAGGGGTCTCGAAAAGAGAACATAGGATTAGGCCTAATTAAAGACTCGTTCTTCCTAGGGCCATCAAAGAACTCATTTGTGTCAGCTAGAATATTGTCAGGGGCAGAAACGAAACACCCAAGTAAAAATGACTTACACAACAGGGGGTTACTAATAAATCTCATGAAATAGGAGATTTGGAAGCAGGAGTTTCCAAACGCGGTTGATTCAGAAGTCAAATAACATCAAAGCAGGGGTGACTCGTATGTTCATTATTTCCCCATTCAACTTCATCTTTCTCGTGGTTCTTTGGTATTCCATCAGGAATCTTTCCAAGGCTGCCTCGGTTCCAAGTAGCAAGTATTATCTGAAAGGAAGGGAGGAAATTTGCCCCAGAATCCCTCAGAAGACATCTCCTTCGGCCCCATTGGCCAGAATTGGGTCACATGATCTACACACAGGGGAAGCTGGGAAAGTGTGTCTCTGGCCTTCTGTGCCTCTAACATGGAAGCAACTAATCATGATGTCACATCACTTAAATTCCACGTTGAAGCCCTCTCTTCTGGGCGTGCTGAAATTTGGAAAAGCCGGAGCCCAACGGCTTTGCAAAGACACTCAAGGGAAAACAGTGTTGGTCGGTGCTCAGGATCAGGGCCAGAGGTGGCACCCTCCGGTGACGTCTTATTTCAGGGCAGGATGTCAGGTCAGAAATTTGTGCCCGAAGCAGTCAGTCCTGTTCTAAACAGGAAGGCACCACATTGACCGAATTTAGGAGGCCTCAGAGACTGGCTACCAAATCCAGACCAGAGCCAGAAGTGGGATTGCTGGAGCTGGCCAATCAGTGGGCGTTTGGAGAGTGTTTACTCTCCTTAGAGCAGTGTATTAAGCACTGTGGGGAAGGAGGGATAGGGAGATACCAGATGTGCATCGTGACCTCAAGGAAGATATAAAAATCTAATCATGATCAACATGAACTGATCACTTACTACCTGCCAAGCGTGTATAGGACAATTTACGCTGTTCTTTTTTTTTTTGTTTTTAATTTTTAATGTTTATTTATTTTTGAGGGAGACAGAGCGCGAGCAGGGGAGGGGCAGAGAGAGAGGGAGACACAGAATCCGAAGCAGGCTCCAGGCTCCGCGCTGTAGGCACAGAGCCTGACGCGGGGCTCGAACTCACGAACCGCGAGATCATGACCTGAGCCAAAGTCGGACGCTTACCCGACCGAGCCACCTGGGCGCCCCAAGACAATTTACGTTGTTCTAGGCACCGAAGTGTACATTTAATCCTCACAGTAACACTACCAGATAGCTTATATGTACGAGCCCCATTTATCAATATGGAAAATGAGACCAGGAAGGAAATGGAGGCATGGAAAGTTTAAGCAATCTTGAGATTAAGATACTTAACATTTCTTGAACGATTTTATAAAGTAAAAACCCGGGGTGCCTGGGTGGCTTGGTCAGGTAAGCATCAGACTCTTGATTGCGACTTAGGTCATGATCTCAGGGTTGTGAGCCCCAAGTTGGGCTCCAGCTGCTTAGGATTCTCTCTCCCTCTCCCTCTCCCCCAGCCCCTCCCCCTGCACACAAGCATGTGCGCTCTCTCTCTTCTCTATTTCACTGAACGTTATAGCCTCTCGACCCATCTGTGTTGTTGCCAGTGGCAAGATTTCAATCTGTTTTATGGCTGAATAATATTCCATTGTGTATATATACCACATTTTCGTCATCCATTCATCAGTCGATGGACATTTGAACTCCTTCCATAATGTGGCTATCATAAGTAATGCTGCAGTAAACACAGGGATGCATGTATCCTTTCAAATTAGTGTTTTCATATTCTTTGGGTAAATACCCAGTGCTGGAATTACTGGATCATATGGTTCTTCTATTTTTAATTTTTTGAGGAGCCTGCATAATGTTTTCCACAAGGGTTGCACCAATTTGCATTCCCACCAACAGTGTGCGTGAGGGGTCCCTTTTCTCCACATCCCCACCAACAATTTTTATTTTTTGCGTTTTTGATTTTAGCCATCCTGACAGGTGTGAGGTTTTCATTTTGGTTCTCATTGTGGTTTCGATCTGCATTTCTCTGATGATGAGTGATGTTGAGCATCTTTTCATGTGCCTGTTTGCCATCTGTATGTCTTCTTTGGAAAAATCTATTCATGTCCTCTGCCCATTTTTATAGTTGGATTATTTGGTCCTTTGGTGTTCAGTTGTATGCGTTCTTTTATATATTTTGAATTTTAACTCCTCATTGGATATATCACTTGCAAATATCTACTTGCATTCAGGAGGTTGATCTTTGGTGCAGAAGCTTTTTATTTTAATGTAGTCCCAATAGTTTATTTTTGCTTTTGTTTCTCTTGTCTCGGGAGACATATCTAGAAAAAATGCTTATATGGCTGATGTCAAAGAGATTATCACTGCCTACGTTCTAGGAATTTTATGGTTTCAGGTCTCACATTTAGGTCTTTAATCCATTTTGAGTTCATTTTTGTGTATGGGGTAAGAAAGTGGTCCACTTTTATTCTTTTACATTTAGCTGTCCAATTTTCCCAACACCATTTGTTGAAGAGAGTGTCTTTGTGTACTCTTTGTATATTCCATTGTATATTCTTGCCTCCTTTGTCATAGATGAATTGATCATGTGAGTGTGGGTTTATTTCTGGGCTCTCTATTGTGTTCTATTGATCTCTGTGTCTATTTTTGTGACAGCACCATACTGTTTTGATTACTACAGCTTGGTAGTATATCTTGAAATCTGGGATTGTGATCCCTCCAGATCTTTTTCAAGATTGTTTTGGCTACTTGGGGTCTTTTGTGGTTTCATATAAATTTTAGGATTATTTGTTCTAAATCTGTGAAAAATCCTGTTGGTATTTTGATAGAGATTGCATTAAATCTATAGCTTGCTTTGGGTAGTATGGACATTTTAATAATATTAGTTATGCCAATCTATGAGTATAGGCTATCTTTCCATGTGTGTCATCTTCAGTTTCTTTCATCGATGTTTTATAGTTTTTGGAGTACAGGTCTTTTACCTTTTTGGTTAAGCTTATTCCTAGGTATTTTATTCTTTTTGGTGCAGTTGTAAATGGGAATGTTTTCTTCATTTCTCTTTCTCTACTTCATTATTAGTGTATAGAAATGCAACAGATTAATCTTGTATCCTGCAACTTTACTGAGCTCATTTAACAGTCCTACTAGTTTTTTGGTGGAGTCTTTATGGTTTTCTATATGTAGTATCATGTCATCTGCAAATAGTGAAAGGTTTACTTCTTCCTTATCAGTTTGGATGCCTTTTATTACTTCTTGTTTGATTGCTGTAGCTAGGAATTCCAATACTATGTTGAATAAAAGTGGGGATCGTAGGCATCCTTGTCTTGTTCCTGATCTTAGACAAAAAGCTTTTAGCTTTTCACCATTGAGTATGATGTTAGCGGAGGGTTTTTCATATATGGTCCTTAATATGTTGAGGTGTGTTTCTTCTGACCCCACTTTTTCTTCATTTTGTTGATGTGGTATATGACATTGATTGATTTGTGAATATTGAACCATCCTTGCATCCCCAAAATAAATCCCACTTGATTATGGTGAATGATCTTTTTAATATATTGTTGGATTCAGCTTGCTAATATTTTCTTGAGAATTTTGCATCTCTGTTCATCAGAGATATTGGCCTACAGTTTTCTTTTTTGTCGTATCTTTATCTGGTTTTGGTATTAGGGTAATGCTGGCCTTCTACAATGAATTTGGAAGCTTGCCTTCCTTTTCTTTTCTCTCTCTCTTTTTTTTTAATAGTTTGAGAAGAATAGGTATTAACTCTTCTTTAAATGTCTGCTAGAATTTACCTATGAAGATATCTGATCCTGGACTTTTATTTGTCAGGAGCTTTTTTATTACTGATTGATCAAACTGACTTTTGAAGACAAGGTGAGGCTCAGCCCAAGAGAGGCAAGCAGAGAAATCAGCAACCAGAGTGAACCAACAGATAGGATTCTCCCAATTTCCGTGACCACTATGGGAGCCCCAACACAGAGCCTAGTTCCCTAGTTAGAAGGTACCTGGAAGGTCATTGTCTGCCAAGGGGACAGCTTCACCTGATTCAGGGAGCCAGGATAGTAGCCAGGAGGCCAGAGACTTTCAAAACATTCAAGAGTATAGCAAAGGCTACTGCCCAGGCTCCAAGGACAATTCCCAGAATCCCATGTTAACAGAACTTGAAGATCAAAGTAGCTTTCAAAGATGCTGAGATGAGTTCACAATGGAAGCATCACATAGGCCGTCCCAACGGCATTCAACCTTTTCCTCCAAATTTAAGGTAACCAGTTCATCCCGGCTGCCTCTCTGTCCTAGGCAAACTGGAATGGTTAGTCATCCTACAAATGATAGACACACCCAATCTAGATTGCCCTGACAATCCAACTTTGAGATGGATCTCAAAGAAGGAAAAGTTAGAGAGCTCGGAGAGAGGGAACGTTGCCCCTCTCTTAATAATGAAGTTTTGTAACAAAACCCACTAAGGGCAGAATAAAATAGTTCCTATAAACATTGGATTTTCTTAGAATCAGGAGATTCTCCGATCACTGATGTTATAGCACCGAAGCTGTCCAAAACGGTAGCCACTACCTACATAAGACTACCGAACACTTGAAGTGTGCAGTTTCAAACTGTGATATGCTGGGGGAAAAATCAAATGTAAAACAACAGCCTGATTCAAAGACTTACTACAAAAAAATAAGATAAAATGTAAAGTCTTTCATTAATATGCTTTATATGGATTACTCATTGAAATGATAATATTCTGGATATATTGAATTAAGTTAAATATACTATTAAAATTAATTTTATCAGGTTTTTTTTACTTCTTTTAATGTGGCTATTAAAATTTTTTATCTTTTTTTTTTTTATTTATTTAAATTCAAGTTAGTGAATGTACAGCATAGTCTTGGCTTCAGGAGTAGAAGCCAGGGATTCATCTCTTACATACGGTACCCAGTGCTCATTCCAACAAGTGTCCTCCTTAACGCCCGTCACCCATTTAACCCATCCCCCCCCCTTAAATTTTTAATTACGTGTATGGCTTACATCATATTTCTGTTGGACAGTGTGCTTCTAGAAAGATAATTCTGGGGAGCATGTCTCTATTAAGAAGGATTCTTTTTGTGTACTATTGTTTACAAAACCACGTTAAACATCAATTAGTTGAAATTTTGGAAGACACACAAAGGCCTTTGAGGAGATTTGCCATGGGAACTGCATTGCCTCGTAGGCGTTGCTGTGGAGCTGTTTAAGGCAGAAGCTCTGCCCAGAACACACTCAAGCTTTCTTGTGACCAGTGATTCAGGCCAAGCCGCAGTGCATATAAAAATAACACCAGTGAGTTCATTGTTCGGAACGTATGGCCAAATGGACTGCTGGCTCTTTCCATATAGTCTGCATCTTTTATGACCAACGGATACAAAACACATTTTTAAGAGCACTAATGAATGCAATCCAAGTCTTTGTTTTTATTTTTGTTTTAACTTGAGTATTGAGCAATTTGGGGGCTCTCTAGAGATGATAACAATGCTGGTGCCTTGTTATTTGTATACATTTTTGTATTTCCCGGGTTCTTTACAGTGTTTCCTTTATTTCCACTTGAAGGTGACTAAAGATCCCCGCGAGGTGATCTGAGCTGTTGTTTTGTGCACCTTTGATTGTTGGGAACGATCACACGTCGTCTTAACTCCATTTGGCGTTCTGTTGGCTACACCCAGTGTTGTGTTGGAGCCAGAATCTACCCACTCATGGAAGCTGGTCGGGCACGTCTCTGCACAGCCCAGCGCTCCCATCCTGGTGACAGCTTCAAAGCAGCCACGGTGTGAGAATTTATATCCCGGTCATGGGCAAATGCTACAGCCCAGATTCGTTTATTTTGGGGCTGGTTTTGTTCTGGAAAGCCAGTTATTAAACATTTGCTAGCACACCGCTAGGTATTCCTCCGAGAATGAGAGCACTTCGGGATTGGAAGACAAGTTTTAGAAAACTTGAGCGGATACACAAGTTCTCGGAGATCGAGAACGGAGTTCGATAGAGATAAGATTGTTTTCAGGTGAAGAGGGTCATGCTACCTACAGTGAGTAAGTACACTGTAAGAAAATGCTGTGGCTGCTTCTTTCCCCAGATGAGGCAAACCCAAACTCCTGTAAACCTGAGCCTACGCTCCCCATGAAAAGATAGAAATCGCCTTCCCGGTTCCAGCACAGTTGTTGGCTTCTGGCTTGCTTTCTTTCGTTCTTTTTTAATGTTTGTTTATTTTTGAGACAGAGAGACAGAGTGTGAGCGAGGGAGGGGCAGAGAGAGAGGGAGACACAGAATCTGAAGCAGGCTCCAGGCTCCAAGCTGTCAGCACAGAGCTCGACGCGGGGCTTGAACTCACAGACCGTGAGATCATGACCTGAGCCGAAGTCGGATGCTCAACCCACCAAGCCACCCAGGTGCCCCTGGCTTCTGGCTTTCTGCTGTTTTGTCTCTCCCTCCCCAGCCTCCTTTCTCTTCCTCTTCCTGTTTATCTTTTTCTGCCTTTGTGCGTGTCTTCTTAGGGAGGAAGAATACATTTCTGAGTTCTTAGCTGAGACCCTTGCAGTAAAAAACACATTAACAAGAGAGAAACAGACAGCAGCTTATTAACACACATACTTCATACATACATGGGAGATACCCAGGGAAAAATGAGTAACTCCCTGAGGTGCCTCAGAAGTCAGGATTAAATACCGTCGTACTAGAAAAAGGGGACGAGGGCGGGAGGCCTCTTAGGGGAGAGGAAATGATTTTTAGGAACGATGAACAGGCCCTTAGAAGAAATGGGAGACAGGGCCGTTTGTAGCGAAGTCTGGGTGTGGTGTCGGCTTCTGGTCTCCTCTCCTGTGACAAGAGTCAGTCTTTGCTGGTTGATGAAACTCCCCGGATGGGAATTTCCAACAGTTGGGCTCCCTTTGGAGGATGTATTTTTAGGCAGACAGGAGGCATTCAGAGAAAATCCGCATTTGCTGGTGTTCAGGGGCCTGCCACTCAAAATCCTCAATATCCCCAAGCAGCGTATTTTGGGGCAGCACGTCCAGAACTCCTCTCATCATGCCCGGGGCGGGGACATGCTACCACCCTTCAGTGTCTGTCACACGCACACAAATACACCACTATGTAACTACATAGGTTACTGCGGGATAGTAGTTCAGGAAACCAGATAATACCTGTTCATCCAAAGGAAGCTGGGACAGAATGCTTCATTTTCTTCAGTGGAGAAACAATCAGGCACCAGATTCACTGGCTAGGGGGAGATCTTTGAAAGTGGAAACGAGGGGCGCCTGGGTGGCGCAGTCGGTTAAGCGTCCGACTTCAGCCAGGTCACGATCTCGCGGTCCGTGGGTTCGAGCCCCGCGTCGGGCTCTGGGCTGATGGCTCAGAGCCTGGAGCCTGTTTCCGATTCTGTGTCTCCCTCTCTCTCTGCCCCTCCCCTGTTCATGCTCTGTCTCTCTCTGTCCCAAAAATAAATAAACGTTGAAAAAAAAATTTTTTTAATAAAAAAAAAAAAGAAAGTGGAAACGAGAGGAGACACTGGTTGTACAAAACTATATACACCTAAAATGAAATCACTCCAATCATGTGTGATTGCCTCCTATCAAATCAAGCCCAATTTTTTCTGTTACTTCATTGTTCCCCAACAAGAGAGCCAGATTAGATGATCACATATGAATTACAGATTGGGCTTGCTAACTAAAATTTGTCCTTGACACGCGAAACAAGCTGCTTGGAAGACAAACTATTCTAAATGCACACCTCTGGGCAGTCATTTTGCTTTAATGTGTCTCCTTCCCCACGCATCAGTGAAATGAGCAAAGTGCTTACAGGATGGTTCTAACTCTGAATTTTGGTTAATTCTCAAGTTCACATATTCACCTGGAAATCAGTTGGTGCCAAAAAAAAAAAAAAAAAAAAAAAAGCCAAGAACCAGAGGTCTCAAACTGTATGCCATCAGTCCATAAAAGTATGGCCAGATGTTGTTTTTATTAGGATGCCGTTATATATATGTTATTTTTTTAAGTAAACATTGAAGGATTAGGAAACTTTTAAAAAACGTTTATTTATTTTTGAGAGAGAGAGTGCGTACGCACAGGGGAGGGACAGAGAGAGAGAGAAGCAGGCTCTGTGCTAACAGTGCAGATCTCACGAACTGTGAGATCATGACCTGAGCCGAAATCAAGAATCTGATGCTTAACCGACTGAGCCACCCAGACGCCCCAGAAACTGGACTACTTTCTAACACCGTACACAGAATAAACTCAAAATGAATCCAAGGCCTAAACGTGAGACCTGAAACCATAAAAATCCTGGAAGAGGGCATAAGCAGTGATTTCTCCGACTTCAGCCATAGCAACATTTTTCTAGATGTGTCTCCTTTGGCAAGGAAAACAAAAGCAAAAATAAACTATTTGGACTACACCAAAACAAACAAACAAACAAGCAAACAAACAAAAAGCTTTTACATAGAGAAGGAAATGATCAATAAAACAAAAAGCCTACTGAATGGGAGAAGATATTTGCAAATGATATATCCAATAAGGGGTTAATATCCAAAATATATGAAGAACTTACACAATTCAACACAAAAAAGCCAAAGAATCCAATTTAAAAATGGGCAGAGGAACAGAATAGACATTTTTCCAAAGAAGACATACAGATGGCCAACAGGTATATGAAAAGGTGGTAACCATCACTAATTATCAGGGAAATGCAAATCAAAACCACAGTGAAATTAGCACACCAGTTAGAATTGCTAAAACTAAAATGACAAGAAATAATAAGTGTTGGCAGGGATGTGGAGAAAATGGAACCCTCGTGCACTGTTAATGGGAATGTAAATTGGTACAGCCACTGTGGAAAACAGCATGGTTGTTCCTTAAAAAATTAAAAATAGAAATACCAGAGCCCCTGGGTGGCTCAGTTAAGTATCCGACTTCGCCTCAGGTCATGATCTCATGGTTTGTGAGTTCGAGCCCTGCATCAGGCTCTGTGCTGATGGCTCAGAGCCGGGAACCTGCTTGAGAGTCTGTGTCTCCCTCTCTCTCTCTGTCCCTCCCCCCGCTCATGCTCTGTCTCTGTCTTTCTCTCAAAAATAAATAAGTGTTGAAAAAAATTAAAAATAGAAATGACATATGATCCAATAATTCCACTAAAATTTCACTGGGTATTTACCCAAAGAAAATGAAAATACTAATTTGAAAAGATAGTGCACCCCTATGTTTATTGCAGCACTATTTACCATTGCCAAGATACGGAAGCAACCCAAGTGTCCATCAATAGACAAATGGATAAGGAAAATGTGGTATGTGTGTGCATGCGCACACACACACACACACACACACACACGGGAATATTACACAGCCATAAAAAAGGATGAGATCATGCTATTTGAGACAAAATGGGTGGACCTAGAGGGTAGTATGCTACATGAAATAAGTCAGACTGAGAAAGACAAATACTATTTGATTTCACTCCTAAGCAGAATCTAAAAAAAGAGGGACGCCTGGGTGGCTCAGTCGGTGAAGCATCCGACTTTGCCTCAGGTCATGATCTTGCAGTTCATGTGTTCAAGCCCCGCATTGGCTCTGCACAGACAGTGTGGAATCTGCTTGGGGTTCTCTCTCCCTCTCTCTGCCCCTCCCCCATTTGTGCTCTCTCTCTCTCTCTCAAAATACATAAACTATAAAAATTAAATTAAAAAAAATTTTTTTTTAATTTTTTTTTTTTACGTTTATTTATTTTTGAGACAGAGAGAGACAGAGCATGAACGGGGGAGGGGCAGAGAGAGAGGGAGACACAGAATCGGAAGCAGGCTCCAGGGTCCGAGCCATCAGCCCAGAGCCCGACGTGGGACTCGAACTCACGGACCGCGAGATCGTGACCTGAGCTGAAGTCGGACGCTCAACCGACTGAGCCACCCAGGCGCCTCTAAATTTAAAAATTTTTAAAAAGAATAAACAAGCATGGGGCAGAATCAGACCTATAAATACAGAGAACACCACCAATGGTTGCCAGAGGGGAGAGAGGGAGGGGTTGAGCAAAATGGGTGAAGGGGAGAGGGGGACACAGGCTTCCAGTCATGGAATGAGTAAGTCACAGCAATAAAAGGCACAGCATAGGGAATACAGTCAATGATATTGTAACAGGGGTGTATCAGGGCAGAGGGTAGCTACACGGGTGGTGAACACAGCTTAATGTATAAACTTGTCAAATCACTAAGTTGTACGCCTGAAACTAGTGTGACATTGTGTGTCAACTATACTCAAAAGAGAAAAAAAGAAAAACCCATATGCTCCATGATGGCAAAAGAAAACAATTTCTCAAGGCAGAGACGATTTTCTTATTGATCTGTCACTCCGAAATCTCATCAGTGCTTGCTGTATGACTTACAAAGTGAGCTTGACTCGGGTCGTCTTCATTTCCCTCTGCCTCTTCCCCAAGGAGCAGAAACTCTAGCCCCTTGAAGGACTAAGGGCCTCTCTGGGTGATCACGGACAGGGCGACGTAACTCCAGCTGAAACTACCTCTCTGGCGGCTCCCTAAGGCCCTGGCTGGTTGAGTCAGTCCCATCTGGTAACAAACCTAGAAAATAGCTCCAAAAGTCATGGGTCTTTCCTTTACGGTCTTCAGTTTGGATGACCACCCCACTCAAGTGGCTTCCTGGGCTCTTCCTCGGTTGCGTTTTAGTCTCTCTCTTGCTGTCGTTCCGCCTTTATCCCTTCTTCCCCCTAAAAACTTTCTTAACTCTTGTCTTCCTTTTGTTTGTGTTATTTAGTCTCTTTGCGCATAGTTTCTGGCCCAGTGCAAAAACTCATCCCCCGGGGTGCCTGGGTGGCTCAGTCAATTAACCATCCAACCCTTGATTTTGGCTCAGGTCATGATCTGATGGTTGTGAGCTCTAGTCCTGCATCGGGCTCCATGCTGAGTGGTGGAGCCCGCTTATGACTCTCTCTCTCTGGGGGCACCTGGGTGTCTCGGTTGGTTGAGCATCTGACTTTGGTTCAGGTCATGGTCTCTCAGATCCTGAGTTCGAGCCTGACATCGGGCTCACTGCTGTCAGCTCGGAGCCCACTTCGGATCCTCTGTCCCCCTGCCTCTCTGCCCCTCCCCACTCGTGCACATGCACCCTCTCTCACAAAAATAAGTAAACCTTTAAAAAAAATTCTCTCTCTCCCTCTGCCCCTCCCCTGCTCACGCGTGTGCACACACATGCATGCTCTTTCTCTCTTAAAAAAAAAAAAAACACCCCAAATGAACATTCATTCATCCAGTAGTTTACGTACCAAGTATTCAGCACCCCCTATGTGCTGAGAAAAAGAACCAAAAGCAGACCTGGTCCCTACTTTCATGGAATTCATAACTTCACGAGGGACTCAAGCCTAATCAAGTAAATATGTAAATAAGCATATGGTTGCAAACCTATGAGAGCATGTAACTAAGGAAGCTGACCTAGACCAGAGATTGGGCTAGGCTTGCTTGAGGAAATACCATGCGTGTCGAGCTACGAAGGGTAACAAGGCACTATGGGAAGAGAAAGGGCAGGGGATGCCAGGCTAAGGGAAAACTGTGTTTTTAAGGCCCTGCAACGGGCAGGAGAAAAGCATGACTAAGGAATAGACCGGTCCGTGTGGTAAGAACCCAGAGAGCAGGACAGTGAGGAAATCGGGGCCAGGTGCCACTGGGTCTCATCGTGACGGTAAGAATGAACACAAACGAGAAATCTCAAAATGCATCACAAAAGGGAGTCCACCCATAACACACATATTATTACTGAGCAGCCCTACTCACCTCAAAAGGAAAAGTTACTAGAGAATAGAAATGCCTATTATGTGTTTTTTTCCTATGGAATTACGACAGATTTGCTTCCCTCTTGTGTGAAGGGAGAGTCTAGAAAATTATTGTCTAGCTTGCTCTGAAAGTATCCTGGTTAGTTCTAGTGTTAGTTTGAAATGCTCGGGGTAAAAAGGTTTCAGACCCACTCACCACCCCCTGTAAGAGTCAAATTGAGCTGAGCGGGCTATAAAATTATAGGCCCTAGCAGAGTGAAGACTCTATTCTAATTGCCTATTGATCAAAGAAGAGAAAGAGAATAAAAATAAGTGAGTTATTAGCATCTTGGCCAAAATAGTTTCTTTTCCTGATTGGAAGGTAATTATAACAAGACGTGTGGGGAGGAAATTCTGGCTGAAAAATTGATTATGTTAAAGAATATTTTAATTTCATGGCCTCTGCCAATTCTTTGCGCTGCTGGGGGTTAGCATTTGGCTATTTTATTTATGGCAACGTCTAGCTATGCAAAGCACGCCCCTAGATCTTGCATGTGGGGAGCAAAGCTGTTGTGATTAATAAAGTAAAAGGGCAGGAAAAATCCGTGTGGATTATATCGCCTTCAGGAAAACGCTTTTCTTCCTTAAAGTGTATCTGAAGTACATGGTCTACAATAAACCTTGCTCATCCTTGGAAGACACGTTTTTGTTCAACAACTATTTTTACCTCATGCTAGCCGAGGGTGTCAAATGGATCCCAAAGTCCATCCATTCCAGACTGTTCCTACACCCTCCCGTGGTGTTATTTAAACTGAGAACGTCAAACTTGAGGAGACCATCGGAGATTAGCATATTTTATCTATGGTTACCCAGGTGGGAACTGGTGATGCATCGTAAGATTAAACCAAACCATATGGATAGGGGAAGGGATTACGTTGGAAGTAGGGCTGATGGAGATTCGTACAGTAAGGCTCTGAGGACGGAAGGAGAAGGCAGTTCCCATCTAAAGGTTCAACTGGGAAAGGATTGGTTTCCAAGCTCACAGAGTCATTGGCAGCCTTCCGTTCCTCGTGGGTTGCGGGACTGAGGGCCTCCGTCTGTTGTGGGCCGTTAGCTGAAGGCTGCCCTCCGCTCCTCGCTGTGTGGTCCTCTCCATGTGACAGCATCCAAGATGGCAGCTCGCTTTTTCAAAGCCAGCAAGGGAGAGTCTCCTAGCAAGACCCAGCAAAATCTTCTGGAACACAGTGATATATGTATAATCACATACATCCTGTCACCCTTTGCCATATTCTATCGCTTGGAATCAAGCCACATGTCTTACCTACCCTCAAGGAGAGAGGATTATATAAGAATGTGAATACCAGGAACAGGGGATCAAGCGGCCCACCCTAGACTCTGTCTGGCTCAGGTGGAAAAGTTTGAGAAACAAAACCTTAAGCTATTAATATCTTAGCTGTAATAATTTATCAGCCAAGAAACAGATTAAGTGCTGGTTATATGTGCAGAGTACAAAAAGGCAGGAGTAAAGACTGTTTCCTTTCATGGATAAAGGCACAACCTATTTATAGGGGACCAGTTAACACTAGGCCAACTTAAATAATAATAATTGTGTGTATCTGAATTCTTTTTGTTGAAAACGTAAGAGCCCTGGAAATAGAAGGGCCCTGGGCAATACAAACATGAGGGAAGGACAGAAGCTATAGGAAGAGTGCAGAATTTGGTTGGAAAACGAGAAAACAAAGAGGAGAGAGATACTCAGACTCGTGTCTCACCTGAAAACATAAACATCCTGTACTATCTCTAACTTTTATTATGATTTTTTGAATTCTTTTCATGTTTATTTATTTTTAAGAGAGAGACAGTATGAGCAGGGCAGTGGCAGAGAGAGGGGGAGACACGGAATCCAAAGCAGACTCCAGGCTCTGAGCTGTCAGCACAGAGCCCGACGCGGGGCTCGAACGGACAAATTGTGAGATCGTGACCTGAGCCGAAGTCGGACGCTTAACCGGCTGAGCCACCCAGGTGCCCCATTATTATTATTTTTCAAGTTAATTCATTTATTTTGAGAGAGAGAGTGTTTGTGTGTGTACAAGTAAGGGAGGGGCAGAGAGTGAGGAAGAGAGAGAGAGAATCCCAACCACACCCCACACTATCCGCTCAGAGCCCAATACGGGGCTTGAACCCATGAATCGTGAGACCAGAGCTAAAATCAAGAGTCAGACGCTTAACCGACTGAGCCACCCAGGCGCCCCCCACCCCCATCTCTAAGTTTTAGATCCATGTCATTCCCTTGCCCGGATTTTTTGGGTCAGACTTCCGGGTTCTGATACGGTATTGTTCATCCATGAGGTGATGTTGCATCGTAGCTGATTACGTGGACTCTGTTGCCTACTGCTTGGCTCTGATCTCCTGTTCCGTCCCTTATCAGTTGGGTAAATTGTTCACACTGTCTGAATGCTTACCGACTATATGATAGGATCATAATAACACCCACGTCGCAGAGCTGATGAAATAAAGCGAGTTGGAACATGGAAAGTGCTTAGAACCGTGCCCACACACAGTAGATGCTTCATAAACAGTAGCTACTGCTATGGTTCTCCGAACCAGTATTGACCGGGCGTCTGTGATGTGTGCCATTAGACCGTCTCTTCCACCAACCCATTTGTTCTAGGACCACTTGCAAATTTCATCATGTGTTTCCGTAATGTAGTCCTCGGCTGTCCCGAACACTTTCTCTTGTTAAAACAAAAGCAAAAACAAAAACCTGACTCAGCGGGTCATAGAGTTCTATATTGATCTCAAGTCACTGCAATTCACTGCAACAGCGCTTAATGGATGTGGCTCAACCAATTAACCCCACCCCACCCCTGCTCCCCGAGTTCAAGGAGGAGAAGTCAGATCTCCAGTCCTCCCTTTGTCACGAAGAGGTAGTTCGCATCCTCACAATGTCTGACCTGTGATGTGAAATCTCGCTCATCCGTCGCGGTAGCTACCCTTTCTGCGCCGTGACTGTGAGATTCAACCACGTGTTTTACCCTTCGCTGTCTGTCTCCCTCAGAAGGTCAAACTAGAGTCGTGATAACGGTTCCAGTATTTAACAACGTTCAGTCGTGGTAACCGCCAGGGCCTGAAGAAGGCCTTGCAATCGGATGTCTGTGGCCTAGTTTGAGGGTATGTGACTCCTGACACGGCACCTCGCTGCTCAGTCTGGGAGCTCTCGACTGCACTCTGAGTTGGGCTTTTGTCTTGGCTTCACAAAATCCCTCACCTATGGCATTGCTGCAAGGATGAATGCAGTGCCTCTCACACTTTAATGTGCCCGCAGTCCGCTGAGAGTCTCGTTGAAGCTCAGGTTCTGATTCCGTAGGTCTGGGGGTGGGGCCCGAGATGCTGCATTTCTGACAAGCTCCCAGGTGACGTCCATGCTGCAGGTCAGAGGACCACACTGTGAGTAGGAAGGATTTTTTTTTTTTTCAAGTTTATTTATTTTGAGAGAGATTGAGAGTGAGCAGGGCAGGGGCAGAGAGAGGAGGAGAAAGGAGGAGAATCCCAAGCAGGCCCCGCACTGCCAGCAGAGAGCCCAATGTGGGGCTCAAACCCACAAACCATGAGATCACGAGCCGAAACCAAGAGTGGGACACTTAACCGACTGAGCCACCCAGGCACCCCGAGTAGAAAGGATTTAAAGGACAGATGCCAAAACCAGTTGCAAAACCAACTGAAATGAGCCTCTTGAGAGATTCCAAACCGCTCTCAACTGTGAAGTCTGCACTCAACGCTGAAATTCAATCCTGGCTGCTCTGTGAACACCACCTGTCATAATGTTGCCTAAACAGAGGTGTCCTATGGGTGATGGGCCCGAGGACAGGGTGTCTGGCTTAATGTCTGATCAGCCTTTTAAAAGCAAAAGCTGGGGCACCTGGGTGGCGCAGTCGGTTAAGCGTCCGACTTCAGCCAGGTCATGATCTCGCGGTCTGGGAGTTCGAGCCCTGCGTCGGGCTCTGGGCTGATGGCTCAGAGCCTGGAGCCTGTTTCCGATTCTGTGTCTCCCTCTCTCTCTGCCCCTCCCCCGTTCATGCTCTGTCTCTCTCTGTCCCAAAAAATAAATAAACGTTGAAAAAAAAAAATTTTTAAAGCAAAAGCTGTCTTCAAGCCGAAGAGAATTTACCTCCTATTTCTGGTTGTAGAAATTGCGTTTGGGTGGGGGAAGGGAGATAGGGAGAAATAACATTGATCTTCTATTTATGCTCAAAAGAGAATATGCATCCTGTCCCCCATCTCTGATCTTGAGACTGTGTTTCCTGAGGGCATGCGGTTTTTCATCTTCTGCCAAGAGCCACAAATGACCACCGATGGACCCAGGGATGACTTTGAGCTGTGATCTTTCAGAGCCCGTATTAAGTGGTGGAAAAAAAAAAAATGCCCTATGAAATCATTGGGTTGAGCAATTTGGAAGGCAATTCCCGAAAATGGGAAAGAGCTCATGAGTAGGGCATAGACACGACCGACCATAGCCCCATCTCAATATGATTTGAGAAGAAAGGAGAATCTAGAGGTCTCTTTAGACTTCTGTGTCACAAGCTTAGGTGCACGTCCCAATCACTGGGAACTCCAAAAACACTGACGCCGGAGTCCTACCCCAAGGGTCTGATAGAATGGTCTAGGGTGGGCCCAGGTGGTTCTCACGTGTAGCCAAGGCTGGCAATCACTGTTGTAGACCAGTGAGTCTCAGAACTGAGCATCCAAATCGCCTGGAAGTCTCCCTAAAGCAGATTCCTGCATCCCAGGTTCAACAGGTTTTGAATGGGGGGGGGGGGGGGTCTGGAGCTGACGGCCAAAAAAGAAATCTTGAAGACGTCTTTGGTGCAAAAAAAAAAAAAGGTGATTTTATTAAAGCACGGGGACAGGATCCACAGGCAGGAAGAGCTGCACAGCGAGTGTAGGGGGTGACTGTCTGATGCCGGGGGTGCGGGGGTGGGGGTGGGCAGATAAAGTCAAGAGAGAGTTTCCAAAGAGACTCTCGCATGCTAAAGACTTACTGGAGGCCTAGTTATCGTCAACCCAAGGTTGTTTTTTCCCTCTAGCAAAGCATTAAAGACAGTTGGGAGTTCCTGGAGAAACGCGCCACTCTGTATTTGCCTCCAGTATTTGTCAATGGGCCGCAGGTTATGAAGAAATGAAATTTCATCTACATTTTCTTCCTGCCTTTGTTCCCCACACCACTTTGGAGGGGGAGGGGGATGTTAGGGCTCCAGGAAGCGGAGTCTACGGGCTTCTGGGGATTAGGCTATTGATAACGATGGCCTTTTTCTTATACATCACGAAGACGTTCGCAAACGGATGGAGACTCGTGTCCTGCACGACTGTGATCTCTCTCAGTCAACCATGTCTGGTTTCCTTCTCTTAGCTTGCGGGCAGCCAGGAGTGCCCGAGGAATGTCACACGCATCCCACCTGGAGCGGGGGGTGGGGGCGCAGGGTGTTAGCTTGTGCTTGCCCTCAGCTCGCCTGGGCCTCCCTCATCAGGAGCAGGGGGCAGGCCCACAGAGACTCAGCAAGGAGCAGTGGGTGGGGGCTGTTTTAAAGAGGGCAGATGGGGAGGTATGGCAACATGTGGAGCCTTCCCTTTTTTGGTAGCTGTGCCTGGTTGTAAGGGAGCCCACTGGTCCATTAGGGCCGGTGGCTATTTGGGGGGGTGGGTCGCCGGATGGGCCGTCCTATACTCAGCCAGGCGGCCTGTGTGGCCCATTCCGCACTCCATTCACTGCTCAAGCCTGTTTGTTGGTCTCAAATCGGCCTCTACGATAAGTAACCAGGTGCTGCTGCTGCTGCTGCTGCTGCTGCTGCTGGGGAGGGTTTTACGCCGAACTTGAGAACTTCTAGATCAGGGCCAGTCAATTATGGCCTTGATGTCAAGCCCTCCCCTCCCCCTGTTTCTGTAAGCACGGGTTTATTGGAACACAGCCTCGTCCATTTGTAAGTAGGTAATGCCGAGGGCAGAGTCCTCGCAACAAAGACCCTTTGGCGGGTAGGTCCTAAAACATTTACTATCTTGTCTTTTACAGAGTTTGCCAGCCCCTGCTGCTCTAGGTGCAAAGGTTTTCAACAGGGAAACTACGTTATCCGTCTTAACATTTTCACCCTACAGAGAGAAGAGTCACAGGAAGTGTTGGTAGCCATGGGGACACAGAACGGAAGTGGGGAGGGAGGGGGTCCAGGGAAAGGGATCGTTAGGGCATTTCACAATTCCCCAAACCTGAGCATCACCCTGTCCCTTTAAAGAAACTCACGATGGGGGGTGGGGGGTGCGGCTGGGTGGCTCAGTCGGTTAAGTGTCCGACTTCGGCTTAGGTCATGATCTCACGGTTGGTGGGTTCAAGCCCCACGTCGGGCTCTGTGCTGACAGCTCGGAGCCTGGAGCCTGCTTCGGATTCTGTCTCCCTCCCCTCAGCTCCTCCCCTGCTCACACTCTTTCTTTCAAAATAAATAAAGATAAAAAAGAAAAAGAAGGAAACTCACGATGGGGGGCCGGGGGAGGCGGGGGCGCCTGGGTGGCTCAGTCAGTTAAGCGTCTGACTCAGGTCATGATCTCACAGCTCGTGGCACAGACAGTGCGGACTGAGGTTTTATTAAATGGTCATCCATGGTGTTTCCCTAGCGACAGCTAGCCCCTCAAGGTCCTGGAAGCCTTGCTCCCCAAATTCCTTAGAGACTTACTCTATCCCTGACCCCCTCTCAAGCTGAAGGTATATAATGACTTACCCGTCACAACCTCAGTGCAGCTCTTTCTGCCCCCAGGTCCTGTCCCCATGCTTTAATAAAATCATCTTTTTTGTACCAAAGACGTCTTCAAGAATTCTTTCTTGGCCGTCGGCTCCGGACCACCCCACCAGCACCCCAAAACTTCACCAAAAACCTCAGCATCTCACTTTGTTCTCCGAGTGGATTCAGCACCAAGTTAAGCTTCTGAACATCACAGTTTATACGAAAATGTAAACGAATGCTATGACCTCTTGAACACTTTGGTTAATCCAAACAACGGGAAGCGGAAGGAAGGCATGAGGTAGAGTAGTGTCTCAAATGTTAGGGCGACAGCGTCCAGCGGAGGGTTTGTGAGGACACAGTCTGCTGGCCTCCACCTAGCGCTCCGGATTCGGTAGGTCTGGGCTGGAGCCTGATGATTTACATTTGTCGCAAGTTCCCAGGTGCTGCTGGGGCTGGTCCAGGGACCTCACTCCCAGAACTGCCCAGTTGAAGTATTATCTTTAGTCTCTCACGTAAGAAATGGACTTTCCTATGAGCTCTGGGTGTCTAACAAGAGGGGTATGAATGGGGATGCGGGGAGTCTAATGAAGACCTGGTCTTTCTCAAAAGCCTTTGGCAAAGTGTGGGTGCAGAAATGAAAGGCCGAGGTGTTACTCTGGGACTTGAACCCCAGGGAAACCCCAGCTGCAAAAGTCTAGGTTCCTTCTTATGGGTACCAGATTGAAAGAGCTGCCAGCGGGGGGCAAATTCTTTTCTTCCCTGGGAAGCTGTAATTAGCAATGACTTGACGTTGCTCAGAAGCTCCAGCTGGTTTGAGTAGCTGTTTTAGGTATCAAAATTGTTGGTGAAGCAGGGGAAGTTAAAAGGAACAAGCCTCCAGAGGCCTCCCCCTCGGTGGCATTGGGAAATCGAAGACATTCTGGAAGCAGAAAGCGGAAGTGTATGTCAATCAACATTGACAGGAGAAGGGTCCAGCCCAAGTGGGGTCCTTCATTAACTCCTGTGTTGCCTGTTGTCTTGATTGCTCTCCTTCCTTAGAACCTGCCGCTCTGACGTCGCTCAGTGTGGTTTACAAGTTTCCTCTCTCCGTGTCTCTCGGCTCGGCTCTCCTTCGCGTTCCCATCATTTTCCGGCGTGCTTTTGGTGGCCACAAGCTTTCCCAGGTTTATATCTTTCCAGCTCAGCGACCTCAACCAGAAAGGGCTTCTCTTTCCCCATCGTTGAAACCTGAGTCCGGGAATTGGCGTTGGTCCGTGCCTTTCCCCGGACCATTCACTCCCACGGATGGAACCTTCCGGGATTGTCCCTGGTTGCTTGGGATGGTGTCCTACTCAAACCCCTCAGACTGGCATGGCAAAGGCACGGTCCCCAGAAGACAACCAGGGGAAGGGAAGCAAGGAAGGACCTCGGCAGAGGTCCACTTCAAGCTCCCGTCACTGGGGAAGGGGACACACCTGCTCTCTTGGGATTCAGGAGCACAGTATCTTATGCTAGCCTTCCTTTTTAGAATCCTCAGGTTTTGCAGAAGGTTTCGGATGACGACAGAATGAGAAAGCTTGACCGTTTCTGTTACTAGTAGAGAGCTAAGAACACAGTCTCGGAGCCACATAATGGTGCCACAACGTAAGATATTTTGATGGAATTGATTGGGTTTGTTTTACGAGGAAACTTGAGAAGCAGGGAAACCATTTAAGGGACTCTCGAGACAGGGCAGAAGTAGGGCGACGTGAACAAGGGCTCTGAAGCTGATGGGGGAAATGTACTTGGTAGGCAATGTCTTCACTCTAGGAAGTTGGTAGACCCATTAGGGACAGATGGCAGCTCCGTGTATTCACTGCCCTGGGCTGGAGTTCACGGGCTGCACGTTTAGATCTTGCTGGCTTGGCCGGGAGAGCCACCCCTGGACCAGGTTCTGTTCCTCAACCTGCCATGCACTGGTACTCCCTGACAACCCCAAACTCCCATCCCCTCTTCCTGTTTCTTGGCCTACACTCAGCCTGGATCACCAGTTTGGGCTTCTGTTCCACTTCTGCCCTGCAGAGATGTTTACCTTACTCTGAGCATGGTTTGTAAATTTTTTGAAGATTTATTTATTTCTGAGAGAGAGGTAAAGAGAGAGTGCAAGCAGAGGAGGGGCAGAGAGAGAGAGGGAGACAGAGGATCCCAAGCAGGATCTGTGCCGACCACAGAGAGCCCGAGGCGGGGCTTGAACTCATGAAATGTGAGATCCTGACCTGAACCGAAGTCTGATCCTCAACCCAGGCGCCCGCCACTTGCTTACCTTAAAAATTGTCCCTCGAGGGGCGCCTGGGTGGCGCAGTCGGTTAAGCGTCCGACTTCAGCCAGGTCACGATCTCGCGGTCCGTGAGTTCGAGCCCCGCGTCGGGCTCTGGGCTGATGGCTCAGAGCCTGGAGCCTGTTTCCGATTCTGTGTCTCCCTCTCTCTCTGCCCCTCCCCCGTTCATGCTCTGTCTCTCTCTGTCCCAAAAATAAAATAAACGTTGAAAAAAAAAATTAAAAAAAAAAAAAATTGTCCCTCGGGCACCTGGCTGTCTCAGTCAGTTAAGCACCGACTTTGGCTCAGGTAATGATCTCATAGTTTATTGGTTCGGGCCCCACATTGGGCTCTGTGCTGATGGCTCGGAGCCTAGAGCCTGCTTCGGATTCTGTGTCTCCCTCTCTCTCTGCCCCTCCTCTGCTCATGCTCTGTCTCTCAAAAATAAATAAATGTTAAAAACTTAAAAAAAAAATTGTCCCAAGCATGTCAAGCATGTTCCAGTCCCAGCTGCCCACTGTTGCTTCTTCCTTTCAATAGTAAAGGAAAAAGCAGAAAAATGATTTACAATTTACTTTATAAAAAAATACAGTTGTACAACTAATTTTGTATATGTAAGTTTAAAAAAAAATAGTCTGATTAGAAGCAGAGCTGTAACAGGTGATGGTAAAGTAATTTTCAAAGCGTCCTCTATGAATTGTGAATAACTGTGCTGATAATGTAACAAGAAGGACGGGGAGAATTCGACTACGAATACAAAAAGCTGATGCTTTTCATTAGTAGAGGAATGAAACCAGCCTAGGGTGTCCTGGGAGGGCAGTGTCCCACTGGCTTTGTTACTTTTATCATCACTCGGTAGTGGGCCTCACTGTGCGATTTTCAAGTGTCCGCTGAAAGGGACAGGGTCCTAGATCTGCCCGTAGTGCACAACTCCTGTCCTGTCATCTCCCTGTTAGAGCCTTTGGCTTTTGCTGTCTGGTTCCACAAGACGCCTGCGTGGGTGAACCTAAATGGAGGAAAAAACTGGATAGGTTATATCGTGGGTGTACTTTTGCAAATGTGGTATTTCAACAGCCTGGAGAATTACCGAAGCAGAAGAGATGATTCTGCAGGCAAATTTAATTACTTTTAAAGAACAAGCAATTCCAAATTCTGGGTCTCAGATGAGGTTCTTATTTGACTTTCTCCGGTGTTTAAACAGGTTACTTTCCCCTGGAAATCTTAGCTTAGGGGAAAGAATTAGCTGATTTCGGGTTTCTCTGAGTGTTTTTTAAATTATAGAGGCACTAACAGCTTACAAAAATTATTCAAAACAGTGGTTTAGAAATTATAAAATGCAAGCCTTCAGCTTGTGGAATTCATCCCTCATCTCACTTTCTAGGGTAGCTTGTTAAAAGAGCTTTCAGTCCATTTTCTGTGAATTCATCTATATCTATAATTATATCTACAGCTGTGGGAATGCTTCTCAACCGGATGTGATTTTGCCACCCCCACCCCCACCCCCACCCCCCCGACACTTGAGAATGTCTGGAGACATTTTTGGTTGTCACAATGAGGAGGGACTACTGGCATCCAGTGGGTGGAGGCCAGGGATGCTGCTAAACATCTCACAATGCACAGGACAGCCCCCACCACAATAGGGCAAGATGTCAAGAGTGTCATTATTGAGCAACCCTAATCTAAATGTTTTCTGCATACAGGGAAACTTGAGAGAGAAAGATGATGGAAGAGTAGGAGGACTTAGGTTCATCTCATCCTATGAACACAACCAGAGAACTATCAAATTATCCTAAATACCTCAGAAACCAACCTGAAGACTGATGGAACAAATTCCACAACTAAAGGGAGAGAAGAGTCCTCATCAAAGAAGGTAGGAAGTGTGGAGATGTGGTTTAGGGGAGAAATGGATCACAGGTGCTGCAGAGGGGAGGGAGCCGTGGTCATAGAGAAGGGTGAGAGAAAGAGAGAGGTGGGGGGGGGGGGAGACGCACAAAGAGAACGTTTCCCCAAAGCCATTTGATTAGAAAAGGAGGGGCTGAATTTTGTGAGTTCTTACAACCAGTGGGGCTTAAAGCCTAGAGTTTTAAAGGCCAGCAGGCTTGGCTGGGATAAAGCCCAGAGGGCACTATGCTGCTCCTGGAGAGAAGGCAGGCAAACAACCTGGGGGCAGACAGCATGGAAGCAGCAAACTGAAGAACTCCTGGGGCCCACAGAGGGAGATTAGTTGCTCTTCTCAGAGCATGCCCAGTACAGGCAGCATTCATGGAGATGGCTCTCTGGAAACAAAGGAGTTTACTAATCCCATTTCCCCCCCCCCCCCCCCCGCCCCTGCCTCTCAGCATAAACTCAGAGCCACCTGTGGGAAGCAGCCCAGTGCTGGCCCTGGCTGCCTAACTTATCAAGCCCCATACCCCTGTGCTCTGGCGGGACTTCCCTTCTCAGTCAAGCTTGCCTGAGTCCCAGTGTGGTGGGCCCCTGCCCCAGAAGACCAGTGCAAACCCCTGCCCACACCATGTCTCCCAACCAGAGAGTCCTGCAGGGCCTCCGTTCTGGTGGAGTTGGTGTCAGGTCTCATTTCACAAGCAGACCACAGCACACCTAGTCAAAAGTCACCACATTCAGGCCAGGGACCAAACACTGCCCACGGCAGGCAAGGAGAGCACCTGCAGATGACTGGCCTGAAGGATGGAGCAGCCACAACACAACAGCAGAGCACACACAGCACAGCACACACTAGAGACACTCCCTGAAATGCCTGAGCCTGGGCACTGCATGATCCCTTCTTCATAAGGCCGTTACTCTCAGAAGCAGGAGATATAACTGAATTTTCTAACACAGAGAAGAAGACAGAGACTTAGACAGAATGCCAAGATGGAGGATTTCATACCAAATTAAAGAACAGGATGAGGCCACAGCCAGAATTCTAAGTGAAATAAATAGAAGTAACACGCTTGATGGAGAATTTAAAGCAACAATTGTAAGGATACTCGCTGGGCTTGAGAAAAGAATAGAAGACATTGGTGAGACCCTTACCACAGAGATAAAAAAAGTCAAAAGAAGAATTAATCAGAGGTGAAACATGCAATTACTGAGATTAGAAACAGGCTTGATGTAATGAGCAGCAGGCCAGCAGAAGTAGAGGAATGAATTACTGACCTAGAAACAAAATAATGGAAAATACTGACGCTGAACCAAAGAAAGAAGAATTAGGCAACACAAGAATAGACATAGGGAACTCAGTGACTCCACCAAATGTAATTACATTCATATCATAGGAGTCCCAGAAGAAGAGAGAGAAAAGGGGGCAGAAAAGTTATTTCAAAAAATAATAGCAGAAAACTTCCCTAGTCTGGGGAAGAAAACAGACCTCTAGATCCTGGAGGCACAGAGAACTTCCATCAAAGTCAACAAAAGCGGGATAACACCAAGACATATTATAATTAAATTTGCAAAAAATAGTAATAAAAAATCTTACAAGCAGCAAGACAAAAGAGGTCATTACCTTACAAGGGGAAATTCATAAGGCTAGCTGAAGATTTCTCAACAGAGACTTGGCACACCTGAAGGGAGTGGCAGGATATATTCAAAGTGCTGAATGGGAAAAATCTGAAGCCAAGAATACTCTATCCAGCAAGGCTATCATTCAGAATAGAAGGAGAGATAAAGAGTTTCCCAGACAAACAAAAACTAAAGGAGTTCATGGCCACTAAACCAGCCCTGCAAGAAATATTAAAGGAGACTCTTTGAGTGCAAAGGAGAGACCACAAATGACAAAGACAAGAAAAAAAATCAGAGAAAATCTCCAGAAACAGCAACAAAACAAGTAATAAAATAGCAATAAATACGTATCTATCACTAATTACTTGGAATGTAAATGGACTAAATGCTCCGATGAAAAGACAGAGTGTCAGAATGGATTAAAAAAAAAACAACAACAAGACCCATCTATATGCTGCCTACAAAAGATTCATTTTAGACCTAAAGACACCTGCAGATTGAAAGTGAGGGGGGAGAAACATTTATCATGCAAAGAGATGCCAAAAGAAAGCTGGAATAGCAATACTCATATCAGACAAACTAGAGTTTAAAACAAAGACTGTGGAGCACCTGGGTGGCTCAGTCGGTTGAGCGTCCGACTTCGGGTCAGGTCATGATGTCACAGTTCATGGGTTCAAGTGCTGCGTCAGGCTCTGTGCTGATGGCTCAGGACCTGGAGCCTGCCTTGGATTCTGTGTCCCCCCCCGCTCCCCGCCTCTCTCTTACTTGTGCGCATGCTTACTCGCTCCCTCTCTCTCTCTCTCTCTCTCTCTCTCAAAAATAAATAAACATTTTAAACAATAATAAATAAATAAAACAAAGACTGTAACAAGAGACAAAGAAAGGCAGCTTATAGTCATAAAGGAGACAATCCAACAAGAAGATACAACAATTGTAAATATTTATGCACACAACATGGAGGCACCCAAATATATAGAACAATAACAAACATAAAGGAACTAATTGATAATAACACAATAGCGGTAGAGGACTTTACCACCCCACTTACATCAATGGACAGATCATCTAAACAGAAAATCAACAAAGAAACCATGGCTTTGGGGGGGGGGGTGCAAGTGAGCAAGGGGCAGAGAGAGAGAGAAGTGGGGCTCACCTAAACCAGGGCTCGAGCTCACCCGAAGTAAGGCTCATGCTCATCTAATGTGGGGCTCGAATTCACGAACTGACCTACGAGATCATGACCAGAGCCAAAGTCCGATGTTTAACAACTGAGCCACCCAGGTGCCTGTGAAGCAACGGCCTTGAATGGCACAGTGGACCAGATGGACTTAACAGATAAATACAGAACATTCTATCCTAACACAGCAGAATACACATTCTTTTTAAGTGCCCATGGAACATTCTCCAGAATAGATCACATATTAGGTCGCAAAACAGGTCTCAAACAAAGACAAAATGATTGAAATCATACCATGCACCTTTTCTGACCACAATGCTATGAAACTAGAAGTCGAACACAAGAAAAAATTTGGAAAGACCACAAAGACAGGCAAGTTAAACAATATGCTAGTAAATAATCAATGGGTCAAGCATACAGGAAAACTTTAAGTAGGAAGGATGGTTTGAGAAAATAGCAATTCTGAGAATTACAGCACCACCTTGTCTTAGAAGTTCACATGGGGACTCTATCCACTAAGGATCTAGAATTATTTTCTTTTTCTTTTAAAAGTCTTTAAACCAGTTTTTTTTTTTACTTAAAAAATTTTTTTTGATGTTTATTTATTTATTGAGAGAGAGAGAGAGAGAGAGAGAGAGTGAATGGGGGAGGGACAGAGAGAGAGGGAGATGCAGAATCTGAAGCTGGCTCCAGGCTCTGAGCTGTCAACACAGAGCCTGATGCGGGACTCGAACCCACGAACTGTGAGATCATGACCTGAGCCGAAGTTGGACGCTCAACCCACTGAGCCACCCAGGCGCCCCTCTTCAAACCAGTTTTAGAGGAGGCATTGAAATACATTTATTCCCAATTCTACTTAGTCGTTTTGGCAGAGAAGGTCACCTTGGGGATTCAGCCAGGTTGTCCCTAGACTGGGGAGAATCAGGACAACAGACCTTGGGTTTGGGGGCCCATAGCTGCTTGGATGAGTAGCCCCCGGAAACTCTGGGCAGGGGGTGCAACTGGGGACGGGGGGGGGGGGCTCCTGGTTGGTACTAAGCAGGATATGCACCGTTCTATATGGTAGAGAGCATAGGGAGCGAGATGGAGAAGAATCAAGTTTAAAGTCATTCAGGGGTATTTTGAAAATCTTGTTATATAAATAATATGTTTCGTAATACACTTCTGTTTCAAAATATGTTTAATCGTTAATTAGCATTTTGTCACCAATAGGCATTTATTGGGCACTTAATGTGGCCCTTGCATTTGCCAGACACGACGCATATTTATTCCAGACAAGTAAACAGGAAAATCCTTCCTGTGCCCTTTCTCAAATGCCATGATTTGTCACTCCCCGTGAAATCTCTAAATATGCTTTATCCTGCGTTGGAATTTCAGTCTCCGTCCTTGAAAACAGGTGTGTGGTTGAAGAGACAAACTACAGAGCTTTGAGTCGACGAACCAGCTTGAATTCCCAATCCCACCGTGAGCTCGCACTAGGATGTGCTGTGTTGATAATCCCTCACCATCCTCTCCTCCCAGCTCTTCGTTTCATTCACTCAGCTTCTAAGGAAACCAAAAGGAAAATGAATATATCCAACATCCAGCCACTTCCCACCGCTCCTACTGGGCCATCCTGGTCTTCTCCACTGGATTAATGCCATAGTCTTCTCATTGGTCTCCCTGCTTCTGCCCTGGGGCCCTGGCAGCTCATCTCCATTGAGCTGATGGATGCTAAACAGATCAGGATACATCCAGATTTCTTTATATCTACCTTCAAACTGCTTTTTTTGGTTTTAATGTTTTATTTGTTTTTTTTTTTTTTCAACGTTTATTTATTTTTGGGACAGAGAGAGACAGAGCATGAACGGGGGGAGGGGCAGAGAGAGAGGGAGACACAGAATCGGAAACAGGCTCCAGGCTCTGAGCCATCAGCCCAGAGCCCGACGCGGGGCTCGAACTCCCGGACTGCGAGATCGTGACCTGACTGAAGTCGGACGCTTAACCGACTGTGCCACCCAGGCGCCCCTTAATGTTTTATTTGTTTTTGAGAGAGAGACAGACAGACAGAGGGCGAGCATGGGAGGGGCAGAGAGAGAGGGAGACGCAGAATCTGAAGCAGGCTCCGGGCTCCGAGCTGTCAGCACAGAGCCCGACGCGGGGCTCGAACTCACAAACCGTGAGATCATCACCTGAGCTGAAGTCGGACGCTTAACCAACTGAGCCACACAGGCACCTCCCTTTATTATCTAACTTCAAATTAAAAGTATCCAGATAGAATTCTTTGATTAAGTTGCTAACCACAAAATATTTTTGCTAATAGGTCACTACATGCAGCATGGGTAAAATTCAGCCAGATATAGGAAATATGTGCAACTAACAGCCGATCTATCTACATGAACTTTATATTTGCAAACTTCCTTTTACTCCCAGTCAATCCACCCTCTCTGAGCTGTGGGCAACACCTTGCTAACCTACTTGAGGGAGGGCCACGTATCGCTGAATCTCTTGCTTTTTCCTGTCCTGTTTCTGTACGTGACTGTCTATGCATGTGGGGTTTGGAGATAAGCATATGGCTCCGCACTTTCTAGGAGTAACATACCGTGAGCTACATTTTAAACTTTATAGTCGCTCAATTAAAAAAGTAAATAGTGGGGAGATGTGCCTGAGTGGCTCAGTCGGTTAAGCATCTGCCTTCAGCTCGGGTTATGATCTCACAGTTTGTGAGTTCGAGCCCCCCGTCGGGCTCTCTGCTGTCAGCGTGGAGCCCCCTTCAGATCCTCTGTCCCCCCCACCCCTCCCCTCACCCACTTGCACTCTCTCTCTCAAAAATAAATAAACATTTTTTTTAAGTAAATGGGGGCGCCTGGGTGACTCAGTCAGTTGAGCATCCACTCTTGATATCGACTCAGGTCATGATCTCTCAGTTCTTGAGATCGAGCCCCAACTCAGTTCTTGAGATCGAGCCCCAGCTGACAGCACGGAGCCAGCTCCAGATTCTCTCTCTGTCCCTCCCCCACTTGCACTCTCTCTCAAAATAAATAAACATTTTAAAAAAGTCAATAGGTAGAAAAAATTATGTAATTTTTATAATATATTTTATTTAACCTAGTATACCCAAAATATTATTGGAACAAGTAATCAGCATTTAAAAGATGAGGGGCACCTGGGTGGCTCAGGCAGTTAAGCATCCAAGTTTGGCTCAGGTCACGATCTCCCGGTTCTTGGATTCAAGCCCCACGGCGGGCTCTGTGCTGACAGCTCAGAGCCTGGAGCCTGCTTCGGATCCTGTGTCTCCCTCTCTCTCTGCCCTGCCCCACTTGCACTCTGTCTCTCTCACTCTCAAAAATAAACATTAAATTTAAAAAAAAAATTTTTTAAAGATTAATGAGATATTTGACATCCTTTTTTTTGTACCAAGTCTTCAAAATGTAATGTGTATTTGCCACTTACAGCACATCTCAATTTGGACACATTTCAAGGACTCAGTAGCCACATGGGGCTAATGGCTACTGTCATGGACTAAATGTTTGTGTCTCTCCAAAATTCATATGTTGAAATCCTACCCCCCAATGTGATGGTATGAGGAGGTGGGGCCTTTGGGAGGTAACTGGAATTACATGAGGTCATGGGGGCAGAACCCTCCTGAAAGGGATTAGTGCCCTTATAAGAGTCACAGAAAACTTACCGCTCTCTCCTCTCTGCCACATAAGGATGCGAGAAGATAGCCATCTATGAACCAGGAAGTGGGTCCTCATCAGACACCAAATCTGCCAGCACCTTGATCTTGGACTTCCCAGCCTCCAGCACTGTAAGAAATGCATGTTTGTTACTGAACTCTCTCAGTCTTTTTCAGTGTCTCATGTTGATAATGTTACTCAACATTATTAATAATAATGGCCCTACTTATTCAGTCAATCGAAAGAAATTCTCGAGTGTCTACGATGTATCGGGAGCTGTTCTAGGCCCTAGGATGCCGCAGTGAAAAAAAGCAGGCAAGCTTGCCTTCCTGTCCAGAATTGACATTCTAGTCTTGAACAGAGTAAGCAGTAACAGGTCTCTAGGGCAAAGGGGATGATGGCTAGCACCACGGAGAGGGGTGTTAGGGAGAGCCGGGGCTGGAGGAGGGTTGCAATTTTCAAAAGGATCTGTCCTCCCTGAGCCTGTAGCCCCTGAGCAGCCGGAGGGAGGCGAGAGAGAGAGAGAGAGAGAGAGAGAGAGAGAGAGCAAGGCCCCGGGGCATCTAGGGGAAGGAGGCTCCACGTAGAGAGAAGAGCGGGGACAGAAGCCATTCTCATGGTGTCCAGAGATCTGCAAGGTCCCTGTAGCTGGAGTGGGGAGAGCAAAGGGCAGCGCAGTAGGAGATGAGGTTGGGGAGGGGAAAGGAGCATCCTCACGACTGAGTAGGACTTTGGCTTCCCCCCACCCCCCACCCCAAATGAGAATAGGAGCCTTGCAAGCCTTTTAAACGGAGACCTCCATCTTACCAGCACCTTCTGGCTGAGCCCATGCATTTGCTGCCAGTCCTGGTGCTCTCTCTTTTTCCCTGTCTTTGTTTCTGCCCTAAGCATGTAACCCTAGAATGCACTGCTAAAACGTAAAATGTGGTTGATCTCTTCAATTCTTTCTTTGCCCATCTGGCTATGTGGAAGGAGACAGAGAGACGATACATTCAGCTTTCAGGAAGGCGACCATGGGGGACAGAAAAGATCAGCCTCTGGGCAATGTCTTCCATTAGACAGTTACCCCAGGGAAAGACAAGATACCTCCTCCCGATAGCACATTCCATTTGTTCAGATTCAAATACCTGGCCAAAATGGCCACCTCGTCCTTTAGAGATCTGCCTCTGAGACATGAAGACCATTACCCTTCATGTGGTCCAGGCTCAAAGTGTGGTCCAGGACCGGCAGCACCAACCCTAGCTGTGGAACCTAGGTGTACGGGGTCAGAATCTCATTTGAACAAGCCCTCCAGGGGATTCATCCATGCAGTCCAGGTTGAAAAGTGCTGCCCTAGACCTTTCAACTCTGAATCCTCTCTGAACTTCTCCATAATACGAATGTGTTATTGGCTTAAGATAGTAATGATCATTTATTATTTTTCATGATTGTGGAGACTAACTGGGCTGTACTAGGTGATTGATTCTTCTGCTCATGGTGTCGCCTGGGGCTGGGGCTCATCTGGAAGCTCGAGTGGGCTGCACTGACCACGATGGCTCATGCACATGGCGGGCAGCGGCATGGGGATCATTCTGCCCCATGTTCTGTCAGCTGAGGATACGGCCATCCGGGGGTCTGACTGGGCTGGAACACCCAAGATGGCTCCCTCACGTGGCTGAGAGTTAGTGCTGGCTGCCGACTGGGAGCCCAGCTGGGGTGTCAACCGGAGAGCCTCAGTCCTCTGTGGACTCTCCACGTGGCTTGTCCTTCTCGGAGCATGGCGGCTTGATTCCAAAAGGGAATTTTCCAAGGGACGAAGCTATAGATCTCTTCAGGCCCAGCTCCAGAAGTCGTCCTGTAAGACCTTGCTGCATTCTGTTGGCCAAAGCAAGCGACAGGGCCAAACCAGATTCAAGGAGAGGGAAAAAGACTCCATCTCTTGATGGGAGGCGTGGCAAGGACTTTGCAGCCTTCTTTAATCCGTCCCCACAGAATAACTGACAATTAGGGAGCAATCGTCCCATAAGTACTATTATCCAGGGGCGCCTCGGTGGGACAGTCGGTTAAGTGTCCGACTCTTGATCTCGGCTTGGGTCATGACCTCGCCGTTCGTGGGTTCGAGCCCCCAAGTGGGTTCGAGCTGATGGTGCAGAGTCACTTGGGATTCTGTCTCTCTCTCTGCCCGGCCCCCACTTGTGTGTTCGTTCTCTCTCTCTCTCTCTCTCTCTCTCTCTCTCAAAATAAATAAACTTAAAAAAAATATTTTTTAAGTACTATTATCCACACTATCCGATTCATCAATGTTAAAATGCACACATTTTTTTTTTTTTTTACATGTTATAGATCCACAGGAAGTTGTTAAGATAGTACAAAAAGGCACTGTGCATGCTTACCTGGTTTTCTCCGATGGTTAGACCACACATAATTTGAACAACATCAAAGCTAAGAAACTGACCTCGGTACAGTGTGTGTGTCTGGTTCTTTGTCATTTTAAAAGTGCACAAGTGACAGTTATTAGGTGATTGCGACCTAAGTTCTATTGCCACATTTCATCCGTTTTAAAACGCACAGCGTTTCTTTCCTATTTGACTTCTCTGAAATGAAAATGCGTCTTGCGTTCAAACACATCTTACAGTTAGAAGCATCGCTTTTCTTTTCCTAGTAGTGCCTAAAATAATGGTGTGTTTTACAAGATCTATGTATAATGTCTTAGGTTCCATTAAACACTGTATTGGCCCATTTTCCAGGCAAAGAAACTGACACACCGAGAGGTTAAGAAACCTGCCCAAGGTCACACAGTGAGTAGGGCTAGTGGTGGGAACACAGGGACAGAATTCCGACCCAAGCACTCTGACCCTAGAGCGAATATATTCACCTTTAGTCTCTTGGAAGGTAATTATAACACACTTATACGTAGCATCTTATAGATTTAGCCTGGCATTGGTGAGGTTAGGGCAAAGTGTGTAAAGAGACAAACCCACACTCTCTGGGTCCAGATCCCGCATGCTTACCCTACGCTGCATTACTTACCACAGAGCTAGCATTCCATGGGTTCCATGGGTATAGGTTTCCTGATCATAAAACTATGTGAATTTCAAAGGTCACAGGAACAACAGGCTCACGAGCTATTTGATGTTAAGCTTGAGGCCACAGGGTGCTGCACTTCTCCAGCTGCTGCCTGAGTAACAGACTTATGTCCTTTGCATTCGAGTGCACTGACACTTTTCTCCTTAGTGGGACACGTTCAACCCCCATTTAACCAATTCTCTGCAGGGATTAGAAACTGAATGCGGGGGCGGGGGGGAGGGGGGATGAAATTAAGAAAATGGAAAGGAAGTGGTTCGTTTGTGATGGAAATAATGCAAATTCTGGAGACAGGCAGACCACCTACAGGTTGAAAAACCAGAATTTGTCACTGTAAAGCTGTTGAAACCACTTCTTACAGATGACGACCCCCCCCCCTTTTTCCTACCACCATAATGTGAAAGAAAGAGAGAGAGAGAGAAGGAGGGAAGGAGGGGAAGGAAGAGAGGGAATAAAAGAAAAGAGAAAGAGAAAAGAATTTATATTGGTAGGTTGAAGGTAAATACGATGCTTACTACATAAACCGCCACCAAGAAAAGAGGAAATTAGTTTAACCCAATGGGATATGTACAAAAATAATTACAGCTCACAAGTTTAAACTTTGCTCCCCAGGCAGCTCTTTAAAATCCTAATCTGCTTCCAAACCTACACAGTCTTCCTTTCATCGTGCTTTCTTTCATCTGAGCTATTCTGAGGGTCAAGAAATGTAGCAAGATCCAGAAAAATGTAGGTCCGTTGAGAAGGTAAAGGCAACTATCTAGAAATTGTCACTTCTGCTAATCGTGGTTGTATAATCACATCTTGTCTAGGCTTGTGCGGTCACAGAATACACATGAAGCAAGAAAGAATGGTTTAAAGGGGCCAAATACACGGTAATTAGCCTGGAGTCAAGGTCCAGTTTGTTGAACTTGAACTAGACAAGGCGGCAGAGGACTTGATTTTTATAATCTCATCTTTGAAGTGGCATATAGACAGTCAAATAGATACCACTGTATCTAACACTTAACTCAAAGCCATATCATCTCATTGAATTCCTACCATAACCCCCTGAAGTAAATGCTGTCATTCCCATTGTACAGATGAGAAACTCTGTCTCAGAAAGGTCAAGTAATTTATCCAAATCCACATACTAACTAATAAAAGGCAGATCAGGCTCCAAACTGTTCTATCATATGTGACTCGTTATGTATGCATTTCTCTTTTAAGTAGGTAAATATGAATTTCAAAACCTATCAGGCTCCAATAATTTGGGGTAAGGGATTGTGGAACTGTGTTTTATTAAGATTTCCATTTACAGTTCCAGTATTTCAAGAATTAGACTTCAGTGAGATGGAAAATCTAGCCAGGAGGTAATTGGGTCCATTCTCTGCTCCAGGGTCACAGAAGGGTGGTGGTTTACAGGACTTGCCTAGTTGGGGTTAACCGCATAGAGGTAGTCCTCACCCACCTGGATTTTTTTTTTATATTAGAAACTGTACATAGTATTCGTTATTAAGTCCCTTGGCAGGGTCTGGGGTAGCATCCCATAATCAAACACATTAATGTTTGTGCAGTGAAATGTATGAATATTCACCCTAAATGGGAAAAAGACTATAAGTAGCCCCCCGATCATTGAAGTCAAATTCTGCTAATAAATCATTGCTGAAAAGAACTTGGACTTGTCAAGCACTTAGGTCATGGAATTGTGCATGAAGAGTTATAGACCTACGTGTTCCATACTTCTTTACCACTTAGAAATCGAATTCTGAGGGTTCCCAGGCATGGTTTCCAGAAAGTTCTCCCTTCTCCTATAACGGTGTAGCACATTGGGCCTCTACTCAATGGGACCCCTTTCCCAGCGTGTGCAGTTCAGCTACATGCCACCCTCCGTGAGAACATGAGAGCTCGAGGTGGATGGACTGTATGAAATCTGCTTGTTAACTTTGTGAAGTTTACCCCAGTAAAGCCTGTTTCATATTTATACCTTCTGGCGCTAGTGGTATATGTGGCTGTATCCCTTCTGCACAAAACCAGAGAACTCCTCAGCCAGAAGGAAACTTCAAGTTCATCCATTCTGATTCCCTGTCACAACAGCTTCCAACACGCCCCTGATGGTCCCTACCTCCTGGTATTAACACCCTAGTCGAGGTCCCTATGACTGACAGAAAACAAACAAACAAACAAAAAGTCATGATAGGCCACTTCAGAGACGAGGTTGTAAAGGATATTGCAGCTTCCCTCTCCCTCCTTCCCTCTGTCCGTCCCTCCCTTCCTCATCACTAGCTCTGGGGGAAGCCAAGTGGTCATGTCATGAGAACATTCCAGCTGCCTTGTGGGAGGGTTCGTGTGGTAAGGAATCCAGACTTCCTGCCAACAGCTGTGTGAATGAGCCATCTTGGAAGCATATCCTCCAGCCCCAGTCGAGCCTTCAGATAATTGCAGCCTAATAAGAGACCCTGAGCCAGAACCACACTCAGCTAAGCTGCTTCCAATTCCCAACCCCCAGGAACGCTGAGATAATAAATGGGTTTTTTTGTTTGTTTTAAGCCACTAAATTCTGACAGTATTTTGTTACAAAACACTGCATAATTAATACATTGCCCCACTTGACAGAGGAGGAGATTGAGTCCTAGAGACATGTGGAAAGGCTCCAGGACCCCTCTAGTCCTATGACCCCAGCTCATTCAGCTTATGTAGAACGTGTGGGACGACTCTAATTTTTTATGATCTTGGGTGCTGTTTCCCAGAAACTTCTGTTTTCTCACAAAGAAACTAGAAGCCCCTGGAAAATCTGGCCAATAACTCAGCTGTGAAAAGGAAAGTTGGGCACAGATGTCCTGGTTCTGGAGGGAGTCTGCCCACTTGCTAAATCTCCCAAAATAACCTTCTTTTGTGGGTTTGTTTTTCAGGAGATGAGTTTTGTTTTTTCCCGTAAGGATGAAACTTTCTAGACTGCAGTTGTTAAGTCGGGGAAAATGGGAAAGCATCTAGCCCCTGTCTTTTCCTTGATGTTGAAAAGCATGTTCTTAATCAACTTCCCACTCTTTCGCAGGTTTCGTCTCAGCATTGGCTTTGGCCTAGCCAGTGAGCTTGCCTCAGACAGCACACCCACAGCTGTCACCCTGCTTATGTTACTGGGTGAATGATTCCTTTCCCAGCTCTAATGCTGAACGTCTTCTCTCACCAGCTGCAGTTGACAAAGAGGATGCACTTCCTGTCTGCAGCCCCTGCCTGCCTCTCATATCTCCATAAGCCATATGCTTATGTGTTTTAAGTACAGATGGAGGCTTTAGTCACATAATTCATCATCTGGGAAAATTCAGAGGCTGGATATTTTATTTCCATATGAGAATTAATTTCTACCTTTGGTACTGGTCAAAAAAAAAAAAAAAAAAATCCGGAAATGACCATGGGAATCGTAGGTAGGATATCTGCCCCTGCGTAATTTTACTGGGTTCTTTCTTTTAAGGTTAAAATGTGACCTGACACATCTAGAAATTAGAGAACAATCCATAAGCCCAGTGTGCTAGATTTATTGCCCTGAAGGCCCCACTTCTTTACCCTTTCATGTGTCCTCATTCGTTAAAAATTAGGCCATTAAAAAACCCCAACCCCATTCCTTAACAGGGAGTATCTATTCCCCACCCCTTGACTCTAGGCTGGCTTTGTGACTTCCTTTGGCCAATAGAATATGGCAGAAGTGACTGTGTGGCGGTTCCAAGCCTTGGCCTCAAGAGTTCTTGGAGCTTCCTCTTCCTTTCTTAGAAGCTTGCAGCTATCATGCGAATATGTCCAGGCTAGCCAATCATCCGCCAGCCAGCCAGCCAACGCCCAGACGTTTGAGAAAGCCCAGCCAAGAGCAGCAGCACCTCCAACTTGACTTACATCTGACCACAAGTGCCCAAATAAGCACAGCCAAGATAAAGAACCACCCAGTCACCATGTAGACTCATGAGCAATAATAAATGGTTGGGGTTTTTTAATACAGTTTATTGTCAAATTGGTTTCCAGACAACACCCAGTGCTCATCCCAACAAGTGCCCTCCTCCCTGCCCGTCACCCACTTTCCCCTCCCCCCCCCATCGGCCCTCAGTTTGTTCTCTGTATTTAAGAGGCTCTTATGGTTTGCCTCCCTCCCTCTCTGTAACTTTTTTTTCCCCTTCCCCTCCCCCATGGTCTTCTGTTACCTTTCTGAAGATCCACATAGGAGTGAAAACATATGGTACCTGTCTTTCTCTGCCTGACTTATTTCACTTAGCATAAAATTCTCCAGTTCCATCCACGTTGCTGCAAATGGCCAGGTTTCATTCTTTCTCATTGCCAAGTAGTAGTCCATTGTATATATAAACCACATCTTCTTTATCCATTCGTCAGTTGATGGACATGTAGGTTCTTTTCATAATTTGACTGTTGTTGAAAGTGCTGCTATAAACATTGGAGTACAAGTGCCCCTATGCATGAGCACTCCTGTATCCCTGGGGTAAATTCCTAGCAGTGCTATTGCTGGGTCATAGGATAGTTGTATTTTTAATTTTTTGAGGAACCTCCATACTGTCTTCCAGAACAGCTGCACCAGCTTGCATTCCCACCAACAGTGCAAGAGGGTTCCCGTTTCTCCACATCCTCTCCAGCATCTGTGGTCTCCTGATTTGTTCGTTTTAGCCACTCTGACTGCCGTGAGGTGGTATCTCAGTGTGGTTTTAATTCGTATTTTCCTGATGAGGAGTGACGTTGAGAATCTTTTCATGTGTCTGTTGGCCATCTGGATGTCTTCTTTAGAGAAGTGTCTATTCGTGTCTTCTGCCCATTTCTCCACTAGACTATTTGTTTTTCGGGTGTGGAGTTTGGTGAGTTCTTTATAGATTTTAGATACCAGCCCTTTATCTGTTATGTCATTTGCAAATATCTTTTCCCATTCTGTTGGTTGCCTTTTAGTTTTGCTGATTGTTTCCTTTGCTGTGCAGAAGCTTTTTATCTTCATGAGGTCCCAATAGTTCATTTTTGCTTTTAATCTCCTTGCCTTTGGAGATGTGTTGAGTAAGCAATTGCCACGGATGAGATCAAAGAGGTTTTTTCCTGCATTCTCCTCCAGGGTTTTGATGGTTTCCTGTCTCACATTCAGGCCTTTCATCCATTTTGAGTTTATGTTTGTGTATCGTGTAAGAAAGTGGTCTAGTTTCATTCTTCTCCATGTTGCTGTCCAGTTCTCCCAACACCATAAATGGTTGGTTTTTAAACCACTGAGTTTTGGGAAATTTGTTATGCACCATTATTTGCAGAAACAGATACCTGATAGACAAAGGCCAGGGTTTGTTTTTTTGGTTTTTGGTTTTTGTTTTTGTTTTGTTTTGTTTTGTTTTGTTTTGTTTTGTTTTGTTTGTATTGTTTGGCATGCTCAGACCCCAGGCTAGAGGCAAGCTATGAGGGGTTTTCAGAAAGAAAGCTTCCCATACCCCATCTCGGGGCTATAAGCTCAACTGACAGTCTGAGGTCCCAATAAGATTCAGGGCCTTAGGTACTACCCATCAGTGTGCAGACGTCGAAGTCACTGTCCTGTTTGCAGCACAGGACACAGTTTGAGTGTCCCTCTTCCAGAATCCAGTCCCACGGATTCAAGATTTCTAGAGTAAAAACCTTCTCCCCTCAGCCAGGGGTCTAAATGCATCTCATAGAGATGTTTAACAAATCCACCTACTTTCAGCTGCACCTGCCTTCTGTTTCTAGAGGTACCTGGTTCCACCAATTACTGAATATCTGTGTTTTGACTTGGGTTGGTTTTCAGCTTTCCCTACTGCCAGCTTAGAGCTCCCTGGTCAGATGAGCCAAAAGCCTTAAGACAGAGAAAACTATCAGGCTTCCTTCCTCGAAAGGACTGGGCATCTGGGCAAGGCAATGAAAGGGAGATCCTGGGCCCCAGTGTCTCCAGTTCATGGGTAAGAATGACCCAGGGCAAAGAGGATTGATTAAAGCAATGTAAGGGAAAATAGCGATGGAAGAGAGATTTTGAGTCTTTAAGCTTAGCTGCAGCAGCATTTTTAGTGACTAGCAAGAAAAAAGTACTGAATTAAAACTGATGAAATCTCTCACCCATTTATGGCTCCTGTCTTCCTAATTCTATCCCAGTGGCCTAAAATTTACTTACGCCCTCCAACTATCAATGCGTGTTTTGGTCTGAATTTTTCCAAAAGTTGTTTTCATGTCATTGGTCAAGGTTAGATTCCATGTGGGAATTAGTACATTCTTAGTATTTTTGTTAAGTATTATTGTTTGTGCTTTTCCAAATTTTTCTCCAAAATTGCTTCCTGGGTGCTGTCCCAAGAAGACACAAAAAGCAAAGAGAACAATGGTCAGGGTCATTGCAAAATACAAACAATTCCGTAACTCTATTCCTCTCATCATGCTTCCCCCACGTTTGTTTTCCCACTGGATCTGGTTCCTCAAAAAGTCATTTTTAAGTAAACGTTATATGCAGAGGGAAACGTATAGTGCAGTGAAATGATTACCTCTTGCAAATACCTACCCAGGGATAGACAAGTTGGTATCAGTAACACAGTGTCAACATGGTAGATGCACCCTTATGTTTTACGGGTTTTTGTTTGCCTGGGGATTCCTGCCAGGAGATCCATGTTGCAAGGGCTCATGGGACTTTTCTGCCTCACCACTCTTGTATCTGCCGTTCTCTGACCTCGTTGTAGTGTTTGTTACAAATGTCATTTTCCTGCTCATTTTGCTTTTGTACATTGAGCAAGTACTATCTTTTGCCTTCCTCAGTGATCCTGTATCTGGATCCTCCCCTAGCTTATAACCAGAGCAGACATCTTAATTGTCCTAGCAAATTCTAACCCCATTTCAGAATGGAGGCTATGGCATGATTGACTAAGTACTTTTTTTATTATTATTATTATTATTATTATTATTATTATTATTGAGGTAGAATTGATATACAACATTATATTAGTTTCAAGTGTATAACATCATGACTGGTATTTGTAAACCTTGCGCGATGATCACCACGATAAGTCTGTTAACATCCATCACCACGCGTTGTGATGAGAACTTTGTTTTTCAATGGCTACTTATTTATTTTGAGAGAGATAGAGACAGCACAAGCAGGGAAGGGGAGAGAGAGAGGGAGAGAGAGAGAATCCCAAGCGGGCTCTGCACTATCAGCACAGAGCCCGACCTGGGGCTCGATCTTACAAACTGTGAGATCATGACCTGAGCTGAAACCAAGAGTCAGATGCTTAACTGAGCCATCCAGGTACCCCTGTGATGAGAACTTTTAAGATCGACTCTCTTAACAACATTAAATGATGCACTACAGTATTATTAGCTACAGTCACCATGAAATTACATCTGCACAGTATACCCCTCATGACTTCGTTATTCTATTTTTTTTTTAATTTTTTTTAACGTTTATTTATTTTTGAGACAGAGAGAGACAGAGCATGAATGGGGGAGGGTCAGAGAGAGGGAGACACAGAATCCGAAACAGGCTCCAGGCTCCGAGCTGTCAGCACAGAGCCCGACGCGGGGCTCAAACTCATGGACCGCTAGATCATGACCTGAGCCGAAGTCTGCCGCTTAACCGACTGAGCCACCCAGGCGCCCCATGACTTCGTTATTCTAGAACTGGAAGTTTCTAACTTTTGACCATCCATTTCACCCACTCCTACCACCACTTCTCACAACCACCAAACTGTCCTCTGTGTTCATGAGCTTGGTTTTGTTTTTTTCTGTAGATGCCACATGTAAGTGAAATCATATAGCACTTGTCTTTCCCCTTCTGACTTACTTCATTTAACAAAATATCCTCAAGGTCCATCCATGTTGTCACAAATGGCAAGATTGCATTCTTTTTTTTTTTTTTTTGTGGCTGAATAATATTTCACCACATATGCATATTACATTCTCTGTATCCGCTCACCTGTCAACGAGCACTTCGGTTGTTACCATATCTTGGCTGCGTGACCCTTTCAAGTTAGTGTTTTTCTTTTCTTTGGATCAATACCCAGAAGTGGGATTGCTGGACATATGGTAGTTTCATTTTTAATTTTTTGAGGAACCTCTGTACTGTTTTCCATAGTGAGTGCATCAATTTACATTCCCGTCAACAGTACACGAGGGTTCCTTTTTCTCCACGTCCTCGCCGTCACTTGTTATTCCTTGTCTTTTTGGTACTGGCCATTCTGACTGCCGTGCGGTGAGTTCGTTGTGGTTTTGATTTGCATTTCCCTGATGCTGGATGATGCTGAGTATCTTTGCGTGTGCCTGTTGGCCATCCGTATGTCTTCTTTGAAATAAGGTCTATTTACGGGGCGCCTGAGGGGCTCAGTCGGCTGAGCGTCTGGCTTTGGCTCAGGTCATGATCTCGCGGTCCGTGGGTTCAAGCCCTGGTCAGGCTCTGTGCTGACAGCTCGGAGCCTGGAGCCTGCTTCGGATTCTGCGTCTCCCTCTCTCTCTGCCCCTCCCCGGCTCGTGCTCTGTCTCTCTCTGTCTCTTAAAACAAACATTAAAAAAAATAACAAAGAAAAGAAAAGAAAAAAATGTCTATTTAGATTCCTGTCCATTTTTTTTTTTTAATTTTTTTTTTTCAACGTTTATTTATTTTTGGGACAGAGAGAGACAGAGCATGAACGGGGGAGGGGCAGAGAGAGAGGGAGACACAGAATCGGAAACAGGCTCCAGGCTCTGAGCCATCGGCCCAGAGCCCGACGCGGGGCTCGAACTCACGGACCGCGAGATCGTGACCTGGCTGAAGTCGGACGCTTAACCGACTGCGCCACCCAGGCGCCCCAATTCCTGTCCATTTTTAAGACACATTGTTTGGTTTTTCGCTGTTGAGTGGTACACCTGGTACTTTTATTAAAGATAAGGGGTGGTTTGGTAAAGATTTTCAAGATGAGAGATGGCTATAATGCTTACGCTGTATCTCCTCCCTGCCTTGATTTGTAAAGGATTCTAGATGGCTCCCTAGCTTTACTCAGATGAAATCAATACAAAACTTAACACTCAGGGCCTGCAAAAATGCACACGGACAAAACCCGGGGGAAAATAGAAGAAAATTATGCAGGCTCTATTCCAAAGATGAGCCAAAAATTTGGCTCTAAGCTTTCTGAGAGCCCACTCAAAAAGGGAAAATATAGTCAAGTCTGTGATCCCTCTGGTCTCAGAAATAAAGCCCGGCAGCAATTCTGAGGAAGTAAAGCTTCTCCTAGCCCATAGAACTAAAAGAACATTCGCATGTAGGTCTTCACGTGGGGCACATGGCCTCTGAAATAAACATGGTTGCTGGTGTACTAGAGGTGTTTATTAAAGGATCCCTCTGTACGAAGCTGAGAAGGGTGAATATCAGTGCGCTTTCTGGAAAAAGCAATTTTTCAAGGGAGTCTTTTACAGCGTGACCTAAGTGTTGGGCTCTCCAGCGGCCTACCAAGAATGAAATGAGGGTCTGGAGATGAATAGCCAGTTCATCCTTAAAATAAACTTCCGTTAATATCATTGCGCTCAACGGAGTTTTGACTTTTCCTCTTCATGCTTTTGAGCGGCGAATATCAGTAAACAGTCCCACCAGGGCTACATAGAAGAAAGTTCCCTTCATTTGTAATGTGAGTCCTTCAGGTGTGTTCAAAAGAAGGTCCTGGCAGTGAGAACCGGCTTTTACAGTAGAGTCCTATGAGAAAAGATCGTTTTAAATGTAGTTTGGTGTTGCTCGTCTTAAAGGATGGAAAAATCTGCATGAGGCTTTTCCCAACCCTGTGACATGGTGATGGTGATGATTCATTTCCATTATGCTAGAAACGGAGGACCGACTCGTGCTGATCCTTGGCTCCTGGGCTGGGTCAAGCAGGAGCGAGAAAGGGAACATTAGAAAAGGGGGCTCCTGGCCAACCTAGAGGTGAATTTCATCTGGGGCATGGCTCCAGTTCCACAAGGCCAGAATCAAACTTGCGACCATCTGTTTGAGGTTTTGTGGGAACCAAGAATTCCTGGGCCCAGCGGCTCAGTGATTTCAGGGCTGGGGGAGGGGCTTAATAGGCACCTTTAAAGCTCAGACTTGGACATACTGTGGCCCTTTCCCACAGAGGAGGTGACCCTGGAACGAGATCTTCGGATATTTTACGTGTGCCCCCTGAGATACAATGACCCAAAATAAGTGCCATAGATCTCTCTATTGGCCACGTTCAATGTACCGATTATTTGCAACCTCGACAAAACCAAAGTGCACATTTTACCAGTGGTTCTAGCTCGTTCAAAGGGGATCGCCCATCCCTCGGTTTCTCTCATCTTGAATCAATCCGTATGAGCTTGAGTTACCATCCAGTCAAGGAAACCTTCAAAGTTGTAGGCAGGATGTGCCAATTGTGGGGATGTGTCTGAAATCAAAGCAGATGGGCTGTCCAGTGCTGGGTAGAGTAACTCGCTGAAAATGTTCTCCTCCTCTGCCCAGCCCTACGTGTTGATCCATAAAAGGAATACCTTTGAGGTGAACTTACTAATTGTCTTGGGTCGTGGTTCCCGGAAACAAAGCCTGAGATAGGAGTCCTTGGTTATGTAAGTTATTGGGGGCTGTTTGCAGGAGAAATCTGTAAGGGAGTAAGGAAAACAGGTTGAGGAGGAAAGCAAGGGTGTGGTTTCAGGCGAAGTCTGGCATCTCTCTGCCTAATCCCACAGGGAGTTCTGGAGCAACACCAGCGTAGTGATGAGGGAGTGTGGACCAGGGTGAGGGCAAAATATAGGCTGGCACCCCCCCCCCAACACATACACACACACACACACACACACACACACACACACACACACACACAACGGGTAGAATATGTTTGATATCCCTCGGACACTCCCGGCTACCCAAGTACAAAGGAAGGGGGTTTAAGTGCTGGCCATGGTGATGTGGGAAACTAAGGCAAATGAAAAATTAAATTCCCTTAGCGCCCAGAGCCCATTGACAAGTCCTTGAAACCGGTAGAGTGACTTCCCTCTAGGTGCTGAGCTGCCTCGATGAGGACACTTCGCTGGGGGCGAAAGAGAACCTTAGCTTCACATCACCCCAACCTTGAGGATCCTGTAAGTCTACTCCCTTTATCTCAACTGCCCCAAGATATATGCTGGCAATCATGCCCCAAGCTTATGCACCCCCCCTACCCGATATCCATCTGAAGGGTCTCATAACTGAGGTTTTATTAAACAGTAATAAATGGTGCTTCCCTCACAACAGCCCGTCATTACCCCAGTCAATACCCGTCATGACCAGAGTTTCTGATTCAGTGAGGCTGGAATGGGGCCCATGAATTCCCATTTCCCAGATGCTGCCTCTGCTGTTGGTCCAGGGACTATGCTCTGGGAACCCCTGTGCATAACTAACATTTTTTATCTTATTTTATAATTTTTTAATTTTTTTAACGTTCATTTATTTTTAAGAGAGAGAGACAGAGACAGAGTGTGAGCGGGGGAGGGGTAGAGAGAGAGGGAGACACAGAATCTGAAGCAGGCTCCAGGCTCTGAGCTGTCCGCGCGGAGCCCGACGCGGAGCTCGAACCCACGAGCCGCGAGGTCATGACCTGAGCCGAAGTCAGATGCTTAACCCACTGAGCCACCCAGGCGCCCCTAACATTTTTTAAAACACAATCACCTTTGGAAAGCTAGGTCATGAATATCTTCATTCTCTGGGCACTTGCACCGCAATGTATTTACAGAGGTGAAATAAAGTGAGAAGTTGGCTCATCAAAAATGTAGACAGACTCATTTTATCAGGCCACTGACGCAGCGAAAAGTTGTTTTCTCTCATCCATCACCGATCCCAACTCCCACGAGAGAATTTCAGCAAAGAATCAAAGGACGGTGTCCTCGTATCTAGAGGCCAACATCGCGGCAGTTCCGTGATTGTGTGGAAAGAAGGCTGGATCGGGGAGTTCGGAAGCCTGGGCTCCCTACCCGCTCCCCGCCCCCCCCCCCAAATAACTGTAGGGTCATTGGCAAGCAGTCACAACCTGCTATGCTCCAGTCCCCTCAGATATAACGCAGAGACCTTTGAGGTCGCTTCCAGCCCTGAGCTCTTCTTCCAGTTACACCAGTATTTACCTTCGGGACCCCCAGCAAGCTCACTGGGTCACAGGTCCTTGTTTCTGAATCTGTTCCATGGGTACCGTGTACTCAGTTTTCTCTCCAGCGCTTCGACCCAGAACAAGAGCGCCAGACTCTCTCTCCACTAAAGAGACTTGTTGGAGTTTCCTTTGTGTTACAAAAAGAGGAAACAAAAAGAGTCACTGCTCTCGTGTTGGACTCTTGCTGTCACTTGATAGGATCACAGTTCCTGGAATCTTGCAAATTGGGATCCTGAGTTGCCGAGCCGAGGCTGACAGCTCGGGGCCTGACAGATCACAAGGCCCGGGGCACTCGCCATAAGTCCAAGGCTTTACTTTAATCCTCGGGGACTCCGCGTGGAAATCCATAATGGTTTCTTCAGAGTGGTGTGGTCTATTGTATGCATGCAATTCTTGGCAATCCCTAATGAGTGGATTACGAGCACAGTGGCCCGCGCATCACATGAATGGAGACACTACCGTTTAAAAATTAATAAACTGGGGCGCCTGGGTGGCGCAGTCGGTTAAGCGTCCGACTTCAGCCAGGTCACGATCTCGCGGTCCGTGAGTTCGAGCCCCGCGTCGGGCTCTGGGCTGATGGCTCAGAGCCTGGAGCCTGTTTCCGATTCTGTGTCTCCCTCTCTCTCTGCCCCTCCCCCGTTCATGCTCTGTCTCTCTCTGTCCCAAAAATAAATAAACGTTGAAAAAAAAAAATTAAAAAAAAAAAAAAGAAATAAAAATTAATAAACTTGGTGATTCAGAAAGAACACGGCGGTGCTGACCTTCAAGGTCCTCATGCAACAGAAACGACTCGGCATCCAGTCCCTTTAGTCGTCATTGAGGAAGGAAAGTCGCACGGTGTACACGGAATGCAGAATTTTTCTTTCCTCAGCCATGCAGTTGGATCTCCATGGGGGGGGGGGGCAGGGAGGGTACAAAGAATGACAATAAATATCTGTTATGTGCTGTGTCAAAACAGCTGTCCGCAAAGTGCAGCGAAGAAAAAGCAGGGGAAAGAGGGCAGGCGGAGCTGGGGTAGGCTCGGGGAGCCGGCAGGGGGACCGGGAGGGGATGGGGACAATGTGGGAAGGAATTGCATTCTTTTGCAAGGGTATCCAGCAGACCCTTGCCTACGGGGAACTTTGAGCAGAGAGCCCTGAAGGCAACGAGGGGTGAGCTCTGGCCATATGGAGCGTTAGTGTTCCAGGCAGAAGGAACAGCAGTCCATAGCCAGTGGAGTCCTGAAGAAACAGCAAGAAAGTCTGGAGGCCAGAGCGGAGCGAGCCAGGGGAAAGGGGCGTGAGCATAGGACTGACATGAGCTGACGTGCGTTCTTTCTGGAAAGCCCCCTCTGGCTCCGTGTGGAGAAAACACCGTGGAGGAAAAGGGAAACCGAGAGATCAATGAGGAGACAGGAATCCAGGCTAATGAGATGTGGCTTAGCCGCTGGTTTTCCCTGGAGGCGAAGCGTCCAACTCCACGGATATCCATGCTTTGAAGGTTGAGCCAGCAGAATTTGCTAATGATCTGGATATAGGATGTGAGAGAAAGAAAAGGGTCAAGGATGAATCCAATGCTTTCAGTGTGAGCTCCTGGAAGAATAAAGCTGCCATTTGCCGACATGTAGAAAACTGAGGGGACCGAGCATCTGATCTAGAATGTTCTAAATTTGAGACGCCTGTTAGACACCCATGGGGAGATGTCATACGGGCAGCTGGAGTCCAGAGCCCAGAAGGGAGGTCTGAGCTGGAAACACAATATTAGGTGATGTCAACTCCATTCTTTCTGAACAACCCCATATTCTGAGCCTCGATGGTAAATGACATATTCCGGCCGAGAAGCTCTAGATATGTAACAGTAGATTTTTCTAACAGGAGACAAATTTTAAACAAGTAACATATAAAACCGTAATGGTTTTAAATAACATTTGCATTCAAATGAAACCTGTGGGTTCAGTTGGCAGCCAGGCTCAACAGACTCTGACAGTATCCTGAGGGTCACACTAGGTGGCTGGTCAGCCAGCCCCAGGAATAACTCGCCATCCTCTGGTCAAGAAAGTGAAAAGATGACCTACAAAACAGAAGTAAATACCTGCAAATCCCATATCTGATTAGGGGTTAGCATCCAGAATATACAAATAAACTCGTACAATTCAGCCGAAAAAGACAAACATCCCAGTTTTTAAGACAGGCAAAGGACCTGAATAGGTATTTTTCCCAGGCAGATCTACAAATGGCCAACAAGTACCTGAAAAGATGCTCAGTATGATTAGTCATTAGGGAAAATGCAAATCAAAGCCACATGGGATACCACCTCAGACAAGTGAGAATGACTATAATCAAAGGATCAGAAAATCACAAGTGTGGGTAAGGATGTCAAGAGATTGGAATCATTGTGCGTTACTGGTAGGAACATAAAATGATGCAGCCACTGTGAAAGACGGTATGGCAGTTCCTTAAAAAGTTAAACATAGAATTACCATGTGGCCCAGCAGTTCCTCTCCTAGATATGGACCCAGGAGAATGGAAACCAGGGACTCAAACCCGTACTTGGACACCAACGTGTATAGCAGCATTATTCGCAATATCTAACAAGTCGAAACAATCCAGATGCCCATCGGTGGATGAATGGATAACTAGAATGTATAGACGCAGGATGAGGATTGTTCAGTCACAAAAAGGAACAAAGTGCTGACACTTGCGACCACATGGACGAACCTTAAAAACATGCTAAGGGAGAGAAGCAAGACACAAAAGACTACCTGATGTGTGATTCTGTTTACATGCAGTCATCTCGAATAGGTAAATCCACAGAGGCAGAAAGCAGATTGGTGGCTGCCCAAGTCTAGGGGGCGAGGAAGGACTAGGGAGTGACTGCTTAATGGTTACAGGGATTTCTTTTGGGGCGATGAAAATATTTTGGAACTGATGCAACCAACATCACTGAATTGCTCCTTTGAGGGGATTGATTTTATGTTATGTGAATTTTAGCTCGATATATATATATATTTTTAAACCCTAAAAATTAGAAAGGACCATTGAAAGAGAAAGCTTTGAAAATCAAATGTCATAGGCAGACCCCGCTTTTGCCGCAGGAAGATACTCTTCCGTAAAAGGTGACTGATGGGGGCCGAGTCAGCGCTCCATCAAAACTTGGTTGTTTCCCTGATTGACCTCCATCGCGTTGATATATTCCATGGCTCGCTAAGGTGGAAGGGCTTTGAAGGGAACTTGTAACCAACTAAACAGAATAGCCTGACTCCTTGTTTACCAAAAGGAAAAATGAAAGAGACAAAAAAGCAGGAGGGAGCAAGCAAACTGCGCCTTTGAAAAGCACAGACTGTTCGGGGAGGGACAGGCTGCTATTTTCAGTCTTGTGTGGGTGGGAGGGTACAGGGCCTCTGGAAACAGCTGTTTAACAACAGAATGGGAGAAGTCTCCTGGGCCGCCAAGACCCGCCCTCTACAGTGAACCAATGGAAAGTTCACCAGAGCTGGGAAAGTTCACTGCCTTAAGAAAAAAAAAAAAAAAATGGAAATGGGAATTCAACACTGGGGTTTGATTGAGCTGCGGTATTTAGCCCGGCTTTGCTCCCTCTGTTCAAAAGAAGGACTCCAGGAAACTGAAAAGCCAAACCAGAAACAGACATAGTGTACTTTCCGGAAGAATAACTACCCTGAAAGCCACTTCTGCAGGGATCCAGCCTCCCTCTGGGGGGCTGACAATCTGCCCACTTTGGGAAGGAAGCAGACTCGGGTAGAGTGACAATTGACCCCTGTGCAGATTTTCTTTGGGGATCTGGCGTTAAATGCAAACCCTTTGATATGGTGAAGAGTAGAAGATGATTTGATGAGTGAACTTACTTTGATTTTTGTTTCTGTTTTTTTTTTAAGTTCACCTATTTATTTGGAGAGAGAGAGAGAGAGAAAGAGAGAGAGAGAGAATCCCAAGCAGGCTCCACGCTATCAGCACAGAGCCCGACACAGAGACTGATCGCACAAACTACACAATCATGACCTGAACCGAAATCAAGAGTTGGATGCTTAACCAACTGAGCCACCCGGGAGCCCCAACTTTCATTTTTCTTGTAATGAATCATGATATCCACCTTTCAGAGCTTGTCCCCATGTGCTGGAAATTAAAACCCACCCATTTCCACCTAGCTACAAAGAACACACTATAAATAAGGACCCAAATGGCGGTGTGTTAAAAGCTGGGCAACGAGTTGATCGGTTTCCTTTTTTTTCCCTATAAAACCATGTGTCTTAAACATAAGAGGAAAGTAAGGACAAAGTCTTGTAATTTAAGGTATATTTACCTTAAGAAGGCTGCATTTGCAGCCATACTCTGGTCAACATCTTTAGCATTTATTCATTCAATCATTCGTTCATTCAACAAATAGATATTTATTGCTTGCAGCAGCCTAAGTACCATGACAGGTATGGGGATACAGCGATCAGCAAAGCAGACACAGTCTCTGCCTTAGGCAGTAGGAGATAAACAGAAACATAGAGAACTACGTACCCAATAAGGGACCGAGACAGGGGAGGACATTTTCCATCACCCGAGTTCAAGGCCTCCTTCCCAGATCCTTATTTTCTGTTCTAAAATTAAACTCCATCCGTGATGAAATACAGTGGGACCATCCACTCCCTAGAAACACAGGCCCTCAGAGTCGTCAGAAGAGAACAGTCTAATTATACATTTCCCAAGGTCAAGATGATTTAGAGTCGAACTATTACAATGGCCCCGGTTGGGCTAGAGCTCAGGCCTACAGGTCTTTCCCTCGATTCTCAGGTTCTCCATTCTGGGTCTCCTATAAACAGCTACTAGAACAGCAACGCACAGGACTCCCCCCAGACGAACAATAACATGCAGTTAAATTCACTGAAAAGAAGTAACAGCTCATTCCCCAGAAAACCGTGCCATCTACAGGGAACTAGCCCAACTGAATACCCTCAAGATGCGTGCCATTTATGTGATCAAATAGGACTACAGGGATTCCCACTAAAATCTAGTTTCTCCATCAGCTCTAGCCTTCCCCAGTAACCATAGGTACCACTTGCTTCGCACTTGCGTAGCTAAAAGGCCCATCGTAATAGTTTCCCCAAAACAAAGAGTTTGCCTCAAGTGTCAATCCACATCTCTACCTCTGAGGGAGCAGCATACAATTCCCCATGTTTAGCCACCTGTTTTTCCAACATCTGCTCCTCCATGACCCTCAAAGCTTTAAATAAGGTCCAATCCTACCCAGGCTCACCGTGTTATATTTGTTTATAAAATCTGCGGGTGGTGCAAAGCTGAGTGTGGGTTGAGGGACAGGCCTGAAGGACGGTGATCAAAATAAGCCTAGACAGGCTGGATTCAGGCACCAACATGACCCAGATGGCGGGTCACCTCCAACATAGGGGTTCTCCACCGCAAGCAGGAAACGTCGACCTCCCAGGGATCAGACTGGGAAGCTACCAGTTAGCAACGATGCACAGGACTCCAGACCTAAATTTACAGTAAATTCTACAGGAAATAACATAACAGACCACAACTTTGGGGATTGCAAGAGAGGGTTTTCTCCTTCTATTTGACCCCTCTCCCATTCCGTTTCTTTAAACAACAACATCCTAGTATCCCCTTTCCACCCTTAGGTTGTCTGATTTTAGTCATCTGAGGGTGTTTTCCTCTCTTCAACACTTGGGGAATTGAAGTCATTTTCTGTCTCCTAATACTGAGTTATTTTAGCGAAGATTCCGGTGGGGTGGTAGGGACGCAGCTGCCTTGAGGTTAAATGGTTCAAAGCCAGTTGAGTAATAATTGAGCAATTTATCACAGTGAACGATTGGCCTTCCTAAATTTAGATCTCAGAATTGCTGGAGGAGGCCCGAAAGGAGGTCGGGAACAGGGGTTATGTGGGCTACAGGGCCCTCACTGAAAATAATTCACGTAGAAAAAAAACTCGGGGTCAGAAGGCATGTGGGAAATCTCTATGTCTTCCCCTTAATTTTGCTGTGAACCTAAAACTGCTCTTAAAAAAAAAAAAAAAAAAAAAAATCTTCAACAACAGCAGTACTCCCACCGGTGGTGCCCGGTCTCTAGAATGGCCTTCTGGTATTCGCATCCTTGTGTAATCTCTTCCCCTTAAGGGCGAGCCGGACCGAGCAACCTCTAAGTAAGCGACTTCTGGAAGGCAGCTATGCTTACAACTATACGAGCCACGCTACACTACGTAAGGTGACTTCCGACTGAGAGGACACGTCACTTCCCAGACTAGGTTACAAAGGCGGTGGTTTCCATCTTGCTGCCCCCTCTCTTCCTTTCTTACTTGCACGCTCGGACGCAAGCCAGCTGCCATGTTGTGAGCTGCACTAGGGCGAGGCCCACACAGCGAGGAACCAAAGGAGGCCCCAGCCAACAGCCAGTGAGGAACTGAGGCCCTCAGTCCAACAAGTTATGAGGAACCGAACCCTGCCAATGTCACTTGTGTGAGCTTGAAGAAGAATCAAGGAATTTAGTCACGTAACATTTCATCGCTAATTGATCGATAGGGCAGATGGGAAGGAAACCGCAAGTGCACCCGCACCCTCCTCTTCTCTGAAGAGGAGCGGAGACTATGCCAGAGTGCAGGATGTTCTTCTCCCTCTTCCCCCCTCGTTTCTTCTTCCTTCTTCTCATGAAATCCATCCCGAAGAAAGCCTTTGCGTTTGTCACAACGTCACCTTAGGGAAGTTGGAGAGTAGAGAGCAGAGAGCGTTTGGGGCACCGGGAAATCGCCTGAGTGGATGCCTCACAGAAGGGCCAGGCAGCTTGGTGAGACCGATCTTCTTGAAGCTGGACAGTGAGACAAGGAGGATAATTAGCCATTTACACATCCGGCAGCCTTCCCGTCTGAGTCGGCAGCCTGGATTTATTCCCAGTTGTCGGGAACCCCATCGGAGGTGCCCTCCATCCAGTTTGTTATGGATAACTGCTCGGGTCACCCAGGCCACCTTCTCAGTTACTTCTTGGCTGGAAGCACGAAGATGGTCAAAGGCTGAATGGCTGTGCATGTGACCTCCATCCTGTCTCCCACAGGATGATCCGGATGATTCGGGTCAGGCCTCCCAGAGGTCGTGGGCCACCTTTGATCGAGCCAGCCTTGATGCCTGGGTATCCAGAACGTTCCGAGACCGTAAGTCAGCTCTCGAGAAACAAAAATGGGTGAAATGCCACTGCCACGTCAGCCAGCATACAGTGGAACGGAGTCCGGAAACACACCCGGTTCTTAAAAATTTTAATGCCAGACCTGCTGCTGGCGAGGTGTTCCCAACAAATCAATGAATGGTTCTGTGCTTTTGTTTCTTTGCCAAAAGGATAACCATAGTACCTGTTTATCCCAAAGGAACAACGTCAGGTTAGCCCATAAACCAATCTTATTTTCACACGATTTACCCTGCTAAGATGCAAGATCTACGCTGGCCCAATCCAAGACTATTTAGTTACTCGACCATGAAACTGCCTTCTTCTTTATATGGTCTCCTGGATCTTAAATAACCGTATTAAATTACCTATGATTTGTCAAGCACTTCACTTTTAAAATCATTCTCATTTACTTTTCACAACAAACTTGAGTAGAAGATCTCTCGATCACCAGTTAACAGATGAATATAGCGAGGTTTACAAAGGATAAGTGACACGCCCAGCCAGCGAGTAGTAGAGCTGAGATCCTAACCTAATTGGACCCCTCAGGTCAAACTGTCCTCGTTATGACGGTCACTCATTAGGAGCATCCGTGCACAGTTACAGCGTGAGTCGTCTACAGAAATGCTTCCCCGCAGTTACCAAGTGTTATGGGCTTGGAGATTGCTGACTATCTGTTTTGGCAAAGCCTGACTTAATAATGTGGTATCTCGGGGTGCCTGGGTGGCTCAGTGGGTCGAGCCTCCGACTTCGGCCCAGGTCGTGATCTTGTGGTCTGTGGGTTCGAGCCCCGCGTCGGGCTCTGTGCGGACAGCTCGGCGCCTGGAGCCTGCTTCGGATTCTGTGTCTCCCTCTCTCTCTGCCCCTCCCCTGCTCATGCTCTGTCTCTCTCTCTCTCTCTCTCTCTCTCTCTCAAAAATAAATAAACATTAAAATAAATATTAAAATAAAATTCATTATAGTGGCGGCCACCCACACGGGCAAACTTCTCCAGCCTGTTTAGAAATCCCCAATAGAACAAGCTGTTTCATTTTGAAGAATGTCACATTTTAATAATACTGTACTTCACATGCAAATATAATTACAAGTGGAGGAATAAATACAGGCATAGCACTATTTATCTTCTTTAGTGTCTCTGATTTAGAACGTGGAAAGCAGTCATCTTTCCATAACCCGCAGTTTGCCATCAGTACGTACAATGGATTCCACAGAGTCGCCTTCTGAAAGCCATGAGGAAAACAGGCATCCTATCCCCTGGCAGATGAGAAAGGTCAAATTGCTAGTTGACTTCCAATATCTGTTCTTCCCTTCTTCCATCACAACAGAATGCCCAGCCTTTATTTGTTTGGCGGCGACCCGGAATAAAGACCAAAAATCCAGATTTCTTTAGAGCTAGGTGTGGCCAAGTGGCTCAGTTCTGGCCGGAGGAACAAGAGAAGAAAGGATGTGCCTTAAAAGAGAAAGGCCGTGCCCCGCGATTCCCTTTTCCCTGCAGACACAGGTAATATACTGAGGTAGAATCACTGGGACAAGGAGACCAGAATCCCGGAGTCAGAGCTGCTGTCGGGAGAGACCAATAAACCAATAAACCAACCCCCTCAAGCCACTGCTGTTACAAGTTGCTGAATCAATAGCCTACTCACTGCAGATGCCCCTTTAAGAGAATTTGCCAGAGAATATGTGGCAGTATGCCTATTAAAAAGGAAAGTTTTATCTTGTTGTTTTAAATGGAGGCGTAACGTCCATGTTCAAGTGCAAAGTCTTAAGTGTAACAAAGCTGGAGGACATTTCCCATGTATGTATACTTACGAAGCTATCATTCAGGTCAAGATATAAAGGAGAGGGAGGCAAACTCGATTCTGCCCAGCACCTATATTTGCAAATAAAGTCTTAGTGGATCTCAGATGCACCGACTTGTTGACGCGTCGTCTTATGTCTACCTTTGCCCTACAACGCCAGAATTAGAGTTGACACAGAGACGGTCTGGCCTGCAAAGCCCAAAATGCTTACTATCTGGCCCTTTAGGGAAAAAATTTGCTGACCCCTGTTATAGTACACCAGAAGGCTCCCTCGTGCTCTAAAAATGAATTCTATCCATCAAATCTTGGCATCAGTGAGCAAGCATGATCATAGAATGGGACTATGTGAGGAAGACTGCCTTCACCACGCAGGCTAGAAACCTCTGTTGGCTTTCTCTTCCTCCTTGGAACAATCAAGCGTCTAACAGGTTCAGCTTGTCAACAAGTAGCCTGCCAATGCATTGCAGAGCTCCTATTTTTAAAATTATCTCACAGGAGTGCCTAAGAATTACATTGACATGAACAGGAGTGAGGAGGGAAACAGACTTCCTAGGCGGGTGCACCCCCTCGTTTGGTCCGAGGTTCCGCCATCAGATCTGACTGTGGGCTTGGGTCATTCCTTCCTTTGTAGTCATACTTTTAGGACGTGGAAAATAAGAAGGGGGACTGAGGTCTCATGCTTTGGCCCCGTTTCTTATATTTTTCCTATTCATTTGACTTGACAGCATCCGTCGCATAATTTGGGGGGTGGGGGTTGCACATTCTTCACCTTTAGTCTGCTGGTTAGGGTCATATGGCTGTTCTCTAAGGGGTCCACTCTCTTGATAATACCAAAAAGCACCAAGGAAATCAACCCAACAGCTCAGTTGCACCTGTCCTATCCAGGCAAGAATACGCACACCAGCACCCACGATAAATCACTGCTGTTCAACAATAGCGTGCCTGGATTAATGAGAAGCTTGGCCCATTCCAGAACACTCCAAGAATGTTGAACACGTTGGGATGGCAAGACGGCTCCCCTGAATAGATGGCAAAAAACAGGTGCCCTCCTCTGCCGGAAAATCCTGGAACAGATGCTTCAAATTCCGAAGCATTTGATCCTGCGCTCTACCCCATGTATCCAAAGACAGACAACGCAAGGGCCACGGTAATAATAAAGAGGACACCCCGTAGACACTCACCCCAGAGCACAGGCAGAGCCAAGACCACACCCAACTCACAAAGAGGTTCTGTTCCAAAACTTCGTGCTAATGTTTGAAGATCTCCGAAAGCATGCTTATGTTGGAACGGTGATTTAGTGGGCGGCAGGCTCTCAGCCCGTCTCCAAAGTCTATTAATTCCAGTCCCAAGCCAAATCACTGAAGCCAAAATAAAATGCTTATTTCCCCAATGTCTCAGAAACTTCAGGAAACAGCCTTTCTCGGCTAGCCTGGGAAGCCAATGACGGTGTGCCATTGTTTGAATGAGGATCCGAGGGCAGCAAGGCATGAGTGCAGAGGGTGGTGGGCTCTTCCCAGCCACGCCCTCCGTCCTGGGTGAGAAGGTGGGGAGGAGGTGAGCATATGAGCGTGCCTGGTCAAGGGGCTGAGCGGGGTATAGAAAGCGAACCTTCTACCCATACCCCTAGTACCCATACCCCTAGTCTAACCCATACCCCTAGTGCGACTCTGGCCTGACTTCCAACTGCCAGCCTCTCAGCTTTACCTGATAGCTTTCTCTGGTGGCCCACGGCAGCCTGCAAGAGCCAGAAAATTACCCCTACTCCGGAAGTACCGTCAGCAATGGCCCACTTCTCTCAGCCTTCAGGAGGGTGAGGTCTGAGGCACGTGTTTTGCGCTGGCACCCTGACTTCCCCAGTGAGCCTGAGCTCCCCCACTGTGAACCCTGCTTGGTAAAGTTCCTTTTACTGACTTCCCTCCCTTATTGTCTCACTTCCCCACTCCTAACCCAATGCTCCCCAAATACGTGACTTGTGCTCAAATCCTCGTCTCAGGGTCTGCTGACAAGGAGACCCAAACCAACGTAGGGGGCTACGAAAGTACAAGTCCCAAAGGGTGTGGGCAGATCCCCAACTCCCCTATCGTCCGCTGGTCTCCAGTTTTCACACGCAAACCCACACGCCAACCTACTTCAGCCGGTGTCCGCCTCCGCCTCAGAGCCCCTGCTCTACGCCGAGTGTGTGCGTCCCCCTCCAAATCCACAGGTGGAAATCCTACCCCACAAGGTGATGGTATGAGGATACACGGCCATTGGGACGTGCTTAGGTCACGAGGGTGGAGCCTTCCTGATGGGATCAGTTCCTTATAAAGACCCCTCAGAGAGCTCCCTCGTTCCTTCTGCCTCACGAGGACGCGGTGATAAGATGGCCGTCTGTGAACCAGGAAGCGGGCCCTCACCAGACACCGAAGCTGCCAGTGCCTGGATCTTGGACCTCCCAGACTCCAGAACCAAGAACCGGAAATACGGTTGCCGTTGGAGCCACCCAGTCGATGGTACTTTTGTTACAGCAGCTCAGACGGACGATGACAGCCGCGTGGCAAAGCCCCGAACTCCAATAACCGAAGCAGGAAGACGATGAGAAAACCACGCTGGACTCGCTGTTGTGAACAAGGTACGGGCTACGCAGGGCCTGCGTCTGTTGCTTCGTGGCAATTACACGACACGGTGAAATGGCAAATTGAGCAGAATGCGTTAACTGGAGCTGCCAAGTCGCTCTTGCCTGGTCAGGGGGTTTTAATACCACTTACTGCTTTTAGCTGTCTCGTCTCTGTTTCAGACGAGGAAACCCTCCTATTCTTGCTTGAACAGAAGTCCCGTTTGGTCCCACGGTCCTCGCTCAGGTGTTAGGGGTTCGGCAGCTGTGATGAGTATTTGTCCGCGGCCTCCCCCTTTGCCCAGGTCCCCTCCCTCTAACATAAGGCGCCCCAACCCCTGTGTCCACCCACATCACAGCCATTTTCCCACCCCACTCCCAGCTCTGCCATCACTTGGTTTTACTGCCAAAAACTCAGAGACGGCATTTTCTTTCATTCAGGGAGGGAGCCGAGCTCTCCTGCCCTACACCATCCGTAGACTCTCACAACGTGAACACACAGGGCTGTGTGTGTACCGTCAGCCTTCACGGCGCGGTGGCAAAATGACAGCATGGAAATAGCTTAAACTGGCATTCTGTGTCAGGCTGTTCCCGACAGCGTTATTCAACGTCACACCTTTCCCCCCACGTCTCTTCAAGACGGAGCCCAGTCTTCACATTTCCATTCTGCTTAGGAAAAGCTCTCTTTCCTACCGACGATAGCTATGCTCCCCTGAGGTCCTTCCTCCGCCGCGGCAATCCCCGGGACGTAATAATCCCCAGAAAAATTCAGAATGGAGAAGCCACAGTGTGGACCACCCAGAAAACTCTTTGGGGTCCCTGCCACTGCAGACTTCCAGTCTCTTATGAGTAACTTCTCCTTGGTAGACATGCCCGGACGTGCGTGCATATGCACATGTGTGTGTGCGCACAGCCTCGCACACCCTTCCAAGGAATGAACAATAATGCCCAGGGACCAGAGAGTCTTAATCCACCAAGGGACAGTTGAATTTGCCTTGCTTCTCCCATCCACAATAAAAATGGCAACTAATATTATCTTTGTACAGAAAGTCACTTCCCTTTTCCCCTCTTCCTGCTTCTAGACCGTCACTAAGGACATCTTAGTACCTAGGAAACACAACACGTAATAGTACCACCTCCAATAGCATAACCGTTTACCTCTTAATTTTTACGTTTAGCTGTAAAAAAGATGGGGCGCAAGGCTTGAATGCTTTCCCTTTCTCATTTAAAAAAAAAAAAAAGTTTTTATTGAAGTTTAGTTGATATATAACTGGATACTTTTCTTTACCTCGGACCAGAACAAATCCTTAGGCTGGGCCCCCACCCCTTGTAATTTCGGTCAGGAAAAGGAAAAAGTATGTATTTGTTTTCCCTTTGCCCAAAGAGTAAGGGGTAGTTCTTCTAATTCTGTTCTTTCAACTCGTGTTAATTGGGTACCTATAACCCAGAGGTGCTGGACACTGAATAAAAAGCCAGGGAATATAAATCTGCTCTTGAAACAGATTGTGAGCTAGTGAGAAGCAAAAATGCTGGAGAGGAGCAGAGGGGGAAAAAGAGGGATGCCTCGATCACCACTTTGTGTCACCTAAGAATAATTGGTCCTTGGTAGCGAAGTTACAAATATCGTTTTCGAAGGAGTTGGAGAAGTTTGGTGCAAGCCTAGCATGTGCTAGCGATCCATTCGGAGCCCAGAATTCCTCCTATCTATGGTTTCCAGAAACTACCTAATGTGTTACAAGATTTTCCTTTGCACATCACTTCCATCGGCTTGTACCCCATAAGGCCTCCAGTACACGCATGCATCCTAGATAGTCTGTGCTGCCCCACAATTCCTACCGAGACCCCAACCTACCTGTCAGTTGCCATCCAGCATCTGAACAAGTTTAGGGCAAGGGTTTTTAGGAAGGCCTAGTTTTTTTAGGAAGGACTCACACTTATAGGAAAACGTTTTTAAGGAGGAGATTGACTAGATGACAATTCCATTTAGGACATCACCACTGTTCTGGGGCATTCATCTCTGATGTCAATCTAAGACAGAGAATACCAGTCAGTCCAACAGGAAGGATTGCTGCCCGAAGACACCCCTCCCGTGTTATCTCTCCAAATGAAAGAAAGCGTTCCAAGTGAATGGTGGTAAATACACACCCTGCTTGGATTGGCAATGACTTTCACCGCTAACGTGGTATGTTGAAAGGCATGTAAACCAAAATTCACCTGCCCCTCAACCTTGAGGGTATGAGTCACCCGAGCAATTCTCACGTTTCTCCACGCAGAAAGGCAGGAGACTTTCCAAAAAAGGTTGTGGTTTTTCTGTTTCCCTGGTTCTCTGACACATAGCCCGGCCATGATCACATGGGACAGCCAGGAACCTGTTGCCTTATTTGGGAATCCTGTAGCCCTTTTTGTAGGGGGAGTGGCACAGACTGAAAAGTCCAGATCAAAACGACAATAGCTCCCCAAAATAAAAAGAATCGGATAGAGGAAGTGAGCATTTTACCTAGAATAAATATAGCAAACTGATCCGAAGAATAAATATTTCCATACCCAATTCCCTGTAAAGGTCACTCAGGAAAATACTTAGAATCTCCCATTTTCTGTAATGAATTCTCCCATGTTCCTTCTGGCCATATGCTGACGATCTGCATTTCCCAGCTGTTGCGTGGAACAGCTATTCTACTGGGGGAAGGCTATGTCAGTTACCCTCACCCACCCTGTTAGATGCTCTAAACAGACGCTTCTCAAGTGTCCCCCATTGGGGCCCCACCCGTGTGCTGTGTGACATTCATTGGGGCACGCACACAGAAACAATGGTGTCAGCCTGAAACAAGGAGATTAGACAAAGCAGAGTGAAGGCTAAGGGCATAAACCCTCTGGATTTTATAGCCTCCCTCCGCTTTCCCGAAGGAGGATATAACTAGCGGGTGGCCCCCACACAGGTCTCAACCGCACAAGCAGGCCTGCGTCGAGAAGCAGGCCTTCCAGGTCATTCTGAAGCCCTGGAAACTGTACAGAAAGCATGTACTCCTCTGTTCCAGTGACCCCTCCTTTTTAGTCTGTGTTTCTCTGAGTATGAGATCACTCAGCGCGGAGAAAAAAGGACCCTAGGGGAAGAGGGAGGGAAGCAATGAAACAGGAATGGGTGTGTCGGTTCAGACTGGAATGCGTGCCCATGGTCGACCCTGAGTAACCAAGAAAAACAAGCACGAATGCAGAATTCCTTCGCCAGCTGTGAGATCGCATAGCAGAGGCAAGGGTGCCCTCTGCTGTTAACCTGTGATCTGTTGTTCGTCATCCCCAAGGAAAATCTCAAGCTCCATGTAAAACATATTTAAGAAACATCTTACAATGAAATAGGGAAACCAGCTTGGGATTGCAGCTGTTTGAGCCAGGCTGCGTCCTGGGTGGGGTGCAAGAGACTTGGAGCACTTCAGGCCGTGCGGGCAGCCATGAAAATTGCATCATGGCTTGGGAGGGGACCTGGGGACTTTATAGACCCAGGACGGTTTGCCTGGAAACAAAACCATTTCTTGGGAGCGCGCCTCCTTGGGTGGGAGCACACTCTGGCCAGAATCTCCATTTATTTTCCTGTCCTTTCCCAGTAAACCAGTCTGGGCTTGTCATTAGATTCTTCCGTTTATGTCTCGAAGAAAGAAAAAAAATATATATATATATAGTTCTCACATAAGGAGGTGAAACTCAATGGCTTTGCCCAGAAATGTTGCATGAAGAGAAGAATCTAAAATGAATACAAGTGCCCAACTCTCATGAAAGATCAGTTGTACAACCCAATGTACTCTCCTGGGGAATATTAACTGATATAAAACAATTGACTCAGATATTCACCTTAAGAGTCAATCCAAGCACAGCCTCCAAGAGAAACTTAATCATGGTGATAATTAATATTTTGCATTTGGAAATAACTGCAAATCAAAAGCCATAAACACCGTTAATGTCAACGCTCCGATATTTGCTCTCTTCCTGGTTTTTACTTTCAAAATTGCGGGGGCAGTGGGGGGGGGTGGATTTCTGTATTTTAGAAGGCTTCAAGAAATTGTAGATCACCGTACAAGTCTCTTTCACTTATTAGAGAAAATACAATTATTTAAGGTTCCGTAGATGGCTTTCTGGTAGGAAGGAGAAAGGGAGAAAAGGGGCGGGGGGAAGGATGGACACCAGTCTGTCAGCGCCATCTTCCATAGTATTTTCCACAACTGTCACACTGTGTACTTTATAAGGTGCCTTCCTACATGGCCTCTTTGTTAGCTGAATGTATCCGCCTAGCCAAGGGTCATAGTTGGAGTGTCTGCATACCTAGGGATTTCTGAATGTTTCTGATTGTAAACATGTGTATCACTTGAACCCTTTGGGACCCAAGAAATGGAAGCCAACTTCGCCAAAGGAGAATTTGTTGGTTCACGCTCGTTAACATTAAGGCCAGAGGTGGGGCTGCCTCTCAGGACAGGAGCCAAGAATCTGAATTTCATCAAAGTTGTCTCCATCTTTCACCCATACTGAGTTCATTCTCTTTTTACTTAAAATTGACTTTCTTCATGAGACAGGAAGCTCTGTGCCTGGCCATTCTCGGGGTCCCATTTCCCCAGCTCCATATTCCAAGGAAAAGAGGATGCCTGCTCTTACGCCCCATTTGGAAAACCCCAAGCAAAATTTCTTTTTTTTTTTTTTTTTTAAAGTTTATTGATTTTGAGAGAGAGAGAGCGGATGCGGGGTAAGGGTAGAGAGAGAGGGAGAGAATTGCAAGCAGGCTGCTTGCTGTCAGTGTGGAGCCCAACGCAAGACCCGCAAGACCATGACCTGAGCCGAAATCCAGAGTCAGATGCTTACCCGACTGAGCCACCCAGGCGCCCCCACCAAGGAAAATTTCTGATCGCCCTCGCCTAGGTCATGAGTTCATATCTGTGGCCAGAGTGGGTGGAGTTTTAAGAGGGACAATAAGAAGGGAGTGAGACAGGGTAGACAAAGTAGCAGATGTAATACATGTCTACTACTGCCTTCTGAAGAGGGTAGGGGTGCCGGGGCTTTCTTTGATTGGGCTTCTCTTGTGTGTCAGGCACTGTGCCAAGCATGTGCATTTTCCACACATAATCTTCTTTAGTCGCCACGACAATCCTATGAGGCAGGTGTTGTTATTAGATTCTGGAATTGGGATTCAGAGAGGCTTAGCGACTTGTCCAAATTTGCACAGTTAGGAAGTTGCAGAACGAAACCTAGAGCACTTTGATCCCAGAGCCCAATGTAGTAACCGTTCTTCCATATTTCCTCCCATTTAACAGGTGATATGTGTCGGTTTCTGCTTCAGAAAAATGAGACCCTGGCGTTCTGGTCAAGATTACATGCAATCTATTGATACTCACATTATGACTAGAAAAAAATTCTCTCTTTTTTTAATGGAGGGCAAATAAACTATGATCCATTCTTTCTTCGGTACGAGGACTGAATTTTGTCCAGTTTTCTTTTCTTTTTCACATCTCATCTAATTCCTTGGACATAGGAGGTGCCAACTAAAAATGATTCAGGGAATATAATGAGAGGCTTTCTAACTACCACTCAAAATTGACAAATTTGATGACATAAAAATATTTTTTTCACAGTAAAAACAATGTAAGCAAAATCGAAGCACAAATGGCAAACTGGGAACAATTATTTGTGACGTATTTCACAGAAAAGGAGCTAACGTCTCTAATTTGCCAAGAACTTTTTGGTAATTGAGCTGAGAGAGGTCAGTAATCCTATTGGGAAAAAAAAAAATGTGCAAAAGACATGAACAGACGGTTCACAGAGCGAGATGTAAAAGTGGCTCTCAAGCTCATAAAAAGATGCTCAGCTTCACTCATAATTTAAAAATGCAAACTGTAACTACCCAGGGTCACCGTCCTCACCCAACAGAGTGGCAGTAATTCAAAAAGCTCGACAACACATTCTGTTAGGAAATTGTGGGGCACTGTCATTGCCGGAGGGAATGCAAAATTGCACAGCCTCTATGGAGGGGAATTTGGCAATGCCTAACAAGACTACGTATGCACTTAGCCTTTAACCCAGCAGTGCTTTGCTTGTAGGAATCCACCCTGAAATATACCTCCGGCAGTATGAAAATACACATGCAAAAGGTTGTGCGTTACAGCATTATTTGTCCACGCAGAGGAGCCTGAATTAACTGTGGTGCATCCACACTGTGGAATACTATGCAGACAAATTAAAGTCACCAGTAAAGGACAGACAGATGGACATCACACGCCTCCAGATGTGCTACTCTGAAAAAAACACAGCATCGGCTCTATACTCTTCTGACCACAAATGCACAGCATTTTCGGATTTGCACGCTTACGGGCATAAGACCTTCCCTTCCCTGGGGATCCCAGAGCAGTTCCTGGAGGACTTGGGGAGGGAGGGACATCTCGTTCGTATTCATGTATAAAAAGACGGATTTTTCTGCAGCCTTCCCGCATTTGGGTAAAAGGTAACTCCAAAGCTTGCAGTTGTTCAGATCAAAAGCTTTTATCCCTCAAGTTTCAATATCCCCTTCTTGATGAGCCGTAAGAAGACGGAGTTAGAGTTACTGTTTTCCGTCAACATTTGGTTCAGCGGCCCCTCTGCTCAGACCTCAGGTTTGGGAGAAAGAGGAAGAAGATGTGAGTGAGGATGGGTAGATGACACCTGTCGCAGCCCAAATGTTGGGACTTCCAACATAGTATAGCTGGTACCCCATCCCCCATTGTGACGTTTTAATAAATTGTGTTCTAGTTTGAGGAAATCCCTCATTCATTCCCGGGTCATCGCCGCAGAGCCAGAAACTCGTTAGTTGAGGCACAGAACTTGAAAGAGGAGGTAGCACAGTGATAGAGCCCATACTTCTTCTCATCTTCCATTGGCCAACACTCAGTCACGTGGCCAAACCTACCCGCAAAGGAGGCTGGGAAATGTAGTCTAGCCGGGTGCCCATGAGGGCAAGGGAAATGGTTTGGTGGGCAACTGGCCAGTCTCTGTCACCTTGGTGATAGGTTACAAATAAAGTCTTTTCTTTCACATATTAGTTCACTGATGTGAATCTATCATTATCAAATATTAAAATATTTAGAGTTTCTAATTATGACGACATGATTTCTTTTTAACTGATTAAATGGATGACCCACACGAAACTCCTGATTGTGTAGAAGACCCATCAAATACGTGATGGATGCCAAACCTCACACTCAAGTGTTGCTTAAGCGATTCTCAAGAGCTAGCTTTTGTTTTTTTACCCTTTTCCCTCTCTGATGTCGTCTGTGTATTTAACTTATATGGTGGCTCAAAAGTGAGTACAGTAAGAAGGGACACTAAGTCTGGAAAACATAAGGGTTAAAAAAAAAAAAAAAAAAAAGAACAAAAGAGGAAATCCCAGGACTTCAGAAGTAACATGGTTTGGAGCTAGGGGCGAGAGCGATAGAATATAGCATGGGGGTCACGTGATTTTGCCATTGGCCTTTTTCTCTTTGTTCTTCCACCATAGTCTTTTTCAAATTACGTGCATTTACTCAGCAGCTGCAAAGTTTTCAATCAGAGATCCTGATTTAATTGGTGTTCGGATCTGAGGCTTTGGAATCGTTCAAAACCTCCCAGGGTGATTCTCATGGACCGCAGAGCTGAGAACCACTGATTTCTTCTCTGCATTGCTTTTGGTTGACTAATTTGGGGGACTTGACCGTATTTCTGATGAAACTGACGTATACGAAATTGAAAGCCGATTCGTTTAAAACGTGTGAAGAAAAATACACCTGCTGGGGCATAGTTAAACTTGTGATCTATGCTGCACATGACCTCTGGGCAGCCAGAATAGTGATCACAGTGCTTCTGCTCTGAAGTTCGTCTGATTTCATCTCACGGGAAGCACTGAGGGTGCTTCTGATGTTTCTGGATTAGCCTGTTTTCTCAATTATACCCTTGAAAAACTGTAGGAAGTATGGGATGCAGCTTACCGCCAGCTTAAAGACTTGACTACCTGACCGAGTAGGTAATCTGGTCCTGGGCCGGTCAGTACAAAGTGAGCTGGTTCTCTGCAAATATAAGCAGAACGGACAGTCACCCGAAGCTGGAACGAGTATTCCAACACTGTCGCGAAGACTGGTTTGTAACCAGAGTCCAGACATGGTGGGTTGCGTTAAAACTTTCTATCAAGCCCTATGGAACCCCATTCACATAGACCAAGGTTTCTCCACGTTGACGCCATTGACATTTGGGGCTGGATCCTCTTTTGTGGTGGAGCTGTTCTATGCCCTGTAGGATGGTTAGCAGCATCCTAGCCTCCACAGCTAGATACCCGTGGCACCCGCACCACCATCAAAAATGTCCTTCAGGTCAAAATCGCCCCCTGGTGGAGAACGACTAATATAAACTCACTCTCAGTGTGCCAGCTAAAACAGCAAAAAACGACACCGAAAGCAAACAGTCCTGTTGCTTTGAAACCACCCAATTTGAGTAATAAGTTGAGAAGGGCTTCCTCCCCAAATTCTCCAACTGCCTTCTTCTAGTCCTTTCTCTTCCCCTTCAGGCCCATGCGCACGAGCAGTAAAAACCGAGCATGGCGCTCAGAGAGTGAGTGTCAACCAAGGGCGATGTTGCCCCCCAGGGAAAATTTGGCACCCTTTGGAGACACTTTGGTTTGGCAGCACTGGGGAAGAGGGGGGCAGCTGATATCCAGTGGGTGAGGCCAAGAATGCTGCTAAACATCTTACAGTGCACAGAACAGCTCCCACAGTCATTATGGCGCCCAAAACAGCAAGGGCGTTGAGGCGCAAAGAACAGCCATGTCCACAAAGTCCGAAGAAAAGAGCCATTCGGGGGAGCCTTTAATAATATAGATCAGTGGTTCTCAACGGGGGGTGATTTTGCCCTCCAGGGACATCTGGCAATGTCTGGCGAGTGCAGGGATGTCGCCAAACATCCCATAATGCGCCGGACTGCTCCCAGCAACAAAGAATGATCCGTCCCCAAATGCCCATAGCGCCAAGGTGGGGAAACCCTGCCCCGGGATCACCCCCGTTGTGGCTGGTGGGCACGCTGTTTTCTCTTAGCCCACTTTTGGTTTTGTGCCTTTGTTCCCACACTTTGCATCTGCCCTCATAGCCAATCCAGTTTTAGGTGTCTAGACCCAATTCAACTTTGGCGGAGCAACGGGGCGGTTGGGAAGGAGGGAGGCGGGCTTGGCACAGAACCCAGCCCCTGGAACAGACCAACACTGGGGAGCAGGCCAGTTCACATCAAAGGTTCAGCCAGGGCTGGGGGAGGCAAGCCACAGTCACAATTCAAGCTGACAGTCAGCACAAATGGCCCTGCAGAAGACGCTCTGTCCTGCCAGGTGTGGGGACAGAGCGGCTGGGAATCTGGGGCGGTGGAGACTTTCACTGTAACAGGAGGCTGTTTCCGGGAAGCCAGGCAATTGGAAAGGCAGTCCCAGGCAGCACGCTGCGGTTTGGGGCCAGGGCTAGATCCTGGGATGGGGCACCTTGCAAGAGTGAGTCAGGGCCCCAGGGAGAGGAAAGGACCTGGATAGTTTGCAACCCAGCTAAAGGAGGATTTGAGAAAAGGACTCATGTGCAACTGGGAAGCAGGGCAGATGGGAGCCTGGGGCTCTGTTTAGAAATTGAGCCATGGATCTTCATTAGCAGAGTGGAAAGGCCGCGTGGGAGAGAGGGGGGCAGAGAGCACCAACGAGCTGGGTGATCAGCAACGTGACACTGTACCTTGGGTCTGAGAAGTAGGAAGACTGACTCCGTAACAAAAAGCAACTCCCCCTCCCCCAACACCCCCCCCCACACGCGCACACACAGCGCGGCCCCCACCCCTAACACCCCCGTAGGGGTCACCGAGACAGCTCCTGCCTGCACATAGGCTTCGTCTGGAGAACTGGGGGTCACGTTGAAGCCACAGTTGTTCCATGAACAGAGCAGAAGCAGTCGAGACCGAAAGGGTCATCAGTTACTTTTTCCTTCTTGTTTTTCAGATGACGTTGGCTTTATTTTATTTTTTTTTTTTTAACGTTTATTTATTTTTGAGACAGAGAGAGACAGAGCATGAACGGGGGAGGGGCAGAGAGAGAGGGAGACACAGAATCGGAAACAGGCTCCAGGCTCTGAGCCATCAGCCCAGAGCCCGACGCGGGGCTCGAACCCACGGACCGTGAGATCGTGACCTGAGCTGAGGTCGGACGCTTAACCGACTGCGCCACCCAGGCGCCCCAAGTGGGCTTTATTTTTAAATCGTGGATATGAACAGCTTTTGTGACATTTCTTGGGTTTGACCGGTTGTAAAGTCAATCCATGCTTGCTGTAGAAAACTTGAAAAATACAAAAAGGTTTAAAACGTTTAAATAATCTGTAACTCCGGGGCACCTGGGTGGCTCAGTCGGTTAGGCATCTGACTTCAGTTCAGGTCATGATCTCACGGTTTAGGAGTTCAAGCCCTGCATCAGGCTCTGTGCTGATGGCTCAGAGCCAGGAACCTGCTTTGGAGTCTGTGTCTCCCTCTCTCTCTCTCTCTCTCTCTCTCTCTCTCTCTCTGCCCCTCCCCCACTCACGCTCTCTCTCTCTCTCTCTCTCTCTCTCAAAAAATGAATAAATATTACAATAAATTTGAAATTATCTATAACTTCACATCCCGATGATAATCACTCTTAAGATGTTGCTGAGCTTTTCCTGATCCTCTTTTGCTTAAATGGCACTTTTTCTCCTAATGGTCATGAACTGATACTCACCTTCTGACTTGACATACAATAATAATCCAGTCCAATGCCAACACTGTTCCTCCGTCTGCACGGAAGTATTGGGCAATATATTAAGTTTGCTGAAATAGATAAAACGATTGAAAATACCTGTGAATCTGGAGCTAGAATCTCATTAGAGATTTTGGTGATCATGGGTGTGCCTAATACAGACCGTGCCTTGTGCATGCGAAGGTAGCACTCTCTTCTGTTCATTCATGAGACGTGGCAGTGAATATCCTAAGGCTTATTATTCTGGCAGTCCGGCCCGGGCCAAACATTTCAGACCAGTACAAACTCCCCAGCTGTCAGTGTCGAGTCTTCTTCAGCTCTTCTCCCCTCAGTGGATTCTCTCCACCTCCAGGAAAGACGGAGTCTGTGTCATGTAAGTCAGGGAAGATCATCCACCCTGCTACGGCAGAGATGGGTGGGGGATGGGAAAGGAGGAAGCACCAGGCAGGTGGGAACACTGAAAACCGGTATTTTATTTTATTTTATTTTATTTTATTTTATTTTATTTTATTTTATTTTATTTTTATGAATATAATTTATTGTCAAATCGGCTTCCGTACAACACCTAGTGCTCATCCCAACAAGCGCCCTCCTCAATGCCCATCCCCCATTTTCCCCTCTCCCTCACCCCCACCCCCCACCCACCTTCAGTGTGTTTTCTGTATTTAAGAGTCTCTTATGGCGGGGTGCCTGGGTGGCGCAGTCAGTTAAGCGTCCGACTTCAGCCAGGTCACGATCTCGCGGTCTGTGAGTTCGAGCCCCGCGTCGGGCTCTGGGCTGATGGCTCAGAGCCTGGAGCCCGTTTCCGATTCTGTGTCTCCCTCTCTCTCTGCCCCTCCCCCGTTCATGCTCTGTCTCTCTCTGTCCCAAAAATAAATAAACGTTGGAAAAAAAAAAATTAAAAAAAAAAAAAAGAGTCTCTTATGGCTTGCCTCCCTCTCTTGCTCTCTGTAACTATTTTTTCCCCTTCCCTTCCCCCACGGTCTTCTGTTAAGTTTCTCAAGATCCACCTATGTGTGAAAACATATGATATCTGTCTTTCTCTGCCTGACTTATTTCACTTAGCATAACACTCTCCAGTTCCATCCACGTTGCTACAAATGGCCAGATTTCGTTCTTTCTCATTGCCAAGTAGTAGTCCGTTGTATATATAAACCACATCTTTATCCACTCATCAGTTGATGGACATTTAGGCTCTTTCCATAATTTGGCTGTCGCTGAGAGCACTGCTATAAACATTGGGGTGCAAGTGCCCCTATGCATCAGCACTCCTGTATCCCCTGGGTAAATTCCTAGCAGTGCTATTGCTGGGTCGTAGGGTAGTTCTATTTTTAATATTCTGAAGAACCTCCACAGTGGCAAACAGGTATTTTAAAAGCCTCATCTGCGCAACCATGTAATGGCGTCTGAGGCCAGCAGAATACGACACCATGTAACTACCTTTTCAGAAGTTATAGCTTCTGAAATGCTTGAGCACACCAGATGTCATAAGAACAAACTAACACGGTATTTTTTTTTTTTAAGAGAGAGTGTGCAAGAAGGGGAGGGGCAGAGTGAGAGGGAAAGAGAATCTTAAGGAGGCCCCATGCCCGGCACTGAGCCCAATGTGGGGCTTGATCTTACAATCATGAGATCATGACCTGAGCCAAAATCAAGTCGGATGCTTAACCACCTGAGCCACCCAGGTTCCCCAAACTGACATGATGTGTAAAACCACCAGTAAAAGGTGGCTATTGAAAGAAAAAGATGTGTCTATTTGCTCAATGAATGCGTGACTGTAAGCAAAGCAAAACACAAAGATACACACTGGACATCGTCAAGAAAGAAGGCAGCCGCGTATCTTTTTTTTTTTTGAATAACAAAATGAGATAGGCTTTCTTACAAAATACACAATATTTGAATACATTCCACATGTATAGTGTAGATTCATGGAAATACTGTGCAAATAACTGGTTTTATTTTGTGGATTGTACCTAGGGACTTGTCCTCGAAGTCTTTCGTTCATAGTATTGTACATGTTTTTGTTTGCTGGGTCTTCTCATTTGGCATCCCACTTTTTCTTTTTTCCTTAAAATTTCTTCCTTCGTTAAGAGAGGGATCTGTTTCCAAATATTAGGCTGCATATTTGGGATTGAGCTTTGCACTGCATTGTGGAAGCCTTCTATGCCAGCAACAGCATATCTTTCTTCAAAATAAACATCGCCAGCAAGTGTAAAACGTACATACGCTTCCTATCCACATTTGCTGAGGAGACTGCCAAGTAAACACACATATAAGTGTGTAACTGAGGATGACAAACAGAAGTATGTATCTGTTGAGAGAACAGAGTTCACTCCTATCTTCTCCATTGCATGACTGACTTCCAAGGGGGCTCTCCATCCAGCCACTGACGAGTCAAGGTCTGTGTCTAGACAAGGCTCTGAAAGCAGCTTGTTTTCTATACATTTCCATCCAGGGGACTGGATGGCCCAATTTTTAAGATTTTATTTTTAAGTAATCTCTACGTCCAATGTGGGGCTCAAACTCACAACCCCAAGATCAACGGTCACATGAGCCACTGACTGAGCCAGCCCCCCTGGATGGACCCATTTTATTTTCTTTTTTTAATCTTTTTTAAAGTGTATTTATCCTTGAAAGAGAGAGAGAGTGTGTGAGCAGGGGAGGGGCAGAGACAGAGGGAGACACAGAATCAGAAGCAGGCTCCGGGCTCTGAGCTGTCAGCATAGAGCCTGACGCGGGGCTCGAACCCACGAACCGCAAGATCGTGACCTGAGCCACAGTCGGATGTTCAACTGACTGAGCCACCCAGGCGCCCCTGGCTGGCCTCATTTTAATGATTAAACTGAATGCATTCAATTATATGAGGCTTATTATCATCCCAACGTGGACACTGTAATTGAGTGAACATTGACAGGTCAAGAGAGTGGCTCTTGTCACGTGAATTTAAGTCCTAGAAACAGAGAATAGCATATTATTTATCTCTTCATGGTTGATGTTTCTATTGAATATACTACTGTGCCTTTGAAAGGCATTTTGAAATCTTTTTCAAATTAAGCACAATACCAAACCAAAACAAAAAGGGTAAGATAGAATATCTAACTTCAGGGGACGTTAACCTAGTTAAGTGGACTATAACATTCCAAAAATACCCAAACTTCACAAAAGAGATATAACCCAGCAAGGCCGAAGGAAAGAGGACTCATATTTCGAAGGAAATCGGGGGCACCTGGGTGGCTCAGTCGGTTAAGCGTTCGACTCTGGATATCAGTTCAGGTCATGATCTCATGGTTCATGGGATTGAGCCCCTGGTCAGGCTCTGTGCTGACAGTGCGGAGCCTGCTTGGGATTTTGTCTCTCCCTCTCTTTCTCTCTGCCCTTCCCCCCCACCCCCGACTCTCTCCCTCTCAAAATAAATAAATAAACATTAAAATTTAAAAAAAAAAAATCAGAAAACAGTTCTTGGAAGAGAGAGTGTTTGAGACGGATGCTTACCAGTGTTAAAGTACATTTCTAGGCCCGAGATGGAGCCTCTCCTGCCCAGGACGCCATGTCAGCAAACTGAAATTTCCAGAACTTTCTATCCCTGTAAATGTTCCTTGTCCAGGAATGCCATAGGAGCAGTCAGCCCATCCCCAAACGCCAAGCCCACTCTGGGCCTTCTCACCCCAAACAAGGCTATGTGGCCCCCGCTGAACAGATATTTTCTCTTGGTCTCTTTGTCTCTTCATTCTCTTTGTTCTTTATTCTTCATCCTATAAAAGCTTCCTGTCTTCTGCCCCATGTTGCAGTCCTCAGAATGGAGACTGTCCCCTTCATGAAGTGTTAAACAAGGTTTGTTTGTATCACCTAAATGGTCTTCTTTTTTTTAGTTGAGGTCTTATTGACGTATAACATTATATCAGTTTCATGTGTAGAACATAATGATTAGATATTTGTATACATTGACAAATGATGACCACAGTAAGTCTAGTTAACATCTGTCACCATATGGAGTTACAAAAAATATTCTTCTCTTGGGGTGCCTGGGTGGCTCAGTCGGTTAAGCATCTGACTCTTGATATCAGTTCAGGTAATGATTTCACGGTTCGCGGGATCGAGCCCCGCATTGGGCTCCGGGCTGACAGCCAGGAGCTTGCTTGGGATTCTCTCCCTCTCTCTCTCTAAATAAATAAATAAACATTAAAAAAAGAAAAGAAAAGAATGGCTATTAGCAAAAGGACAAGAAATACCAGGTGTTGGTGAGGATGTAGAGAAAAAGGAACCCCTGCGCACTATTGGTCGGAATGCAACTTGGCACAGTCACTGTGGAAAAGGGTATGGAAGTTCCTCAGAAAATTAAAAAAAGGAATTACCATAGGCTCCAATAATTCTACTGGATATTTACCCAAAGAAAATGAAAATGCTAATTTGAAAATATATATGCACCCCTGTGTTCACTGCAGCACATCAAAGAAGAAGAGTATCAAAACAGAGATGTCCTTTGTAAAGACACTAGGGACAAAATTGACCTTTGCTGCTGAAATCCACAAACTGTGTACTTTTCTGTAAACCATGAAGGTAGAATTGCACTGTTCAAGAGCTGTGGCTGTTTGAATTTAGGTTTAAATTAATTAAACTTGGGGCCCCTGGGTGGCTCAGTCGGTTGAGCGTCCAACTTCGGCTCTGGTCACGATCTCGTGGTTTACGAGTTCGAGCCCCGTGTCAGGTTCTGTGCTGACAGCTCGGAGCCTGGAGCCTGCTTTGGATTCTGTGTCTCCCTCTCTCTCTCTCTGCTCCTCCCCTGCTCGCACTCTGTCTCTGTCTCTGTCTCTCTCTCTGTCTCTCTCTCTCTCTCTCTCAAAAATAAATAAATAAACATTTAAAAAATTTTTTTTAATTAATTAAATTTGAAGCATGGTTCCCCAGTCACACTAACCACATCCCGATGTTCAACAGCCATGTGTGCCTGGTGCCTACCATATTGGCATGTTGACAGTGCGGACATAGAACATTTGCCATCATCGTAGAACGTTCTATTAGCACTGTTTGAGAGCTGAGGTTATTAAGTTTGGGGGGTGGAGAGGGTCATAAACTCTGAGAAACTAACAAAAGTTATGGGCCCTCTCCTAATAAAATGTGCAAACACATATACATGTGTTCTCTTGTATATAGCTTCAGATTTTTTATGGTTCCCTGAAGCCTATTTATAGACCATTTAGGGATTTATGGACTCCAAGTTAAGCAATCCCAGAAAGCTTTTAAATATTTTCGTTTCCGACTCACAATCTTAGTCTTTAAGTCTTGTCATAGTCCCAGAAGTCTCCAATACTGAAGCCAATGTTGCATAGAAAATCTTGCCTCTAATTTCCTTGGTCTCTACCCCAACGATGACCTTCTCTTCTATTCCATATTGGTCACATAATCACTTCCTAGAGCTGGTCTTTGGAGGAACACCTGCTGTCACCTCTGAAATCACAAACCTAAATATCTGACCCTCTGACTCCAGACTCCTTCCTTCCAACTCTCTCCTTCTCTCACTCGCTTAATTCCAATATTTTGCTTCTTCTGCCTTGTTAAGACTCCCGTCCATTGGCCCCTAAACTTTCTCCCTACCCATCACCCCCTTCTTTTATTCACTCCCTTCCCCACCAGCTCTGATGACTTGAATCCTGGCAAGGTCTTCATCCCCAATGTCTGTTGATCAGCTCTCGGTTCAGCCTGTCAAAACCCCAACCTCAGTGGGTCCAACTGTCTGCTTTTTCCCCAGCCACTCCTGAACCGCTGGTCACATTAGAGAAAAAGCAGAGAGTTTCTGAGATTTGCACCAGAATACATTGATGGCATCCAAAATCAATTGGGTCTTCAATGTTGCTGCAACTCTGCTGTGTTTCCCTTGTCAGATCTTTCTCCCATTTTAAGACATTCTCGGATCTGCATATTTACATAATGAGATTGGAAATAAGTCATGGGTATTGTAAAGGGACTGATTAAATAATAACATCTACAAAGTAGAACACGATGTACCTATTAATAAAATGGGGGAAATCTCCAGGATATATTGTTTTAGGTCAAATAAAATGATTCAGAGTAGGATTCGTCATTTCCTGGGTCCCAATGGGCACTAAATTTATAGGCAATGACAGATAAACCAAGACATCTCAGCAGCTTAACATAATACATATTTATGCCGTGCTCATGGCACAACGCAATGTGGGTAGGGTGACTCAGAAATCTAGACGCTACCATCTTAAACATGTGACCTTTGAAGCCATAACCAAAAAGAGAGAGAGCATAAACAAGGCTCGGGAAGTTGTATGGGCAGGCCCAGATGTGATGTAATCACGTCTGCCCATCTTCTTTTGGCTAGAACCTAGTCACATGGCCTCCACCTAACAGCAAAGGAGGCTGGGATACAGTCTTCCTGAGTTCCTCAGAGAAGGAAAAAGAAGAGGAATTTGGTGACCACATGACGTCGCCTCTACCACAGTTCCACTGAAGTAAGAAAGGAGACAAGGGAGAATATTGATTAAAATGTCTTTGCGTTTGCCTTGAAAAAGCTTAGTACAGCAAGGGTATAAACGTGACTATTTCAACGGGGCAGGGGAGAAGAGGTAGACGGGGCCAGGAGGCGAAACGTGAGACTTCTCATTGTGGGTGCGGACCCCTGAGCCAGGTGTCTGTGCCAAATATTCAGCCAAAAAATACATTTAAAAAATTAAACATACGAACCAATACGTAGAACACCGTCCGCCCTCCTCAAACCCTGCTGGCCAAGTTCTGCTCGTCCCTCTGACTTTAGCTCCGGCTTGAGTCCTCATGTCTGCTGAGAAGCCCTGACTCACCCAGTTCTGGGTTGCACACTCCCCCCCGGGGGGCTCTTGGCGCCCTCTCAAGCTCTGCCATCACCGTGCCGTGTGCACGTTTCGTGGTCGTTAGATTACTTGTCTGTCCCCCCTGCTACACTTGAAGCTCCCGGAGGACAACAGTCCTGCGTACTCTGTAGCCCTAGAGCCCATCAGGGCTGGCCACAAAGCGGACAGCCAAAATGTGTTCGAACGAACGGAACAGTGGATGGTCCCAGCAAAGGGTTAGGGCACGCTGGTTTTTATTACCCTTGCAGCGTTTCACCGCTGAAGAATGAGTCTAGTTTGTGGCCAGATGAGATACCGGTCCTGTTGATACCTTCTTTCTAAGTAAATGCTGGTGATTTATTTTATTTTATTTATTTATTTTTTGATGTTTATTTGTATTTGAGAGGGAGACAGAGCACGAGCAGGGGAGGGGCAGAGAGAGAGACAGAATCCGAAGCAGGCTCCAGGCTCCGAGCTGTCAGCACAGAACCCGACGCGGGGCTCGAACCCACGAACCGTGAGATGGTGACCTGAGCCCAAGTCGAACGCTTAACCGACCGAGCCACCCAGGCGCCCCAATGCTGGTGATTTTTAAGGGAGTCACGTCCTTGGCCTTAACGTGATCACTCGTACTTTCGTGGTACCGATCACAAAACAACATCTACCCTTTCTTCTTCAAGAGTTCACGTGTCCTCAGGAAATAATAATGAACCTTCTGATTTTCAATTTTCGTTAGATACGCATAAACTCTCACCTCTTATCCCTCTCTTCTGCAGCTTAAAAACAGACAGGGGGCAGTTTCCATACAGACACAAGGCCGAGAGAGCAAGGGAGGAAGACAAATTCAGGCTTACGTTTTTCTTTCGGCCTATTTTTTCCCCGATGGAGCCAGCTTGGCTGCGACCACAGGTCCTCACAGCCCTTAGCACCACGCGCTCCCCATGCTGGTGAATCTCACCCACCCCCTGCTGCCAGACTGCTTTCTGATATCAGCAGAAGCTCCTTCTTATGGGAAGAAACCTTCCCATGTGACGCAGTGTACTACTGATACATCAGGGCCCAGCCTCTGAGCCGTCATGGCCGCCCAACGCCGAACGCGGTAGGAGAAGCCCAGGCTTTGGGGGTAAGAAGGGTTGGCTTTGAATCCCGCTCTGTCTCCTGGCTAAAAAACCTTTGGCAAATTAGTACATTCTCTGAGCTATAGAAGGAGGATGGTCGGGGTGCCTGGCATATTCAGTAGAACACGCGACTCTTCATCTGCAGGTTATGAGTTCGAGCCCCGCATTGGGTGTCCCGTTTCCTTAAACACAGTAAGGAAGAAAACAAATAGGAGGACGATGATCATTTTTATAGGGCTGCTGTCAAATTTAAATATGATAATAAAAGTAAATCGTCACATACAGTTTCTGTTTATATAATAGATGCTCAATAAACGATAGCTATTATTACTGTCATCATCATGATTATTAATGAGTCTCTCTTACTTACTGCGGTCCCAACAAAAAGAGGAATCGTAAATCTCCAGGAATACGCACCACCCTGGCCTGCAAACCGGAAGGACAGCCTGCATTTGTGACGCATTTGCCTCGCGTCCTCTAGCGACGGCCCAGAACCATCGAGGAATAATGGCAGGGATGGCTGTTACCGTCTTCCAAAGGAGAAACCAGAGCTCAGGGAAATCAGGCCACTTGCCCAAAGCCACGTAGCTCATAAATTCAGAGCCGGGACCCGTTCTTCTGACTCCTCCCACCTCGCCAGAATAAAGCCATTAAGCAGTACCTTATTTCCAACTGAGGGGGGGCACCGGCAATTGTATTAGCAGATTGGAAGCAGTGAGTGAGCGAGTTGGGTTGGGGGGGGGAGAAGGAAGGTGGCTTATTGGGGTGGCCCTTGGGGATTGAAGAGTCGAAGCAGGAGAGCTCCACCATGACTTGGCCCAGAGCGTCTCACCCTAGCACTGCTGGCGTTTGGGGCCAGATCGTGCTTTGCTGACCACCACTGACCCTGCTCCAGCCTTTCTTTGGACACACAAAGCAATGGGAATTGATGTGACTCAGGAGGGGTCCCAGCAGACTTGAGATCATTTTCTTCTGCCACGATGCTTCTCCAAGACTCCCCAAGACGTCCTCGGTAAAGGTGCTGAAAAACGGGCAGGAGTAGATGGCTCTCGGTCTCGAGAGTAAAGACACAGGAAGGAGGAAGAGAGAGACAGGCGAGGAAAGCCATGAAAAGATGGCTTTTTATCTCATTCGTTTTGTAAGTGACTTAATAGGACCCCGCCTTCTATCCTGCTTCGCCCTGAACTGGAAGTAATCAAAGCACAATCTGCGGAACAACCTTACAAAAAGCACTTAAAAATAAGAAAGGGACAAATGCTTTCAAATCTGCTCCAGCGCAGATGTATCATATGAACAGAACGCGGAGGCAGGAGCGCTGTGTTCTCATCTCTACCACGGACTGTCTGGATGGCAGGGGCTTGCTTCCTATAAAGCCTCCCCCAGCTTCTCATCTGCATAATTGGGGGTTTGGATGGGACAGCCTCTGAGGCTCCTGGAGCTGTAGAATCCTGTGCGATCTGAGCCCGATACCTGGCAGGGGGCAGCAACGGTGCCTACAGCTAAGTTTCATCAAGCATATGTTGACAGTTCTAGAATTGTCCGTTCTTGACTCTTCCGCGCAGATTTCGCAAAGTATTCCGATCCATCCTCAGTGACGTGTGCTGCCTGACAGGTTTTGAGCGTTTGTTTCCCTCTCACGTGTCCTGAAAATATCCCCTGGTTGTGTAATTTGGGTTTCCCCCCGAAGCTCTACCAAGACGTGGCTCAGCTTTATTTATATATAACTTAGGAACTTAGAGATATAATATCTGAGGTCAAAGGCCATAGAAATTGCTGGCACACACGCCCACCTGAACACCTTCCAGAGCAACTCTGCTTCTGGCCGAGAGCAGTTTGCTAGCCGGTGACTGGATCCTATGACGGGCCATTTACATCTAGACTTTGCACGCCACGCAGCCTCCGTCACGGATGCTCAACTCTGCCGTTGTAGCATGAGAGGAGCCAAGCATGATACATAAATAGGTGTGGCTGTGCTCCCACAAAACTTCACTTCCAAATTCCAGCAGAGGGCTGGATCTGACCCCTGGCCATAGATGGCCCCCAAAGTACCTGGTGGCCCGCTGGCACACCCTGTGACAATGGGGGAAAGGGGACCTCAGGTCCATGGGTGTCCTCGGGATGCTGGTTGCTCTCTATGCTGGAGTGGCCGGTCTGGCCTGGGTTCTAGCGGTCATGACCACGGCTGTAGTCATGGTTCTTCCGTAGCAGCTTCAGAGCCTCTCTGCTCCCCTTGACCCTGACTGGTGAACCCAGGGACATCTGGATCCCATGCAGGCCACCTTAAGCTCAGCCATAGGGGTACTCCCTGGGGCTGGTATGCCAGTATCCCCAGCCTGTGACACACGGCCACCCATGGATCTTCTCCTGATACTCTCATCTCCCTCGGCCTGCCCAGGAAGAGATCCCATGAGCCCTGCCAGTGGGCCCTTGGGTCCCCCGAACCTCCACATGCTTCCACGGGCCCTGCTACCCCTCCCCAGGTTCGCCCAACGAGCCACATGACCTGCCTCTGAGCCATACCTCAGTCTCACCTCCTTTCCAAAATCAACCTTGTGAGAGGGAAGGACTGTCTAGTTCCTCTTTCTTTCTCTTAAGGGCCTCCACTTTGTCACCTCCTCTGCCTTCCTGAGCTGACATTTTTCCCTGCCCCCTTTCTGGGGTCACAGTATGTGTGTAAGATACTGGGAATACAACTGGCTTCCGATAAAGGGACCTAAATCAAGAGGAAGTTCAAAAACATTACATCTCTCCCATAGATAAAGGTATCCTTGAGGCTTCCCGTTTGCTTAGTATGATTGTTCAGGAGGCATTTTTTTTTCACCATTTATCTTTTCTGTTGGCTTTTATTTTTTTAATTTTTTTTTAATGTTTTTATTTATTTTTGCAACAGAGAGAGACAGAGCATGAGCAGGGGAGGGGCGGAGAGAGAGGGAGACACAGAATCGGAAGCAGGCTCCAGGCTCTGAGCTGTCAGCACAGAGCCCGATGAGGGGCTCGAACCCACAGACCGTGAGATCATGACCTGAGCCGAAGTCGGACGCTTAACCAACTGAGCCACCCAGGCGCCCTTCTGTTGGCTTTTAGATCCATACAAGTATTCTTTTGTGAGTATTCCAGAAAAGAAAACAACCGGGGGCTGAGGTGGACTTGGCTGAACCTCATCCTCAGGATATACCAAGGAGAGAGTGAGACTCATTGATGTTTTGAAAATACACCCCCTCAATTATGTGAAATCAGTGGTTCCCAACCAGGGGTAGGGTGGTGGAGATTTGGCCCCCCCCAAAAAAACATTTGGTAATGCCTAGATACATCTTGGGTTGTCCTAATTGCAGGGGTGGGGGGGGGGGAGGGGGCATGTGCTGTAGGCATCCAGTCAGTAGAAGCCAGGGAGGCTGCTGAACATCCTACAATGCACAGCACAGCCCCACCACAAAGAATCATTCAGCCCCCAATGTCACTAGTGCCCAGGCTGAGGAACCCTGTGTAAAACCAGTCGCATCCCCAAAGCAGGACAAACAAGATGAGGAAAGCAATCGTTTCTCTGATTGCGCATTTGCTGGTGCGTTCCAGTGGGCTGATGCCTTGAGTGTCAGCAGAGATCTGCAGTGTTTCAGGGCCACTGGGGCTCCCTTTATTCGTGATTACACTTGGATGGAGGCCTCCCACCTTCCTTCCCAACCTTGTTCTTGCCTAAGAAATAAGAGAGAATAATGCAACTCTCAATTTTCCCTGAAGTCCTTCTGCAAGATTAATCACACTTGACATTTTAATAATTGAGCACACTTATCAATGCACAAGTACCCAGCAAAGAAGCAATGGAAACATCCTTGAGTTTTCAATGGCTGAGCCGCGGAGGATTGATTTGCGATTCCATCCGGGAAAAAGACGCAAACAGTCCTCCCGTTAGGAGACCAGAGACATTTGGGTGTTCGGTAGTGGTTCTCAAAGTGTGATCTGTAGACCAGCAGCAGCCACATCGCCCGGAAGCTTGTCAGAAATAAAACAAATTCTCAGGCCCCACGCCAGACCTCTGGCATCATCAGAAACTCTGGGGCTGGGGCTCCGCCATCCGTGTTTAAACAAGCCCTCTACGTGACTCCGATGCACATGGGAGTTGAAGAACCACACGGGTCTATGGGGCGCGTGGGTGGCTCAGTCGGTTAAGCATCCGACATCAGCTCAGGTCATGATCTCACGCTTCGGGAGTTCAAGCCCCCGCGTCGGGCTCTGTGCCGACAGCTCGGAGCTTGGAGCTCGCTTTGGATTCTCTGTCTCCCCCCCACCCCGCACCCCCCCCCCCCGTCGCTGCCCCTCCCCCCCCAAAAGAATAAATAAACATTACATAAATAGATAAATAAAAGAACCACACTGGTCTAGATCTACAGGCCCGAGGCCTATTTTTGTCAATAAAGTTTTATTGGCACACAGCCACACCATTATTCCTTTACGCATTGCCTATGCCTGCTTTCACGTCACAATCGCGGAGCTGAGTAGTTAAGACTGTGTACGGCCTTCCAAGCCTACGATAGTTACGATCTAGCCCTTTAGAGGAAGCTTGCTGAGCTCTTATCTAGAGTGTTGGAGAAAATAAATTACAAGGCTTTTTATCATTATGGAAAAAAATCCTGAAATGTATTATTTCTTAGTTTTCAAACTCCTCCCCTTCTGCCCCCCCCCCTGCAACACACACACACACACACACACACACACACACACACAGACATATGTTAGCGGCGACTCAGTATAGCAGGTAACATGCACTATACTTACAGGTTACTCGTGTTAACTCTTTTTTTGTTGTTTTTCGATTTTTTTAATATTTCTTTTTGAGAGAGGAGAGAGAGCAAGCAGGGGAGGGGCAGAGAGAGAGAGGGAGAGAGGGAGAGAGGGAGAGAGAGAATCCCAAGCAAGCTCCATGCTGTCAGCACAGAGCCCAACACCGGGTTCGGACTCACAAACCATGAGATCATGACTTGAGCGGAGATCAAGAGTCGGTCGCTTAACCGACCGAGCCACCCAGGCGCCCCCTAGTGTCAACTCCTGGAGTCTGACAGCCTGGGTCTTCATTTTGACTCAGTTGTTAACTAGCTTTATGATCTTGGGTGAGTTTTTCAAGACCTCTGGACTTCAGTTTCCTTCGCCGCAGAATGGTTATAACAATGGGACCTACTTCATAGGATTGCTGGCTGAATTCACTGAGTTGGCACGTGTACTGAGCATTCAGTACTAAGCACTTAAACTAGTGCCTGGCACAGAGACCCCAGTCTGTGTTAACTCTGCTGCTTCTGGCTGCCAGGGTAGAATAGCTATGCAATAAATATTTGCCACTATGATTACTTATGACACTTACATCAAGATACTCCAAGGGTTGCCTGGGTGGCCCAGTCAGTTAAGCGTCCAACTTCGGCTCGGGTCATGATCTCACGGTGTGTGAGTTCGAGCCCCGTGTCGTGCTCTGTGCTGACAGCTCAGAGCCCGGAGCCTGCTTCGGATTCTGTGTCTCCCTCTCTTTCTGCCCCTCCCCAACTCGTTCTCCCTCTCTCTCTCTCTCTCAAAAATAAATGAACATAAAAAAATATTTTTTTAATAAAAAAATTAAAAAATACTCAAAGGACATTTTGAAAGGAGGGATGGCTCCCTTCTAGAGAAAGACCTTTGCTTTCTCTTTCATCATTTAACAGTTGGGGAAGATCTGAAGGTCCGAGGAGTCTTAAAGAAGAGCCATCAGGAACGTGTTGTCCAATCAGCCCCACCCTCTGTGCAGCTAAATCTAAAGGGACCAGGCACCCAACCCCCCACCCCACCCCCTCCCCACCGCAACCCCACCTAACTCTTCTACCCCCCCCAAACCTCTGCCAGGGAAGAGGAGGATGCGAATGTGTGGTCTGTATAAAGTCCAAATGTCCAACCCAGCCCCCTCCAACTTGTATATAAGCCACTCAACCTTCAGTGGCTGAAATACGGTGTGGGAGTCATTCACAGGTTCCAGGGTCCCTGGGATCCCTGAATGCTCTCCCTGCTGAAGCTGAGAGCGGGGCTCATTCTCATGGCCCCCTTCACCTAAGACCCAGTTCAAGGGCATGTGACTAGTGCAGTCCCACATGGTCCCCGCTCGGAGGGGCCCCGCACTTGGCGTCATGCTCAGTGGCGGCCGTCTCGAAGTTCTTAATTTGTGAGCAGAGGGGCCCCCTGTTTTTGTTTTACGAGGAGTCCCACAAACGATGCAGCCCGTCAGCTCTTCATCCTTGGTGGAAACCTGATTCTAACCTAAGCCCCCTGTCCAAGGCTTACTATCTATTAAGGACTCTGGTATGAGCGTAAGAACCGATTTTTAAAATAAATAACAATAACAACAACAAAAGAGGACTTCATTTTTAAGGGAAACAGCGCTGGCAATTTCCAACATAAAGATGTCTAAGAGCGGCCAGCAGATGTCGCTCTTGGTACGTGGTAAAAAAGGGGATTTTTTTAACAGGCCGGCTCATAATCAAAGGTTTTTGAGCCTTTAGGGGAGCAAGGCCTCAAAGGAGCTTGATCTAAGAACTTTAATTGCAACATCTTGCTTTTTTCGGATGAGGATACCACCGCAAAGACAGGAAATTCGCCAGCCACCAAATCGAAATGGAAGAATTGCAAATAATAATTGTAACAAGGTATTAACTCAGTTAAATAAGAAATAAATAATGCAACCAAATGCAACTTCTTCAGAGAGGTTGACGTGGTGTTTTAGCACTATCTCGTTCTTCCCAACTGGTGGTTGACAGAGGGCATATGTGATCTTGGGATTTATAACAAGAAATATATATATATTGGGTCTACACCCCCATTTCTAGCACAGAGCTCCTAAAACCCTTGGAATTTCCTAAGTGACAAGAGTGATAAAGGTGTCTTTTGTTATGTTAATGCGGTGGCTTTGGGAAGGCACCTGAAGGTGGGGGCTGGTTGCCTAGAGAACCAACCTAGTGATTAGACGCCTGGAACTTTCTGTCCCACCCCTTCCTTCCCCCAACTCTGGGGCGGGGAGAGGGGCTGGAGGGTTTGATCGATCGCTAAAGGCTGATGATTGGATCAATAGTGTCCCTGTAATGAAGCCTCCAGAAAAACCCGAAAGGACGGGGTTCAGAGCTTCTGGGCTGGCGAGCGCGTGGAGGGGTGAGGAAGGCAGGCGCAGCTGGAAGGCACGGAGGCTCCGTGCCCTCTCCCCGTACCTTGCTCGGTGCCTCTCTTCCATTTGGCTCTTCCGGAGTTAGACCCTTTTATGATCAACCAGTGATCTTTTTTTTTTTTTTTAAGTTTATTTATTTATTTTGAGAGAGAGCAAGCAAGGGAGGGGCAGAGAGAGGGAGAGACAGAATCCCAAGCAGGCTCTGAACCTCGCCGGGCTCGAACCCCTGAACCACGAGAACCCCGAGCTGAGATCAAGAGTCCAACGCTTAACTGACTGAGCCACCCAGGCGCCCCTCAACCAGTGATCTAATAAGTAAAATGTTTCTCTGAGTTTTATGAGCCGATCTAGTAAATTAATTGAACCCAAGGAGGGAGTCTTTGGAACCTCCAATCTATAGCCCATTGATCAGAAGCTCAGGTAACAACCTGTATTTTCAGCTGGCGTCGGAAGTGGGGGGCGGGGGGGACAGTCTTGTAGGACTGAGCCCTTGATCTGTGGAATAGGACACTGTCTCTGGGTAGATAAGTGTCAGAATCGAGTCGAATTGTAGGATATCCAGCCGGTGTCTGAAGAATTGCTCGTCGAATGGGTGGGGAACCCACTTCCCCACAACGAAATTAGGTCTCAGTATCCCAAAAGAGCGCAATAAAGACAATTTCCGAATGTGTTTCCTGTTGTCTTGAAGGACTGGATTTGTTGCCCAAAAAAAGTATCAGAAGCTAACGTCCAGCGGAGAATCAATGTCTTTCGTTCCGGGGCTTGCAGCAAAAATGACAGAACAAATCCAAGCATTCCCTTGGATGTGTTTCCTAACTTGCTGGAAGGTGCCCGCTGCACATCTATTTCCTGTTCGAGGTACGTCAGCCCCATGTAAAATAGTGATGGAGTGAGATGATTCAGTTGCTAGAAAAACTCTCAGGTGCTAAGACCAAGCTCCATTCTTACACAATGGGATCAGGCGCTCAGTGTTCAAATGCCACCAACACTAAGGTAACAATTGATCATGGAAAGACCTTCAGATAGCCCTCACGGTCTCTCGGGTGACTTACTTCTGTGACTTACTTATGACTGATTTATGCGAGAGCATTTTTTTCAACTTGCGCCGGAATTCATTAGCACGTACGACATTGCAAGGTCTGCGGCACTGTAGTACATGAAACAAATACGTCTGCAAACGGCAGAAGAAAACACAAAACGAAAATACCGCCTGGGCTTCATTGAAGAAAACGGTCTCGGTCGGTCCATGACGATCCAGTAATCCCTAAGCCAGCAACTTGGGAAGCTCGCCCCCCCTCCAAGTTTCTGGACCGTGGACCAGTTATCCACGATGGGTATGCAATGAACATGTAATTTATCATATGTTTTCTCAGCAAAGCGAAACAAGCTGCCTTTGCCTTTTACCCCTACTGAAGGTGACTCCACTGCCCGCGGTGCGACAGGTTGGTGCAATCACAAAATCCGAGACTCCAGCCACAGCCCGTCCCTCAGGGCTGATGGAAACCTTCCTGGCGACTACAAGGAGTTGAATATGCTTCTCAGTCCCCACACCCTGCCACTTTTAGCAGACGGCTCACTTTTCCTACATTTCCAGGAACAGGTTAGCACACTCCCAACTCCACAGGCCAAGCCCGGTTCACCCTAAGTTTTTTTTATAAATAAAGTTTTATTGGAACACAGCCCCACCGTTTGTCTACATACTGTCTATGGCCGGTTTTGCACTACCACGGTAAGGTTGAGTAGCCGCGGCAGAGATTATGTGGCCTGTAAGGCCGAAAATATTTATTATCTTGTCCTTTATTGAAAAATTTTACTGACTCTTGTTCCAGAACAATAAAGTCATCGGGTATTTCTTCTCGTCTGCTGCCTCCCGACCTCCGAACTAATTAGCATCGGAACCTGTTCTTACTTCTCCCATCGGTCCCCAACGATGAGATGTCTCTTCTCGAGGCCAACGCCTCAATCTCTGATTCTGACTCTAACCTTCTTCTCTGGAACATTCATCAACCACCCATTCAGCTTTCTCTGTCATCACCCTCTCCCTCTGCACTGGCTTTTTCTTTGGGCCTATAGATCAATTCAAGTATCTTGCTCTGACAAGCCTTTCCTGATCCTTCACTGGGCACACCTGTCCGCTTGTAGCTCTCTCAGAAGGGGCACGTACACCCGCGGTCTCTACCTCCTCGACTCCCCTTTACCCCACAAGCAGTCTGGATTCTGTCCTAATCACTCCGTCAAATCTGGTCTGGGAATGGCCACAAATCACCCATCACCACCACGCTAGGAAAGCCAACGAACACTTTTCTTCATGGCCTCCTATATCCACTCTAAATCTCGCTGTTCCTAAGTGGCATCCACGGCCCCGTGCTCTGCTCACTACGCAAATTTGTGCCATATTTTTTATCCACTCTCGGGACTTTCATTGTAGCCTGCGAATGATGACTCTCAATTCGGTGTCTCCAGCCTTAACCACGCTTTCCGATTAACACGTCCCACTGAGTGCTTGGAAAGTTCCATGTGAATTTGCCTTGGCCGGCTCAAGCTTAGCAGGTCCAAAACCAGGCTCATCAACTTCCCACTAGAACTGGTCTTTCTGGTCTTCATCATTCCATCATCCACCAATCCAATGTCCAATGTCCAAGGTCCAAGCTGGACATTTGACACTCATCCCTGCCTTTCTTCTCGTTGTCAAGTAACACACCCTGCAGACTTCTTTTCCTGACTGTAATAAGTGCCTCCATATTGACTACTCACTATGTACTCTGTGCCCCAGTGGTTTTTATGGGTTGACCCAGCTAATCCCCAGGACACCCGCATACCATAGGCATCATCCCCCTTTAACGGGTGAGGCTCAAAGCAATTGAGTAATTTTCTCAAAGTCGCATAGCAAATACGTGAGAAAAGCTAAGCCAGTATGAGATCCCAAGACTGTTGTGTGTTATCTGTTTGTTTGTATTGAGGTGAAATTCACATAACATGCAACGAACTATTTTAACGTGTACACTTCGGCGGGATTTAGTACATTCACCATGTTGTGCAACCATCACCTCTATTTAGTTCCAAAACATGTTCATCACCCCCAAAGGAGACCCCGTGTGCATTAATCGGTGACTCCTCATCTCTTGGAGCCTGAATTGTTTTAACCTCATCAGGATAACCTCCCTTGGGACTCAACCTAAGCCAAGTTGAGCATGGATGTCCCCTGGCTAAAGAGATTGGTTCTGGGATGGACACGAACAGAATGTGTAAGTAACTAAGTTATATCAATGTCAGGCAGCAAAAATGTCTTCTCATAGAAACACGGTTGCTGCCCTGACCTCCAGCCTAACTTGATACAGAAGGAGAAAATCTAAATTTCCGAGCTCCTCTACCCTGGTGGTCTCCTGCCGCCCAATCTCCTGGGACCCCCAACGTCAGGCTCATCGATCTCTGTGAGGAAAGCACCGAAAAGCTGCTTCTACTCAGCCCCTTGGTCCTAAGAATCAGCCTCATCCTGATGGTTTGCTCGTTCTGCAGAAAACTAAGCAAAAGTCAAGGAGTCGGAGCGATCATTCTCTCTAACGTTATTACCTTCACTATCCCTGCCACTGCGCCTACGTGAGCCTCAAACCTAATTTGGTGCATTGAAGCCTGAGAGCAGATCTGCTGGGGGCTTCTAGAAAAGTAGGTTCCTCGCAAAAATATTATCATCCGTCTACACGGCAATGAACTGGCCCGGGAACAATGAGATTGCTTTGGTGGTTTAACCTCATTAGCTGCTCTCCTGCCTGTTGGGATCACCTTCACTCCGACAGATCCTGGACACGTCCCAAAGAAGTGAGTCTGTAAATTATCAACTTAACTTTTAGCGGAGCCCAACGTGGTCTTCGGTGTATGAAAACTCAGAGACTAGCCAAGTAGGGGATCTGCTAAAATCATTCCTTTCAGATTTGCCTTACACATTTTCCGGCGTTTTCTCACTTTTCTGCAATGGATCTGCGTTATTCTTCGGATCAGAACAAAAAAAGTGTGAGAACTAGGTTCATGCCCATCCATTAGTCTTCCATCTTGTGGGCCTCCACTCCTCACGGGTAAGACGAGAGGTTTGGACTAGGCGATGGCTAAATCCATTTCAACCCTGACAACGCAGAATTTGAGGACACTAGCTAAATCAGAGTCAAGATTGGGGGAGGGACCACTAGCGATGACAGTAACAATGTGGCCATAGAACTAAGTGTGTTGACGTGGAATGACGTCAAAAGACATTAAATTTTAGGGGCGCCTGGGGGGCTCAGTCGGTTGCGCATCCAACTTCGGCTCGGGTCGTGATCTCATGGTTCGTGCGTCCGAGCCCCGCATCGGGCTCTGTGCCGTCAGCATGGAGCCGCTTCGGATCCTCTGTCCCTGGCCCTCTCCACCGTACTCCGCTCTCTCAAAAATCAAAAATAAGATAAAAATAAATAAATTTTAAAGGGGAAGGTGTTGAATGTTACATAGCTATTGTATATATACAAAGGGTATTTTGAAAGAAACACAAGAAACTGGCTACAGTAATTCCTCTGAGTTGGGGGACCGGGGCTGGCCTGGGGGTCATTTTACACTCTTTTTTACAGTTGGGACTTTTGCGGGCTATACTCGATTGCCTTCTCAAATCAAGAAGAAAAGGAGAATGTGCCATATCCACATCCTGCCATTGAACTTCACAGCATCTAGAGCATTTAATATATGCTATTTTTTTCCCCCAGAGATCCCTTCCCTTGAACTTGACCTCAGCTTGCGAGTCGGGTGTTAGTATTCAGAGGATTCGGACAAGGGAAACAATTTCCTGCAGTCATGCCGCTTATGAGCAGCGGAGCTGAGGTTGGAGCCCGCATCGGAGTCGGGAGAACACGTTCGTATTTCCAGGTGCCTGCGTGCAGGGAGAGGTGGGCCACGGGTTCTAGGTGATACTTTTCCAGGGTGGTGAGGACAGCTCCTGCTGGGGTGCGGCCAGGGGTGCGGGCAGCAGGGGCCTCATTTGTCGTCTATCCCGTCCTCGCCTCGCTCGGGAGGACGCCCCAAACTCTGACGCCAGGAAAAACCTCATGAAGGGGTAACTCAGAGGGGAGAATCACACGCATTGTTCGGTACTGGGATCAGCCACAGAGCCCTGTGCTCCTGGATTCCTCCAGCTCATCTTGAGTGCAAGCCCAAGGGGCGCGCATTCGCCGTGGGGACGCACGAGGACAGAGCAACAGCTCTGGAGCATCTCTGCAGAGCGCCTAGGGCCGGGTCGCCGGCAAGTGCGCGGAGAGCCCCGCCCTGTGATGAAGGGTGGGGGGGTGGCGGAAGAGTGGGCCGAGCTCAAGTGCACGCATGCGCTCCGCAAGGCCACGGAGCTGCCCTGCGCGCAGACCCCGCGTCCGCCAAAGCCAAAGCGCCGCTCTTGGTCCCACATCCCTCCTCTCCTGGGGGGTGCTCCCACACCGGTCCCCGCGGGCTCGGGGCCTCGCCAAACCTTTCCACCTCTTACTGATTTTGAAAGGGGTTCTTTCTGCTGTTCGGCAGAACAGAACCCAGCGTGCCCGGGAATTGCATCCTTGAGTCATGCAGCAGCCCAGGAAACGACCAATGCCCAGCCATCTCTCTCTACCTCCGGGGCCCGCCGCCAGGCGTCGTCCCCTGCACGTGTGTCCACACAGCGGCGCGAGAAGCCACGAGGAGAGGGGCGGAAGCAAGGTAAGAGGGAGCGTGGAGGCCGCTGGCAATTAAGGCGATGGTTTTCCCATGGACGGTGGAGATTATGGCCATTAACGCCGCTCGTTTTCCGTAATCCTTGGCTTTGACTTTGGGTCAAACTCAAGGGTGAAAGGAGATGGAAGGTGCATTTAATCCCTTTCTTGAATCCCACGAACTGGGCTCTCCGGCGCTAAAACTTCTGCACTACTCAAAGCCTGGAATTTTCTCTGTTGTTAACTGTTTTTATTTATTTTTGAGAGAGCGTGAGCGGGGGAGGGGCAGAGACAGAGGGGGACAGAGGATCCGAAGCGGGCTCTGCGCGGAGAGCAGGGAGCCCAAAACGGGGCTCGAACTCACAAACCGTGACATCATGACCTGAGCCACCCAGGCGCCTCTAAGCCTGGAATTTGTCCTCAGGGCTGTCCCCGTAGCTTTACCTCATCTCTATTCAGAATAATTCGGTTGTTGACTTAAGGAGAGTGAGTACCGTCCCCCGACCTCACATCTCCTTTCAAGGTAGACTCGTCTCAAAGGCTCAGAGGCTTTCCAGATTTTTTGTCTTTTCGCTTACTGCCAGGCCTCACGTATCCAGTCACTAACGGGGGCATGTGTCCTTTATGGCACGTTTCTGAATCACATGCGCCTTTCCATTTCTGCTGCCTCTGTCGGGGGCAGCTCCTCATTAACCTGAGGACCCAGGATTATTGGATAATCTAGATTCTTAGACTAGTGTCCTGATGGATTCCCTGACTGGAGTTTGAGCACTTCCTAAAGAGCAGGGTCATATTAATCTTCAAAAATGCTCGTCATGACACATCACAACACAGCAGCCAGAGTGAGACTCCAACATATAAGTCTCTTTTCTTTTTTTTTTTTTTTAATGCAGTTTCTTTGCCGGGATGTAATTGACATATAACCCTGTGTTAGTTTCAGGGGCACAACCTAATGATTCAACATTTGTATACATTGGGAAATGATCACCACAGTAAGTCTGTTAACATCAAGTCTGTTCACATCCATCAGCTTGCGGTTAAATTTGTTTCTCTTGTGATGAGACTTTTTAAGAGTTACCTCTTAGCAACTTTCAAACATGCAAAACTTTTTAACTGCAGTTACCGTGTGGACATTATATCCTCAGGACTTAATGGATCTTATAACTGCAAGTTTCTACCTTTTGATCCCTTTCACCCACTTGCCACCCCACCCCCACCCTGCCTCTGGTGACCACCAATCTGTTCTCTGTATCTGAGTTCGGTTTTTTGATTTGGGTTGTTTTGTTTTGTTTTGTTTTGTTTTGTTTTAGATTCCACATATAGATGAGATCACACGATATTTGTCTTTCATGGAGGCTTCAAGGTCCATCCATGTCGCAAACAGCAAGATTTCCTTCTTTTTTATGGCTGAATAATATTGCACTGTGTACGTGCAGTTGACCCTTGAACAATGCAGGAGTTAGGGGAGCTGATCCACTGTGCAGGCAGAAATCCACATATAACTTTTGGGGCCCCCGGGTGGCTCAGTTGCTTGAGCATCCAACTTCGGCTCGGTCAGGATCTCATGGGTTTGCTCCCTGCTTCGGGCTCTGTGCCGACAGCTCAGAGCCCGGAGCCTGCTTCGGATTCTGTGTCTCCCTCTCTCTCTCTGTCCATCCCCCACTCACGCTCTCTCTCTCTCTCTCTCTCTCTCTCTCTCTCTCAAAAATAAATAAACATTAAGAGAACTTTTTTTAAGAAATTCGCATTATGTATTCTTGGCTCCAGACATGTATGTGGTTATAAGTTAATTGACCACATAGGTGTGAATTTCTTTCTGGGCTCTCTTATTCTGCTCCATTCATCTGTGTGTCTGTTTCTGTGCCAATACCACACCATTTTGATTCCTAGAGCTCTGTAATAGAGTTTGAACTCAGAAAATACAATGCTTCCGGTTCTGCTCTTTCTCAAGATTGTTTTGGCTATTTGGAGTCTTTTGTGGTTCCATATAAATTTTAGGATTGTTTGTTATCTTTCTGTTAAAAAAAAAAAATGCCTTGGGAAGTTTGATAGGGACCACACTGAATCTATAGATGGCAGAGAGAAAGTTTTCCTGAGGTTTGCTTTTATTTAAATTACCTAATTTCCTGAGACAGATGCAAAATTATTCTCATTTGTGCGGATCTGGACTTGACCTTCATGTGGCCAACAGATGTGTCAGGGGGTTACAAAATCTACAGATTGTCTTTCCATTTATTTGTATCTTCTTCAATTCGTTGTTCAGTGTCCTTGGTGAAATTCATTCCTGGGTATTTTATTCCTTTTGATGTAATTGTAAATGGGATTGTTTTCTTAATTTCTCTTTCTGATAGCTTCTTATGAATGTATAGCAAGGCAACAGATTTTCGTATATTGATTTTGTGGCCTGCAACTTTATGGACTGTGTGTATTAGTTCTAATGGGTTATGGGGTTTTTTGTTTGTTGGGTGGAGTCTTTAGGGTTTTCTATATAGAATATGGTGTCAGCCGCACATAGTGACAGCTTCACGTCTTCCTTTCCGTCTCGGATGTCTTTGATTTCTTTTTCTTGCCTGGGGCTTTTCTAGCCGGGACTTCCAAAGCAATATTGAATAAAAGCGGCCAGAGCGGACATCTGTGTCTTGTTCCTGATCTTAGAGGAAAAGCTTTTAGATTTTTACCGCTGAGTATGATGTAACCTGTGGGCTTGTCATAGATGATCTTTATTGTGTTGCGTTACATTCCCTCTCTACCCGCTTTGTTGACAGTTACCATTAACGTATGTCGAATGTTGTCACGTGTTTTTTCTGCATATATTCAGATGATCATACGACTCTTGTCTTTCGTTTCGTTAGTGATTGACCTGCGTATGGTGAACCATGCTTGCCTCCCTGGAATCAATCCCATTTGATCACAGCATATAATCCTTTTAATGTGTTGTTGAATTTAGTTTGCTAATATTTTGTTGAGGATTTTTGCATCTATGTTCATCATGGATATTGGCCTGTAATTTTCTTTTCTTGTGGTGTCCTTTTCTTGTGGTCTTCTGGTCTCATAAATGAATTTGGAAGTATTTCCCCCTCTTCTATTTTTTTGGAAAAGCTTGAGAAAGATTGCTACTAATTCTTCTTTTAGATGTTTGGTAGAGGGGCACCTGGGTGGCTCAGTCAGCTAAGCATCTGACTTTGGCTTGGGTCATGATCTCACCGTTCGTGGGTTCAAGCCACATGTTGGGCTCTGAGCAGAGCCTGCTTCCGGTTCTGTGTCTCCCTGTCTGTCTGCCCCTCTCCCATTCATGCTCCGTCTCTGTCTGTCAAAAACAAATAAACATTAAAAAAATTGTTTAAATCAATAAATGTTTGGTAGAATTCACCAATGAGGCCATCTGTCCTGGACTTTGGTTTATTGGGAGGTTTCTGATTACTGATTCAATCTCCTTACTAGTAATTGGGCTATTCAGATTTTCTGTTTCAGCATGATTCAGTCTTGGTAGGCTATATGTTTCCAGGAATTTGTTCTTTTCTTCTAGGTTGTCCGATATCTTTGTGTGTAATTGTTCACAGTGGCCTCATACGATTTTGTGTTTCTGTGGTATCAGTTGTAACGTCTTGTCTTTCATTTTTAATTCTATTTATTTGAGTCCTCTTTTTTTCTTCCTTGATGAGTCCAGTTAAAGATTTATCGGTTTTATCTTTTCAAAAAGCCAGCTCTTAGTTTCAAAAACACAGCTTCTTAGTTTGATCTTCTCTATTGCCTTTTTAGTCTCTATTTCATTTATTTCCAAGCTGATCTTTGTTATTTCCTTCCTCCTACTAACTTTGGGCTTCATCTGTTCTTCTTTTTCTAATTCCTTGATGTGTAAAGTTAAGTAGTCTATTTGAGATCTTTCTTATTTCCTTCTTTTAAACAATTTATTTATTTTTAAAGTAAATGCTATACACAACATGGGGTTCAAATTCACGACCCCAAGATCAAGAGTTGCATGCTCTAACAACTGAGCCAGCCAGATACCCCTTTCATATTTCTTGAGGTAGGCATTTATTGCTATGAACTTTCCCCTCAGATCTGTTTTGGCTGCATCCAGTAAGTTTTGGTATGCTGCATTTCCATTTTCACTTGTCTTTAAGACTGGTAGTTTTGATTTCTTCTTTGACCCATTGATTATTCAAATATATGTTGTTTGATCTCCACCTATTTGTGACTTTTCCAGGCTTCTTTTTGTAATTTATTTTAGACGACTGCTGTCAGAAATGGTACTTGATATAGTTTCAGTCTTCCTAAATTTATACCGGAGAATGTTCCATGGGCACTTGAGAAAAATGTGTATTCTGTTCCTTTTGGATGGAATGTTCTAAATATGCCTATTAAGGGGGCACCTGGGTGGCTCAGTCGGTTAAGCATTGGACTTCAGCTCAGGTCATGATCTTGCAGTCCGTGAGTTCGGGCCCAGTGTCGGGCTCTGTGCTGACAGCTCAAAGCCTGGAGCCTGCTTCAGTTTCTCTGTCTCCCTCTCTCTCTGCCCCTCCCCTGCTCACGCTCTGTCCCCATCCCTCTCTCTCTGTGTCCCTCAAAAATAAAATAAAACATTAAAAAATAAAATAAAATAAATATGCCCATTAATATGCCAGTTCATCTGGTCTAATATGTCATTTAAGGCCAGTGTCTCCGTATTGATTTTCTGTCTGGATGATCTCTCCATTGATGTAATTGGGGTATTAAAGTCCCCTATCATTATTGCTGTCTATTTCTCCCTTTAGATCTGTTAATATTTGTTTTCTATATTTAAGTTCAGTGTACAGTGTACAAATGTTACATCCTCTTATTGGACTGATCCCTTTACCATTATATAATGACCTTCTTTGTCTCTTACCATAGTCCCAAAGTCTATTTTGTCTGATATAAATACAGCTACCCCAGCTTTGTTTTGGTTTACATTTACGTGGAATATTTTCCACCCCTTCACTTTTAGTCAAAGTCTTCACGGCCCCCTACAAAGCCCTATGTTACCTCTCTGAACTCCTCAGCTGCAGTGCCCCCGGCTCAGTCTTCCCCAGCACACCGACTTTGCTGTTCCACACACACCGCCACCGTAGAACCTTTGTTCTAGTTGTTTCCTCTTGTTACTTGGAGTACTTCTGTGGTAGCCATCCTCCAAGGTGGCCCCCGGTGAATCTCACCTCCTGGTATCCTGGCCCTTGTGTGGTCCCCTTCATGCTGAACACAGCCAACCTGGGTAACCAATAGGATACTTCAGCAATGATAGCTTGTGACTTCTGAGGCTAGGTGATAAAACACGTTATGACTTCTGTCCTGTTCTTTCTTGGACCACTGGCTCTCGGGGAAAGCCAGACGCTCCGTCACGAGGATACTGAAGCAGCCCTGTGGAAAGGCCTGTGTGGTGACGAACGGAGACCTCCTGATAACAGACACAGTAGCTCGCCCCCTTGGGAGTAGACCTTCCTTCTCTAGTCACATCTTCACACGACTGTAGCACCAGCCGACATCTTGACTACAGCATTGGGAGACATCCCGAGTCAGTTAGGCTGCTTCTGAATTCCTGCCCCACAGGAACTATGAGATAATAGATGCTTATTATTGTTTAAAGTTTCTGAGTTCGGGATTAATTTGTTTTGCGGTAGTAGTCAATACAACCCCGCCCCCAGGTATTGACTTGGTTAATGCCTTCACCTCCTTCAAATCTTGTCTCAGATCCCACTTATCCAATGAAGTCTACCCTCAGCATTCTATTCAACACTGTCATCCGTGCCCACTGTCTTGCCCTGCCCCCAAATCACGATTCCTCTTTATCCGGCTCTCGTTTCCTTTTTCCCATAGTACTTGCCACCTTCCAAAATAGTATCTAATTTACATATGTATTATGTCTATTCTTGTCTTTTCCCTCTTCTATAACGTAACTTCCTTGGAAGCAGGGCTCTTTATGTGTTCTAATCACCGATGTAACCCAAGCACCTCGAAAAGTGTATGGCACAAAGTAAGTACTTAAGAAAGGTTTGATAATCACTCTGAGCAAAAATCTTCAGTGCTTTCCAGGACCTAAAGTCAAAGGTACATAATTCCCAAGATCCCTTACAAACCAGACCATCTTTTGCTTCTTGCTTCCTTCCTATACATACCCTCCCTTTAGCCAAATTCCCCTGCACACTATCTCTGCCCTTGTATCTGTCCCTCAAAATATTTCCATGGCTATCTGGGCATAGGAAAATCTGACCTACCCATTCTACTCTTTTTTATTATTATTATTATTTATTTTTTTAGAGAGAGAGCATGCGCGTGTGCACCTGAGCAGGGGAGGGGCAGAGAGAGGGAGAGAGAGAATCCCAAGCCGACTCTACACTGTCAGCGTGGAGCCTGACACAGGGCTCGAACACACCAGTGGTGGGCCGAAATCAAGAGTCAGACGCTTAACCTGCTGAGCCACCCAGGGGCCCCTCCCCATTCTAGTTTTGCCCCATCCGTGCAGATTTCATTATCTCCTATCAGCAAGAAGAGATTTTGCTCTGTGAACTTGGACAGCACCTGGAGACCCCTAAGGTTGACACTTTGCTTGTACTGCATTTAGAATTAATTATGTGTATCTAGACTGTGAATGTGTTGACAACAAAGAACCCTTCACCAATGTAATTCAGTTCACGAGCATTCATTGGGCACTTACTCAGTGGCGGTCACCTTGTTAAGAATTGGAATGTACAAGAAAAAAAAAAAAGGAATGGGGATACAAAATGAGTAGGGAAAGGCCGCTATCCTCAGTGTTTCGTGCAGAAGAGAGATGTGGCCATAATGAAAGTGGCAGAGGCAAAGGGGCCTGTGAAGGAAATGAGGACTAGCAGTTAAAGAGGCAGCCAGCCAGCCAGAGGCAGGTGAGGAACCCCGGACAACTCGAGGAAGCAATCATCAACAGTGAGCAATGTCACAGGGAGGTCAAGGGCCAAGGAGAGCTCAAAAGCAGCCACTGGTGGCAGCGAGGAGGTCACCGGTAGTGTGGAAGGTTCCATCAAGATGCTCCCTGGTCACATTCCCAGGACACGCAAGAAAGCTACATTCCCAGACTTCCCCGCAGTTCACTTGTGGCCACGTGACTGAGCGTTGACCTTTGGGCTATGGGAGGAAGTGATGTATGCCTGGTTGGGACACGTTCTGCACAATCCTTTACTGCCTCTGAGGATTTTTGGTGGGTGGGATGCAAAGGAACCAGCAGGGAACTTCAGGAGAGCCCCAAGGGAAAGCCAGGCCACAAGCTAGAGGGAATGAGGACTTAGGAATCACCACACAGAGGACAGCTACCCAAGAGAGCTGTGGGGCATCCCGATCGGACGGGGGCCAGCACGCAGGTGGTGAAAGAATTCACCAGAGGCAGAAGAAAGAAGATAGGAGTTTATAGAACACACGGCAAGGGAGCAGTGCGCAGGACGGCAAAGGAGAAGACTGTCCACTAAGGTGGTGGTGGTGAGGGGCCACAGTTGTAGGACAGAGTGAGGGAGGATGGGGATATTGGGGACTTAATGGAATTTTCCCCTTTTTGGTCACCTTAGGAACTGTGCCTGGTTGTGCACAGCCCATCGGTCAGTTAGGGCCTCTGACTTAATGAGCCTGTTTGTGTCAGCTCAGTGGTGGCTGTGGGCCCTTTAGCCTGCTTAAGTTTCCCTTGCTCAAGCCTGTTGCCTAAAAGCAGCGTCTCCAAGAGCCACTCAGCCCGCGTTGGACTCTGACAGGGCAAGACATAAATATTATGTTAAGGCTCTGAGAACTGGAGGTTGTTTGTTACTGCTACCAGTGTTAGTTACCCTAATATGGTGACATGATGGAGGGGAATTTTAACAAAGCGGAGGGCATAAGGACCAGACCATAGCAAACTTAGAAGGAAAAGGAGGGGCCAGCAAGTGGGGACAATCCGGACAAAGTCCAGTGGAGATTTCAGCTATAAAATGTCACTTGTCAACATTTCCAGCGGGCGGAGGGGAAGGAATGAGCGCGTTAGTTTTGAGGGGGTCAAGTGCGGGTTTTGGCTTGGCGTTCTTACCATATCCATCTCTAAAGAGCTTCCTCGTGCTTTTTCACAGATGCATAGCATCCCATTGTAAGAATGTACAATATTTTATCGACTAGTTATCAGTCCGAGCTTAGATGAGACGCCCCAAGATGGGCCACCCTGGCATAAAGATTATTTTGAGTTAAAAGCAATCAAAACCCAGCGGAGCCTCCCCCAAACACCTACAGTTACATTGGAAACATCCCGCCCTGCAACTTCTTGCTAATGCGTTTTCTCCTCTTTGTGTCCTCAGGCCCCTGCTTTTTTCCTTCGCTCACGTAAGCTTCATGGTACCTCACCGTCTTTGGAATTTCATGTGTGTGGGGGTTCCTACTACAGACATCTATGAAATTTGATTTTCTCTTGTTAGGCTGGCCGGAAAGACTATAGGGCAGAGGCAGATCTTTCTCCCCGACACTATTCCAAACATATATTATGTGTTCTCTCTATATTTTAATACTCTATAACGTATAACTTTAAATCTACTGGTTTTACATGAAATTGTCAATTTTGTGGGCTTCAGATTTTACCATACATGCAGTGAGAAAACATGTTTATTACAAAATTTGGCTAGGCATCAAAACAGAGAAGCGGCCTTCTTCCTGCACTTTCCGATAATCAAGTCTGCGTCCCCAAATAAAGTCGTTTCCCTGAAACTGTCTTGAGCTTCTAGAATTTGGAGCACATGCTACCTAGTGCAACTTGCCTGGGTGGGCCCTGGCAGGAGAAAGAAGCCAGTTGTGTTCTTGTATCATATGGTTTTCATACCAAGGCTGGTCTGTTACTTAGCAAACGTAACAGCCAGTCAACGTCTACGACCTCGACTTATCAAAACCCCAATTCTAAGAGTTTGAAGACTCAAAGTCCAGAGTTTTCCAAGTTCTTTTTTGTTTATTTTTGAGAGAGACAGAGACAGAGCATGAGCAGGGGAGGGGCAGAGAGAGAGAGAGAAGGGAACAGAGGATCTGAAGCAGGCTCTGAGCTGTCAGCACAGAGCCCGATGTGGGGCTTGAACTCACGAACCATGAGATCATGACCTGAGCTGAACTGCATATACACAACCCCACAGCACGAAGTTTAAATTGTTCCCCTGGAGACCACGTGGTATTTTGGAAGGAGAATGGGTCAAGGAGCCAGGAAACATCTTACCGAAAACAGCAGCCTTGTTCTTTTTTTTTTTTTTTTAATTTTTTTTAAACATTCATTTAGTTTTGAGAGACAGAGAGAGGCAGATCATGAGCCAGGGGAGGGGGAGAGAGAGAGAGATACATAATCCGAAGCAGGCTCCAGGCTCCGAGCTGTTAGCACAGAGCCTGCCCGACGCGGGGCTCAGACTCACGAACACAGCAGCCTTCAGGATAATACCTTTTCGATTTCTTGTAACATAAAAAGTTTCACTCCTCTCGTTTGCCAGACTTTGTTGATACAACATGCTACCCTCTCAAAGAATCAGATCATCCCCGAAAGGATCAAGGTTTGCCACAACTGAGCATTTTCAAAAGTGAGAAGTTAAGGGGGGTTGGGGCCTGGGTGGCTCAGCTGATTGAACATCTGGCTCTTGATTTCGGTTCTGGTCATGATCTCACGGTTCGTGGGATCGAGCCCCACATTAGGCCCCGTGCTGACAGCACAGAGCCCGTGTGGGGTTCTCTCTCTCTCTCTGCTCCTCCCCTGCTTGCGTGCACGTGCTCTCTCTCTCTGTCTCTCAAGATAAATTAATTAAATTTAAAAAACCAGGGATGAAGATGTGTTTTCAGTTTTGCCGAGGGTTGCTTTGAAGGTAAAATCACGCAACGTATAGGAAACCTCTTTTAAGGTGGTCAGAACTTCACGAATATAAGGGATAGAGGCCACGAAACGTGCACGTGTCTTTTCCGACCTGCTGTGAACTTCGATATTTCAGGAGATTTCTGTGTTGGGTCTCAGACTAATTCAGATTCCTAAATTTGGTCATTGCCAAATCATCTCCGTGATTTGCTGATTACTCCAAAGAGGTATGGCTTCCTCCCTCTGGATGAAACCAGCAGAGAAGCCAGATAGTTCTGGAACTTACATCCAGATGTGTTCATCGTGCTTTCCGACTTACGCTCAACTGCAGTGGTATTTCTCCACTTCCCAAATGGACCAGGAAATCAAACTGTGTCCGCATAGAGCATTGTACACAGTCACAGCAAACATGAACCCTGACTTGAAGAGATTTCTGGATGCTTGGGACATGAGCCAAAGTCAGTGCTTAACTGACTGAGCCACCCAGGAGCCACTGGTATTTCTTTATCACTCTGTCACACAGCGTCTCTCCCTAGGCATTGTAGGTTGGCCTGGCTCATTTTTAAAAACTTGGTATAGTTTTTTGAATCTTTTTTTTTTTTTTTCATTTCTTTTTTTAAGTAGGCTCTGTGCCCAACATGGGGCTTGAAGTCGTGACCCGAGTTTAAGAGTAGCACACTCTGCTGACTGAGCCAGCCGGGCACCGCCAAAACTTGACGTATCTTTGGAATCTTTTTGAATACGTAGGTTTCCTCTCGGTCCCTTTCTTTTCTTATAATTTATCTCTTGAAAAACTAAGGCCATTTGACCTATAAAATCTCCCACTGTCTGGATTTTGCTACTTTCTATTTGGGGGCGGTTCACCCTGACCTCTGTCTTCTTTATTTCCTTCCACTCTCATCTTGATCCACAGGGTCCGAATGGACTCATGTTCAGTGTCTTGGGCAAGTCTGTAGGCGGTGCTGTGTTCTCTCCTCAGGAGGGACATTTCATCTTATTGCCCCTTGAGGTATTTTTATCGGAAGAATGTAATGCTGTCTGTTTTCAGGTGTGAGATACTGACTTCAACAGCATATCCCCAGCCCCCCAAGGAGGCCAGCTGTGCTTAGGTAATCCTGCCCAGAGGACACCCGGAAAACACTGCCAAGGAAGGCATTGGAACTGTTGTAACTAGAACGTACGATTCTGTGCTTGCGTCCCATGACGCATAAAGTACTTGATGGTCACTTCACAGATTCAAGGAAATACGTAGGGAAAATACAGCTCAGGGTGACGAAGGGACGCTGCCACCCTGGATGGCATCGATCCCTCCATGATCAACAGAGCTTCATGACACTTATTTTAAAAGTCAAAGAGGTCGACTACCAAAGAGGTCATTAATGTTTCCGTCGTATGAACAAATACTGTGGCCTTTTTTCCAGTCTTCGTTGTCATACCCCCTAATTTCGTCCTAGTCCTGACAGTAAAACAGAACTCAGAACAGTTATTTTAGGGACACCTTGGGTGGCTCAGTCGGTTAAGCGTCCAACTTTGGCTCAGGTCATGATCTCGCGGTTCATGAGTTCGAGCCCCGGGTCGGGCTCTGTGCTGACAGCTCGGAGCCTGGAGCCTGCTTCGGATTCTGTGTCTCCCCCTCTCTCTGCCCCTCCCCTGCTCATGCTCTGTCTCCTCTCAAAAATAAATGTTAAAAAAAATTTTTTTTAAAGCAGTTATTTCAGCAGCGCATTTAATACAAGAACTTGGTTAACCTGGTGTTGGAAGACTGAAAACAGGCAAAGGGAATACGGAGGTATCTCCGAGATGGTACCTACCGGAAGCCACCACTACCCCCAGGGCTCGGTGGGAAGAGATTGGGGCTGTCTGAACCTGGAAGATTGTGCGTGGGTCCCCACAGGGCTGCAGCCCAGACCTCTCAGTCGGGTTCTGAACCGATCTCATGGTTCCAGTATGGCCAAGCAGATGTGATAAGGCTGGTCTTATGATGTAGGAACGAATCAGGAACTGGAATGAACTGCTAGGAGCCAAGGGGAAGGACCATTCCTGGGGACACACTCACAGGAACTGCAATAAACAAGGAGCACTCCCTCCCCCAGTGTCCCTCCAGCGTCCCCTCACGGCAGAGCCTAACAGGGAGCAGCCTGGCAAAGCGGAAATGGAGAAGTGTGTGTCCAGGGCTGAGAGACGAGCTATCGTCTCTCTGATTTTCCCTTGCTCTCAGTGGAAGGTATCAACTTAGTCTTTTGAACCTTGTTTCTGAATCCAAAGTCTTTCTTCCACAAGGGGTTGGGGCTGTGATGAGTGTTTTCGGGAATGTTCGGCTCTAAAAGACAGCTCCTACTTTCCGTGTGTTGAGGATCCAGGGCCTAGGATCTCCCAGCCCCTGACGGGTGAGCCCCTCCTCTTGCTTTAGAAGAATGTCTTGTTTGAAATTCGCGAGCCCGTGGTCTGTTTTCCAGACCATCATGGGTTAGTCCCCACGGCCTTTTCTCATAGCTTAGGAGCACTGGCCATGTGGTTGCTGGGGCCTTGAACTTCCTCCAGACAGACAAGTCCTAGAGTCGGCTCCTTTCCTTTCTGTGTTGTTGCCCCCGCAAGGCTGAAATGAGGCTTCTGCGTTGAACCGTGACCTTGGATCCCAAACTTGGCAGGATCTTTCAGAACGTAGGGTGATGAAGGAATCCTGCGCACTTTGAGGGGCACCCCAGTATTGAGAGAGTGTCTGGAGTAATTCGCTTGGGGAAAGTTGATGAGCACAGATGTACACAGTGCTGGCATTCAGTATGCCTAGGATAAAGGAGATACTCGGTGACAGTGTATTCATTCATTCATTCATTCATTCACTGATTCAGTAAGTATTTATTGAGCGCGTGAGGTGCCAAGCACGATTTTAAACCCTAGTGATACAGTGATGACAGACGGATGACACCCTGCCCTCTTGGGCTTTGCATTCCAGTAGAAGAAGCTGACAACAGACAACTATGTGACAAACTAGAATGCGATGGGCGCTATGCAAGCACACGAAGCAGAGGTGGGGGTAGCAGGTGACATGGGGGGCTGTCTTAGAGAAGGAACATCTAAGCAGACATCTGCACGGAGATGGTGGTATTGAATTCTCTTGCATTTCTGCCCATCGTTTGCACAAAGGCATTGACAGCCTTTGTTCTGGATTGTCTGCCCAAGGATGTGCGTATAGCACCCAGCCTTGGAACACAGAGGCCGTGTCTCCCTCTGAGGCAAAGGGCAGATCTCCTTCCTGACCGGGATAATAATGACAGGGTGTCCCTCCAGGACAAAGGTAGGACAGGTTTGCTTACAGCCCACCTGTGCCATGAGGGGTTTCCACCTCTTGGCTTCTTCCGCTTTGACACAGAGCCGGTCTTCACGGTGGGCTTGGTCTCAAAGACGCATGGTTCTCAGGAGCACATGTGAAACCATTGTTTCAGAAAGTGCTCTAGAATGCCGTCTTGATGAGATGAAAACCAAGAAGGTTTTGAAACCGGAGCGACAGGAGTGAAAGAAAAAGTCTTCCCCCGCTATTGCTAAACATTGCAGATCACGAAGAAAAGAGAAGCTTGAAGCACCATGTAAACGTCTACTGGATTAATTTGAGGATATGCCAAGAGGTTGCACAGAAGGCTTACAACTGCTTGTCTACAGATAACTGCTTCTACGGATCGGATTTGGTCTCCAAGCAACAGTATTTTTTTTATCAACAATGGAACAATATAGCAGGATTTGGCCATCAGAAATTCCCCTGAGTCTTTCAAAATTCGTAACGGGTTGGCTGTGTCTATTGGCAAACCCCCAAAAGGGACTGGGAGAATGAAGATACGCTATGACTCTCTGTAGATCCTGTGTTATCTTTCCAGGAATGCCCAACGTTTCCCTGTCGTTTTTATTCTGGTTTTTTCAAGTTTATTTATTTTGAGAGAGAGAGAGCACGCTCAGGGCAGAGAAGAGAGGGGGGGAGAGAGAGAATCTCAAGCAGGCTCCGCACTGTCTGTGCGGAGCCCGACGCGGGGCTCGAACTCACGAACCGTGAGATCATAACCTGAGCTGAGATCAAGAGTCGGACGCTTTACCGACCGAGCCACCCAGGTGCCCCTCCCTGTAGTTTTAAACTCAAAAATCCAGCCCCAGTAATGGTGGATACATGTCATTATACATTTGTCCAAAGCACAGAATGCGCAACACTCAGAGTGAACCCTCATGTACACTGTGTCACGGCATGTTGACGGGGGGGGGGGGGGGGGGGGGGCGGGGGGGGAGGCTGTGTGTGTGTGGCAGGAAGGGAACAGATGGGAAACGTCTGCGCCATCCTCTCAGTTTTGCTGTGGACCTAAAACCTCCCTGAAAAAAATTAAGTCTGTAAAACACTATCCAGCCCCGGGGCACCTGGGTGGCTCAGTCGGTTAAGCGTCTGACTTCAGCTCAGGTCACCATCTCGCGGTGTGTGAGTTCCAGCGCCACCTCCGGCTCTTGCTGTCAGTGCAGAGCCCGCTTTGGATCCTCTGTCCCCTGCTGTCTCTCTGCCCCTCCCCTGCTAGCGCACGCGTGCGCTCTCTCTCTCTCTCTGAACTAAATAACCATTAAAAAATAATAATAACTAACTCACCTGGAGAAGGGCTGGAGTAAGTGCACAATTACCTGTTCAACTTGGAATTTAAGACGCAGAAGTCAAGTCGGCCTGCAGCTGCCACAGTGAATTTGATTTTCCAGTCTTCACCTTATCGGTCCAGTTAGCTGATCACAACAATTATAATAGTACCGGGGCACTGGAAATCTGCAGACGTTAGGTGTGGCAGCGTGAACCTTTCACAGCTTTAGTGACATATAACTTCATACCGTAGAATTATCCCACGAAATGGACAGCGCCGTGATTTTTAGTAAATCGCTGTGCCACGATCCCCACAAACCAGGTTACGCACGTTCCCATCGTTTCCGAAGCATCCCTGCCACCATAGGCAGTCACCCACCCCCAGCCCCTGGCAACCACTCATCTACTTTCTGCCTCAATAGATTTGCCTTTTCCGGACATTTTGCAGAAATGGAATTGTACAATTGTGTCTTTGTATCTGCCTTCTTTTTTTAAATATTTTTTTAATGTTTATTTATTTTTCAGAGAGAGAGAGAGAGAGAGAGCATGAACAGGGGAGGGGCAGAGAGAGAAAGAGGGAGACACAGAATCTGAAGCAGGCTCCAGGCTCCGAGCCGTCGGCATAGAGCCTGACGCGGGGCTCGAACTTTCAAGCTGTGACATCATGACCTGAGCCGAAGTTGGATGCTTAACCGACTGAGCTACCGTGGCGCCCCTGTATCTGCCTTCTTTGACCGAGCATAATGATTTTAAGGTTCACCCAGGGCAATGTAATATTTTGCTGCAAGGAATTTTATATCTAATCAATAAGTTCTTTTTTTTTTTTATTTGGAAGGTTCCCCCCCCCCCCGCCAGTTTATTTATTATTTATTTTGAGAGAGACAGAGATAGTGCGACTGGGGAAGGGCAGACAGAGGGAGACAGAAAATCCCAAGCAGGCTCTGCACTGTCAGCATAGAGACCGACGCGGGTCTTAGACTCGCGAACCGTGAGATCATGACCTGAGCCAAAATCAAGAGTCAGACGCTCTACCGACTGAGCTATCCGGGTGCCCCCAGTTTATTTTATTTTTTAAAGAGCTTTCCTTTTAAAATGGAAGTCTGTCTTCTTTTTTTTTTTTTTTAATGTTTGTATTTATTTTTTGAGACAGAGAGAGACAGAGCATGAGCAGGGGAGGGGCAGAGAGAGGGGGAGACCCGGAATCCGAAGCAGGCTCCAGGCTCTGAGCCGTCAGCACAGAGCCCGACATGGGGCTCAAACTCACAGCCCGTGAGATCATGACCTGAGCTGAAGTCGGGCGCTTAAGCGACTGAGCCACCGAGGCGCCCCGAAATCCGTCTTCTATGGCTATACATTTTATACACCAGCAAAGTGGCGGATCTGGATAATTCTTAGTGTTTCCGGATCCAGCTTTTTGCAGCCTCTCACGACTTAAGGGAACGGGATGCTGGCCAAGTGTGCCTCACCTGGCTTTATTGAAGCCTAGATTGGCTGGGAGGGAAGCTACCGAACATACTTGGAACCTCCTTCAGTCTAAGCAGTACCAGAGAAAGCATGAATTGCCCTGGTGTTATCCTGTGGGGAGGGCCAACAACCAGCCAGTCTAGAAGTCACAGTCAGGAGGACAGTAGAGAGGGCCACCTTGCAATAATGACGGGAGGTATGATTCATCACACACCAGTGTGAGTGTGTGTCTGCAAATGAATCCGGGAGCCACCGAGAGGCACGGAGAGGTGATGTAACTTGCCCAAGGTCAGACAACTGCTTGGGATCCGAAGCCACGGCAGGCGGCGACGTAGGTCATATGCTCCAAGACTGTACTGTGCTGTTTCTGCATAGCGAAGGCAGGGGGAGAGGTCGAGGCCAGAGGGACCGAAGCCACCACGAAGGACCAGCAGAGGATCAAGGCTCCGAGTGGCCATTTTGAGGACTACTGGGGAGGCAGAGAGGGTCAGGAGAGGCTAAAGGGTCCGTAGCTAAAGCAAGAAGACAATGCCACAGCGAACAGTGCCGTAATTGACCGATTTCTCTTCCGGGAGATCTCAAGAGCCAGGGCCTGGGAGGGAGAGAGGAATGGGGAGGCTGGGCTGAGGTCACGGTCGGCGCCTGGGTTTCTCTGGTGGCTAGGGATTGTGTTGACTGGGCCACAGCTTCTCAAACCGCAGTGTGCCCTTGAATCACCCGGGGGTCTTTAGTGCAGATTCCCACCCAGTGGGACCTGAGAGGCTGCATTTCTAACAAGCTCCCAGGTGGTGCCCATGCTGCTGGTCCGTGTACCACACTCCGAGTGGCAAGGGACAAGGCCGATAGGGGCACCAGAGATTTAATATGGCAGCTTATGGCTTCCAAGGCAGTGCTCCGGGGGGAGTCCCCTCCAGGGTCCAAATAGGGAAGAGCCTTGAACAACATGATGATTTGCGGGTGTGGAAATGGAGGGGGACATCCGGAAGAACATGGACAGACTCGTGTTTGGGGGAGAATGCCGGAGCCTGCCTCTGGATTTTACGGCCATTCCATTCATATGTGGTTCACACATGCTCACGGAGCCAGCGTTTCTTGAATGGACTTTAGTGAGCAGTTACTATGTGCAAAGCACGGTTTTCCCAAACTACGTATACAGTCCATACAGATACATCCAAAAATCAACGGTGGCTGTCTCTGGGTCATGGAATTTGGAGCAAAAGGACTCGTGTGACTTTCTCCTTTCGGCAGTTTTGTGTGGTGTGAATAATTAAATATGCCTGCTTTACATACCGAGGGTCAGAATATGCCCTCTGACCTCTGCCAAAAACACCAGGCTTCTCCTGCTTCTGTGCCTTCGGACAAATGCCTCTGTCCACGGTGTTGTTGCTTACTTGGCAAATTCCTCCTCTGGTTTCTGGTCCAGTTCCCATGCCGCCTCCTCCAGGAAGCCCCCTTGGTGAAGTCCCAGGCTGCATCCGCGCTGTTTTACGAGAGCCCTTAACTACGGTCCTTTACAACATTTGGGTATTTCTTTCCAGCTATTCCTTCCGCTGGACAGTGAGCAACGTGAAAACAGAAATTTGTTTTCTTCTTTTCAGTACTTCCAGCTCCCAGTTTAGGGCCTGGCATATAGTAATCACTGATCTATGGTTTTTAAATTAATCATTGTATTGGAGCGCCGGGGTGGCTCCGTCGGTTAGGCGTCCGAACTCGGCTCAGGTCATGATCTCACGGTTGGTGGGTTCGAGCCCCACGTGGGGCTCTGTGCTGACAGCTCGGAGCCTGGAGCCTGCTTCCGATTGTGTGTCTCCCTCTCTCTCTGCCCTTGCTCCACTCACGCTCTGTCTGTCTCTCTTTCGCTCGCTTTCAAAGATCAAAATAAACATTAAGTAGCCCGGTTCAAGTTAAACCAGAAGTAGCTGTTGTAAAGCTGTTGTCACAATTTGTTCGGGCCCTTGCCTTGTCACCGACCTACATTCCTCATCTGTAAGTAATTTACATTCACCTGGCATTTTGTTTAAAGAAGGGAGCTGAGTCCTGTCCAGGCAGAAGGCCCCAGCCCTCCGCTGGAGAGATCTGTCTCAGGAAATCTCCCCCCACCGAGGGACTAGCTCTCATGCTCTTGAGTTAAGCCACGGGGTAGAGCACCGGCAGGAAGCCCTGTCCCCTGGGCTTTCTCTCTGCGCAAAAAGCAGCTTAGGAAGAAAGAAAACACGCGTGTTTGCAGAGGAGGGACCCGCTGAAAGAAAGACGGCGCCGGACAAGCTGGAGCGCACGTGTGGTGATTTAAGTTTAAATTAATTAAAATGAAATAAAATATTCGGTTCCCGTGGGGCCCTAGCCACACTTCCAGTGCTCAGCGGCCATAGGTGGCTAGAGGCGACCGTATCGGACAGCCCAGGTAAAGGACATTCGCGTCGTCGCGGAGACCCGTGTTATGCAGCGTGCGGCTGACGGTGCTACAGAGTGGTGTTCCCTTCTCTTCACAGACTATGCCCTGGAGCCTTCTTTCTGGAAGCAGGAAGAAGGAATGGGGGACTTGATAAAGAGGGAGGGCCCCTTTTTAAATGTCACCTTTCCGAGAACACGGTTTATACCTTGTGTATGTGTGTGCATGTGCATGCAAAAATTGAAAGTTTTTGTTTCTGGGTTCCCCATAAATACCAAGAAGATACTGGAGACGCTGGTGAGTCAGACGTCAGTGAGAACAAGAATCTAGAAAAGGTCATCAGTTTGGAAGCAACTGGTCAGACAGACCTGAGTTACTCCAGAGGTGTTAAAGGCATTAAAATGGCTCAGTTTGGGGCACCTGGGTGGCTCGGTCAGTTAAGCATCTGACTTTGGTTCAGGTCGTGATCTCACAGTTCGTGAGTTCGAGCCTGAGCTCAAGCCCCACTTTGGGTGAGCCCTGCTTCTCCCCACCCCCACCCCCGCCCCTCACTCACTTGTGTCCTTTCTCTCTTCCTAAAACGAAACAAAACAAAAGATGCTTCGGTTTCCCCCAAGTGATCCCCTTTTGGAAAGCCCTACACGGAAACCATCTAGAAAGGCCACTGGCTACAAAGAATCCCCAGTGGACCCCACTTCCCCCTGCCAACAGTCAGCTACATTCTTTTTAAATTACCAGGGATTTCATCGGTACGTCTACAAAACACTGCTGTTTTTGGTTTCTTTGCTTATACCAAGCTATCTTCCAAGAATGGATTTAACACAAATATAAATTGTTACATACTTTTTACACTCATCAACTGCCACAAATTTATCAGTCATTTACAGGTATTTCAACCTCTTATGAGTTGAGTCACATGTACTGATGACGCTTATGCATCGTGTCAAATGGACTGATTATAAGTGTATTTTAAATGTATCAGTTGGAACATGTTGGACCATAGAGATAAGGTTAAATTTAAAAACAGGCGAAGAAACTGGGGAAAAGAAGGCAGAGCGAACTGCTCGACACCCGTGCTGTGGCCACACATTTGGTTCTGAGCTTTCAAGCAGCCAAGACACAAGGAGAAACCGGCAGTTACGTGAGCCAGTGTCCATAAAGCATAAACTAATTCTTAGGGAAGTTTCCGTTCGCCCTCCGTCCTAGCACCAGGAACAGTATGAAAGTGAGCAAGGACCTCATCAGTGACCCTGTGACAAAGAGACAAGTTTGACATATTTGTTCTTCTCGGAAGGCCAATGGAAATGTGCAACGCCGAGAGTTCCAAACAGCAACTCTTGGACAGGGATTGGGATCAAAATATTTTTGTCCAGTTAAGATGCTTTCCAATGTATTCTTTAATCCAAGGCTAGATTGGAGGGCTGTGATTCATGCCGTAAGTGGGAAAATGAAAAGGCTATTTGAGTCAACTGGGGAGATTTTTCAAACTACTTCTGACTCCTTTCTGGGGCCATCCTTCCTCAAGATTTGATAGGAGGGCGCCTGGGTGGTTCAGTCAGTTAAGCATCCGACTTCGACTCAGGTCATGATCTCACAGTTCATGAGTTCGAGCCCCATGTTGGGCTCTGTCCTGGGAATGCAGATCCTGCTTGGAATTATCTCTCTCCTCTCTCTTTCAAAAATAAATAAACATTAATTTTTTTTTATTTTTTTAAGTTTATTCGTTTTGAGAGAGACAGAGAGAGTGTACAAGCAGGAGAGGGACAGCGAGAGAGAGGGAGACAGAGGATCCAAAGCAGGCTCTGTTCTGACAGCAGAAAGTCTGATGCGGGGGCTCGAACTCATGAACCAAGAGATCATGATCTGAGCTGCAGTCAGACCCTCAACCGACTGAGCCATCCAGGCTCCCCAGCAAATAAACATTTTTAAAGTGAAAAAAAAAAATTCAAAGACACCTACCAATAAAAATAGCCCTGATTTCTAGTGCAAAATAGTTTTCACTTAAGAAAAAAGATGATTTTCAATTTGATTTTCTGTTTTAGCTGCATAGCTAAGAAATTCCCTGGGATTAGGATGGTGTGTTTTCTTTTTCTTCCTCTGGGGCTTTGTAAGGACACATGAGAACTACATCTTTTGGCCGGGAGGTTATCTCTGTTAATATGTGGGATCACTAGAGGTTATTCACAGAGGAGGTAGGAAGCTATGGACTTCATCCTTTCATTCAAAAGGGCTTTTGCTACTTGCAATAAAAATTCCTTTCATGAAAGACGGGTGGAACGATATTCCATCACATTGAACTCCCTATTTCCATTGCAAAGACAATGACCTACGTTTGAGGAAAGAGAGAGTACTTGCGCCTCTAAAGTTCACCCGAAGTCACTTGAAATTCCTTATTTTTACTACCTTGAAGAGGGATGAGAAGGAAAAAAAGCAGGAGAAATGTTGTAAACATATTGGCATGTTGGCACGCCGTGGCGTTTCATACTTTTGAAAAAGACCTTTAAACAGACCTATGTTGTGCCCTCCTAATTTATGCGGTTCAAGGGACCTGTGACTTCTGCACAACGTCGAACAAATAGCCTCAGGAGGATTTCACATGGTGCCCCGGGGCTAAGATTTCTAATTTTTTTTAAAAGTATTTTCATGGTAAAAGGAAGGGTAGTACAGGAAATCACGTAAAGCAGATACATGCCTAAGCGAAGTCTTCTAGGTTGAGCACCCTTGTAACTGTCACCAGGTCAAGAAAGGGTTTTGCTGGCTACCCCAAAGCCCCATCTACGTGCCCGTTCCCGGCCCCTTCCCTCCCTCTCCCCGTAAGTAACCGTCACTTTTGATTCTCTAGGAATCACTTCCTTGCAGTTTTTAATAGTTTTATTAGCCAATTACATGTACCTGGATATGACATATAGTCTTGCCCATATTTTAAAATCAAATGTCTCTTTTGGGGGCGCCTGGGTGGCTCAACTGGTGAAGCATCCGACTTCGGCTCAGGTCATGGTTTCCCAGTTTGTGAGGTCGAGCCCCGCATCAGGCTCTGCGCTGACAGTGCAGAAACTGCTTGGGATTCTCTCTCTGCGCCCCCCCCCCCCGCCTCTGCCCCTCCCCCATGCTCGCTTGCGCTCTCTCGAGATAAACTTAAAAATAAATAAATAAAATAAAATTTGACGTCTCTCTCAACTGTAGGTCCCTTGCCCAACTTGCCCAATCCTTTCTTTTGCTTGCAATTTATCTTCCGAAGAGCCCGGACTATTCGAAGAGTGGCATTTCGCGGCGTGGAGTTTGCTGATCGGGTGCTTGTGGTTTCCACCTTTCAGGATGACTTCCGGTGATCTTCCCGTCCTGTGAATCACACACCCGTGTCGTCCACTCCAGCCTGGTATCAGGGTTGGTCTGTGTGACCAACAGAATACAGCCAAACTGATGGCAGGTGGCTTCTGAGGCTTTACCATAAAAGACGTGCTGCTTCTGGTTTTGTCTCTTGGGTTACTCAGCGAGAAACGCCAGCCGCTACCTCACCAGGACATCGAAGCAGCCTGGGGGAGGCCCGTGTTGGCCTTCCGCCGACAGCGCCGTGGTCGGGCCACCCTGGAAACCGCTAGTCTAGCCCCAGGCAAGCCTTCCGATAACTTCAGCCCCAGCTGACAGCTTGTCTGTGACCTCACGTGTGAGTCTGAGCCAGAAGCCCCCTGGTAAACCATTGAATTCCTAATCCGCAGAAACTCTGAGGATGGTAAGTGTGCATTGTTGCCTTAAGCCGCCAAGCTCTGGGGCCATTTGTTATGCGGCGGTAGATAACTAACACAACGCTCTTGACGCAGTTCAGTATGTTTCCTTGTCCTCCGTGTTTCGTGCAGTTCAGCAGTGGGATCCTGAGACTCGTCAGACTTAGGTCAGCTCTGGCAGGACCACGGGATGGTGATGATTTCCGACCTAGACAGCTCATCATGTCTGGTTGTCTCCCTTTTGATGCTGTTACCAGCCACTGATGTTTAGTACCTTATATATTTATCGGCGGTTGCAAAATGGTTCTTTTCTAATTTTACCCTTTCTTTTACAGTTATTCGTTGGAATACTCTTATAGGGAGGGACTTCCTCTCATTTAGTACTTGTCGCCCACTGTTACGGTTCGTAGACGAAAGTGGGATAAATCTTTGATTCGCTTCCTTGATCTATTAGTTTTTCCAGACAACAAATTGGTTTCCTGTCCTCATCACCGTTCTAAATACTCTTATAAATTCGTGTAAACATTAGATCGACTGCAGTTATGATCGTCGTCACCTTCTCAGAGCATATAGTCACTGCATACTATATACTCTCCTCCACCCCATTAGCCCTCATTTGGTCTTTCTCAAATATGGTAATCACTAACTACATGTGCCAGTTAAACACTAGAAATGTGAGCCCAAGGAATTGTATTGTAATTTTAAATAACCCTTTGCCTTTGCGCACTTGACCCGTAGCTAGCACAACCGATAAACTGAATATTGTAATTCGAATTTTAGTTGCCCTCATCTGGCAGCACAGATGCGGGGGGCGGGGGGGGGGGGAGAGAGAGAGATGAACAAATCTGCGAGGGGGGCAAAATAAAAATTAAAGACAAATGAGTTCGTCCCAAAGAACTCCCAGGGGAGTCTGAGCTGGCGCATTAGAAGGCTCGTATAAGCCGGTGCTCAACTCTCTGAAACAGTTGACCACCCGCCCCGGGTGGCCCGATCCCACCCCCAGGTATTCTGATTTCATTGGTCCAGGGGGGTTCCAGTTTGCAGCCCAGCCTAAGCGTATAAATAAGTGTGTGAGCCATTCACTCTTTCGACAACCTATAGAGGTCTTACAGTGTGTCAGACACTCTTCTGGTCGATCTTACGATTCCCTCCCGAGCTCCTAAAACCCTTGGAATTGCCTCAAGGAGGAGAGCCTTAGAGGTGTGTTTTGTTGTGTTAACGAGGTACTTTGGGAGAGCACCTAAGGATAGAGGCAACCAGGTGATTCTAGGGCTGGAACTTTCGGTCCCACCCCCTGAGCTCCGAGGAGGGCAGGAGGCTGAATCAATCACCGACAGCCAGTGATTCACTCAATGATATGGTGGAGCCTCCATAAAAACCCAGGAGGATGGGGGGGGGGGGGGGTGGTGAGTGCGTCTTTGCCATTGGGCCGTCCCTGAGTTACAAAGGTAAGAGTTACCGACGGAATCTAGGGACGGATCCAGCGGCCGGGGACTTGGTTCACTGGGCGCGTAAGGAAATGCAGACTAAGAAGAAAAAGGCAGAATTTTCAACCCCCCGGGTTATTGTTACCTGTAACAGCCAAAATGAAATTACAAGGGTGCTGGTTCAGGCTGCGATGCTGGACCCAGCTTAGATTGCAGTGGGCCTGAGCTTTGGCCACTAGCCTCGAAGCCACCTAGAAAAGGGGAAACTTCTGCAGGGACAACACAAAGCCCCTCTACGACCTCTGGTCAGCAGGAAGGTCGTCGCCACGGGGGAAGGGCGAAACCAAGAAACTATCGAAACTAGGGTGCGCGGTGTGAAGCTATCGTTTTGGGGATGGGAGGCCTCATTTTTGTGGATCAGTTTCCTAAGCAACCTTTGCTGAAATGGATTATGAAAGCGACTAATCAGGACTGTCTTTGCTTTTGAATGCCGCCGAGGGGAAGTGCGTGTTTGTTGATCCAGACCTAAATAGGAGGTTGTTCCTGAAGGAACAGGCAGCCTAGTAGACCGGACAAAAGCCACCGGAGGATCTGTTAACCCTGAGAAGGGGGACTGCCCCCCCTCCCTCTGTGAATGACTCTGTGGAACACTCCAGGTAAAGCTGCCCAGAAGTTTCTATGCAAGCCAGGTGGGACTGGTGACTGCTGTGGTTAAGGGGGGGGGGGGGGGGGGAGACTCCCTTCACAGGGGCACCCCATTTAACCTTATTACTGAAAAACGGACAAAACTCAGGGAGCCCTGTCACTTTTGCCATCCCTGCTTGACCTCCTGTGTCTTACAAATGCTGATAAAAACCTGAGGTTAACGAGAGGATAGGAGTAGGCTGAGGGGAGTCTAGGAAATCTTGCCCCCCAAGTGGAAACTTGTAAACGGTTACTACGAGATCGTGACTAAGAGAAATGTGCTCAGAGGGAAACGAAGACCGAGGAGAGTCCCAGGAAACACCCCCCACCCCCGGCAGGGTCGCCATCTTGAGGTGGCTGTTCAGAAATGGATGGGGTGCCTGGGTGGCTCAGTCGGTTGGGCCCCTGACTTCGGCTTAGGTCATGATCTCACGGTTGGCCAGTTCCAGCCCTACATTCGGCTCGCTGCTGTCCGTGCAGAGCCCACTTCGGATCCTCCCTCTCTCTCTCTCTCTCTCTCTTTCTCAAAAATAAACAAAAAAATGGGATGCACAAAATGGGCACAGATGAGGTTAAAAGTTTGAATAGGGCAAAGGAACTCCCTGATGGTCCCCAACATTAAACGGCCCCAAATAAGTTCGCTGTGTGTACCCCAGTTGGAAGGAATTAAAGAATTCAGAATCCCCAGGAGGCGGGGGAACCACTTTTTTCCCACATCCCACATTGTCAACGTTCAAAGAGGCACGTAATAAATAAAACCGGTCCTTGGTACCCGTCGATTTCTAAGGTAATGGCTTTGCACGCCGTAATCATCTGGGGAGCTATGAAAAGATATCCCCATTCTAGGGCACCTGGGTGGCTCAGCTGGTTAAGCCTCCGACTCTTGATTTCAGCTCCGGTCATGATGTCGCCATTGGTGAGTTCAAGCCCCATATTGGGCTCCGCACTGACAAGTGTGGAGCCTGCTTTGGGATTCTCTCTCTCCCTCTCTCTCTGTCCCTCCCCTGCTCACACTCTGTCTCTCATTCTCTCAAAATGAATTAACATTTAAAAAAAAAAAAATCCCTCCATTCTGATTTCTTTGGTATGACCTGGGCATCAGAATTCTTTAACTCCACCCAGGGGGTTCTAATAAGTGGCCAGGGGTGAACTGCATTGCTGTAGGGCAGCAGCTCAACCTTACATGTGCTTGCAAATCCCCAGGGGCTCTGGTGAACTGCAAATTGACTCTGTAAATCTGGGTTGGGACAAGATGCCGCATTAAAAAAAAGAAAATTGGCCGATGGTACTGTAAATTGGTACAGCTTCTTAGAACAATCGACTATCAAACGAAATACAGCATACCTATATGCTCTGACCGGAATTCTCCAATTAGGTAGTCTTTTTTTTTTTTTTTAATTTTTAAATGTTTATTTTTGAGAGAGACCGAGTGTCAGCAGGGGAGGGGCAGAGAGAAAAGGAGAGACACAGAATCCAAAGCAGGCTCCAGGCTCCGAGCTGTCCGCATAGAGCCCGACGCGGGGCTCGAACTCACAAGCCGTGAGATCATGACCTGAGCTGAAGTAGGATGCTTAAGCGACTGAGCCCCCCCAGGCACCCCGTCCAATTAGGTAGTCTCTTATGAACATGTGCACCTATGTGCAAGATGACCCGTGTATGCAAAAATTCCTCACATTGGAGCCCGTGCACTGGCCTAAATGCCCATCGGTAGGGGACCGGGGAGATAAAAGCTAGGGCCTCCGCAAAATGCCATAGAAGACTCCATAGCTCAAGATCCAGTGAGGCTGGCCACATAGGCTAGTGGGATAATCCATAAAACATGCTGTCACATGGAAATAAGGTAGAAATGATAGGGATGTTTACAGACGTATTGCTGTAAATACCATCTAGGGGAGGATATGTGACCCACTGGGAACCGGGGTTGCCTTCGGGGAGAAGTGGGAGGTGGGGATTGAGCAAAAAACCCAGACTTGATTTAGTCAAACTTCCATGAACAAGCTTGTTTTGATTGATGGGTGGGGACAGAACAATTCAGCGAAGCATTTTTTTTTTAATGTTTATTTATTTTGAGAGAGCTGGAGAGAGGAAGGGGCAGAGAGAGAATCCCAAGCAGGCTCTGTGCTGACAGCACAGACCCGGATGTGGGGCTTGATCTCCCGAACCATGAGATCATAACCTGAGCCTAAAGCAACAGTCGGATGCTTAACTGAGCCACCTAGGCGCCCCTCAGCTAATCATTTTCAAGGCAAAAAAAATGGGAATTTGGAGAGTCTTAATGAAGTCCTGTGGAGAAAGGTTGTTCTTCATAGTAAGCTGCTTCCTGGAATCCAAAACCTGGGGAGATTTCCTTCTGCTGTTTTCCAGGAACACAGGGCTCAGGTAGAGTTCAATATCCTCGTTGGAGAGAAGGAACGAGGTGTATTTTTTCATGGCAAATCTTTTTGTACCTTTCTTTTTTTGGGGGGGGGGGGTTGTGCAGGTGGATTGGGGGAGAAGGGCAGAGGAGGAGAGAGCATCCCAAGCAGGCTCCACACTCAGCACAGGGCTCAACACGCGACTCGACCCTACAGTCCCCGCAGCCTGAGTTGAGCCGAAATCAAGAGTTGGACGCTCAACCGACTGAGCCCCCCGGGTGCCCCCTTTTGTACTTTGGAGTTAGGCCCCAAAATAAACTTAAATAGAAAGTTTGAAAATTTTACACGGATGAAAACAAGGCCATGAATTCCAGAAACCCCTTTTCTTGGTACGGTTTAGAGTTCTTCCAAAATGGTTCTGGATGTAGAAGGAAGTCTTAGGCCGTGCTTATGGAAACTTGGGTGGAAATGCCGAGAGCTTAGAAATGTTCCCAGGGTTTTGATAACTCAGTTCTGAGTTTCACCCGTACAGATAAGCGGGTCAAGCCGGCCTACCACACCACAGAAATGGCCTCTCTCTCTCTCTCGGGGATCAGTTTCGCAGGCAGGCATTGTGTTCCGTTCCCACAAATGTGCTGTTTCCGAGCCTCCGCTTGGACAAATGAGAACAGATCCTGAAATGGGAGATGTGCTCTAGCCCACGTGTATGCAAAAAAGAAGCAGAGGGACATTCATTTTCTACTGAAAGGGATTTTGTGAAGCACTGTGTCTCTATGACACTGAGCCCTTGTTAACCGCCGACTGAGGATGATGTGATCGAGTTTGGGAATTTTCTCCACTCCTGGGGTCTGCTCTTTTTTTTTTTTTTTAAAGTTTATTAAGTTTTTGAGAGCACACGAGGGAAGGTCTGAGACTGAACCCTTAGCAGGCTCCACACTGTCAGCAAAGGAGCCCAGCGTGGGGTTTGAACTCACGAACCGGAAGATCATGACCTGAGCCGAGGTCACGAGTCAGATGTCGAACTGAAGGAGCCACCCAGGCACCCCTCTGCTCTTTTCCTTATACGTTTTTGCCTCCGCCGGGAGCCTTCTCGAACTCTTCTGTCATCAGCTGTGTCAGAGTTTGGCCTCTTGCTCTCCAGGTGTTTCAGACAGTGCTTACGCATCCAAAAACGCGGGCCTTAGCAGGACCCGGGTCGTGCAGCGCGTTTGTTCAGTTGGTCTGCCTCTTAGCCCCAGAAACCTGACTGTGATTGCCACGGTTGACCCGTTCAATTCCCCTAATAGCTAAAAGGCTTCTTTTGCTAACGATAAAATGACAACAGAAAAGTTAGTCAAAATTAAATCCTCTCTAAGGAAGTGAACTACATATAGCTTCCTAAATAGTTAAGTGTAGCACATGGAGATTTCTCAGGACAAGGCTGGAGACCGACTGCTTGTGACCTCGACTCCCAAGTTCCCTACACGTGGACGTGGCTGATGCTAACACAGTAAGGCCCAAGAGAGACCCGGCAGTGCCCTAGGCCAGCCGTCGGCATGTAGCGTGCAGGCCTTGAGCGGCAGGAGCGGAGATCCCCCCCCAGTTGGGGACTAGTGCCTGTGCGTGGAAATCAATATCGAGTGCAAGAGGCAACTGAGGCAGCCTGTGGTTAGGAGACACAACTTTCCTCTAATGGTATGCTTAGGCTCCCACACTTCCCAGCGGCTTTGCCAAAACTTGTCCTAAATTATTTTTTGTAACTTAGTTTGAGAACGAGAGCGCGCACGTGAGGCGGGCAGAGGCAGAGAGAGGGGGAGAAAACCCCAAGCAGGCTCTGAACTGTCAGCACAGAGCCTGACTCAGGGCTTGAACTCACAAGCCGTGAGACCGTGACCTGAACTGAAACCAAGAGCCGGACGGTTAACCGACTGAGCCACCCAGGCGTCCCCAGATTTTCTGCTTCTGTTTGCTAACTTGATTGCTGGCCTTGGGCCCTCTTGTCTCCTGGCCCCAGGCTGCTGGACGTTTCCTGCCAGCCTTACGAGGAAGGTTACTCTGTTGCATTCAATTCTAGTAAGTCTGAGTCTTGGGTGGTTTCTGTTAGTGGAGGATACAGCCTTTGAGGATTGTGTTTTTAACATTTAGATTCTGATGTCCCCAGCTGTTAGAGCGCAGATTTAAGAAATGCCAGCAAGTTGCATTTTTCCTTTGACGGTCTAGAATTCTCTGTTGACTTGGGCACGTGGCATCCTGGGCTTTGTCTTTCTAAGTTGGGCTGACTTTTTGAGGGTTAGAGCCATAGGGTTGTTGGTGCAGGAGAGCAACTCCTAGATTGAAAAGGACCCAGAACGTTGCCCTTGGCGCAGAAGTCGCCGATAGTTCGGGTGTCTCTCATTCAAATAGACCCACTGACTCTTCCCACGCAACTTCTCGACCCCCATTGTTGGGCTGCACAAATACAGGTCCTGTGCTTTCAGGTTCATTGCAGGTTATATTGTTGGAATGGAATTTTGCCACATCGCATATTGAATAATATTAGCGGAAAACAGTTTGAGCTCGAGACTCCTGTTTATTTTGAAGAGGAATCCTCTCTACATAGGAAATGGTAACCGTATTCTCTCCAGGGAGGGATATTGAGTGACGGGAGGACCCAGGCTAAGTGGGAGGTGGCCTTCTCCCTTGATGCTTCGGAATCTTTCCGATGTCTTTGTATTGAGAAAGTACTATGCTTTTTCTAAGTTTCAAAACAACGACAAGTGGGGGCGCCTGGGTGGCTCAGTCGGTTGAGCATCCGACTTCGGCCCAGGTCACCGTCTCCCGGCTCGTGAGTTCGAGCCCCGCATCGGGCTCTGTGTTGACAGCTCACAGCCTGGAGCCTGCTTCAGATTCTAGGTCTCCCTCTCTCTCTCTCTGCCCTGTCCCACTGTCTCTCATGCTCTCTCTGTCTCTCAAAAATGAATAAACATTAACAAAATTAAAAAATATATGAATTAACTCCTAAAAAGTGACTAGACAATGAAAATGGGATTCTCCTTGGACTCTGTGGATACCTTAGCGTTACCTGGTTCATTGAATTCTCTGTCTGACCTGCTGCTGTCAAAGCTGTGTGGTGACAGTCCTGACTGCTTGTCCCCTCCAGGGCCATTCTTTTTTGCAATCACATAGACTCTGGTTGTCATTTTGCCTTCGTTCATTTGCTCCTGGGAAGAGGAATTAACTGGACTGCCTTTGCTTTCCGGTGATGGTCAGCTTTCAGTTAAAGATAGGCCTTTTTTTAATGTGTTATTTCTTTGATTTTTTTTTTTTTAAAGCTTATGATTTCTTTTGAGAGAGACAGAGACAGCGTGAGCAGGGGAGTGGCAGAGAGGGAGAGAGAATCCCAGGCAGGCTCTGTGCTCAATCCCATGAACGGGCAAGATCACCACCTGAACCGAGATCAAGAGTCGGAATTAACCGACTGAGCCGCTCAGGCGCCCTAAAGGTAGTCTTCAAAACATTCACGTACATGTATAGGCACAGAAGTACCTCAAAGAGAAAGTAACTGTGTAACATTACAATGTTCTTCCCACTTAAAAACATGAGGGATATTTTACTTTAAGAGCGGGGAGCTGCTAACAGAGGTACAACATTTCTAAACCAACATATGGAAAATATTACAGACCAAGACATGAATGAGTCCTGAATTAGATCCAGGAGATGTCCTGGTTATAATTATAAACACTTCATGAAATCACAGACCCAGAAATGTGGCAATATGAAACCCTCAGCTCTTAGCCAGAGGTGAGCAAAGACTTTTTTTTTTTAATTCGAAAGCCAATGATTTATAATACTTCAAGTTGAACCTAGCCTTCTCGTTACATTTATTCATGAAAATGATAAATGGGCCATTTCCCCATGAATGAACAGATTTCCTACCATTCATTGGAAGATATACTACAAAAGGGGGAAAATGTCACTCAGCGAAACCTCTGTTTCTTTACTTTCTGGACAACCGAAACTGACATGAAAAATGAGTGTCTTGTGAATGTTGAAGTTAGACCTCCCATCAGGACTCCCAAGGGTAGGATCTCAGGGATAGCAAAGCATAGAGGCACTAAATTACTATGTCGAACTTTCTTTTAGTTTTTAAATTTTATTTAAGTCCAAGTTAGTTAACATAGAGTGTAAAAATGATTTCAGGAGTAGAATTTAGTGATTGCTCGCTTACATGTAACACCCAGTGTTCATCCCAACAAGTGCCCTCCTTAATGACCATCACCCATTTAGCCCATCCCCCCACCCAACACCCTTCCAGCAACCCTCGGTTTGTTCTCTGTATTTAAGTCTCTTATGGTTTGCCTCCCTCTCTTTTTATCTTACTTTTCCATCCCTTTGCCTATGTTCGTCTGTTTCTTAAATTCCGCATAGGAGTGAAATCCTGGATTTGTCTTTCTCTAATTGTGCTTAGCATAATACGCTCTAGTCCTATCCACGTTGTTGCAAGTGACAAGAAGATTTCATTCCTTTTGATCACCGAGTAGAGTGTGTGTGTGTGTGTGTGTGTGTGTACACACCACATCTTTATCCACTTGTCAGTCAGTGGACATTTGGGCTCTTTTTCTATAATTTGGCTACTGTTAACAGGGCTGCTATAAACACTGGGGTGTATGTGCCCCACCGATCAGCATTTTTGTATCCTTTGGATAAATACCTAGTAGTGCCATTCTTGCGTCACAGGGTAGTTCTCTTCTTAATTTTTTGAGGAACTTCCACCCTGTTGTCCAGAGTGGCTGTACCAGTTTGGCATTCCCACCAACAGTGCAAGAGGGTTCCCATTTCTCCACATCCTCACCAACGTCTGTTGTTTCCTGAGTTGTTCATTTGAGCCATTCTGACAGGTGTGAGGTGGTATCTCATGGAGGGTTTTGATTTGTATTTCCCTGACGATGAGTGATGTTGAGCATCTGTTCGTGTGTCTCTTAGCCCTCTGGATGGCTTCCTTGGAAAAGTGTCTGTTCACGTCTTTTGCCCATTTCTTCCCTGGATTATTTGTGTTGAGTTTGAGAAGTTCTTTGTAGATTTTGGATACTAACCCTTGATGTGATATGTCATCTGCAAATATCTCCTCCCATTCTGTTGGCTGCCTTTTAGTTAATTGCTTCCTTTGCTGTGCAGAAGTTTTTGTATCTTGATGAGGTCCCGATAGTTCATTTTTGACTGTGTCGAACTTTCTTTTTTTTTTTTTTTTTTTTTTTTTTTTTTTTTAATATGCCAATGTACATGGTGGCTTTCAACATTTATTTATTTTTTTTGGGACAGAGAGAGACAGAGCATGAACGGGGGAGGGGCAGAGAGAGAGGGAGACACAGAATCGGAAACAGGCTCCAGGCTCTGAGCCATCAGCCCAGAGCCTGACGCGGGGCTCGAACTCACGGACCGCGAGATCGTGACCTGGCCGAAGTCGGACGCTTAACCGACTGCGCCACCCAGGCGCCCCTGTGTCGAACTTTCTGAACTGAGGCAGAGCAAGGCCTGTGAGGAGAGTATGGAGAGGGTCTGGAATACTACCCCCAGACATTGGAACGGAAGAGGCGGTGCCTATAAGCTTGCCGATCTATTGTAACGTAATAGGAAACAGCTGCTATCAGACCCAAGCATTGAGCAGAGTTAAAAGCAGTGGGTCTCTGAGTTGCAAGCTGAACTTAGAGTTGGTCCTGGTAAAATGAGTCACCTTTCCAAAGCTGCCATTTTTTCTTTCTCCTCAATGCTGCTTTTGTATTTCAGCTTCGACAATATCTTGTCCCTCACAGTTGATTCTTTCCTACAATTCTCAGTCTCAAATTCTCTTCTCCCTCACAATTCTTTCTTTCCCACAATGCCTTTCTCTCCCATGGTGCCCAGGCTCTCCTACAGTTCTCCGTAGTTTCCTACAATTTGTTTTCCTTTACAGTTCCATTCTCTGTTCTCCTTTTCTGCCACAATTTCCCATCAGCCCCTATAATTCTCCCATTTTTTCAGAATTTTTCTTTCAGTCTGTTTACATTCTCTCCGTGCTTCCCACAGGTCTCGCTGACATTCCTACAAGTTTCAGTATTACAATTTTTATCTCCATCGTTCTAGACTCTAACAATTTTGTTCTTGCTAAAATAACTTTGTATCCTTTCCGCCAAGTCTGTTCTTCCCATGATTATTTGCATCTCTTATAATTCTCCAATTTCCCACAATTCTTGGTATTCTAATTGTCATCTCCTTCACAATTCCCCATTCTCTCTCAAAATTTTATTTTCATTCTGCTAATTCTCCACTAGCCCATTTCTCTTCCACACCCAGCTCCCACACCCAATCGCCCCTCGTCTCTTGCAGTCGCCCCTCAATTTTTTTTATTCTGATAATTCTCCATTCACATTTCTTCTGCCCATCTCTCACCATTCTTTCCCACAAATTTTCTTCTTTCCCACAAGTCCCTGCCATTCCCACAAGTCCCTGTATTTTATTTTATTTACTTATTTTTTAGCATTTTATTTATTTTTTGAGAGACAGAGAGAGACAGAGCATGAGCGGGGGAAGGGCAGAGAGAGAGAGGGAGTCACAGAATCCGAAGCAGCCTCCAGGCTCTGAGCTGTCAGCACAGAGCCCGACGCGGGGCTCGAACTCACGAACCATGAGATCATGACCTGAGCTGAAGTTGGACACCTAGCCAGCTGAGCCACCCAGGCACCCCAAGTCCCTGGGTTTTAATTCCCGTGCTCTCCCACAATTCCCCATCCTTCCCACAGTTACATGCAGTTCCCACGATTTCCTCTATGATTCCCAGTATTCTAATTTCCGTCTCTTAATTCTGCAGTCTTTTTCAGAATTTTAAAAAATGCTCATTTTTTTAAACGTTTCTTCTTGAGAGAGAAAGAGAGAGCGAGCCAGCGCACAGGCAGGGAAGGGGCAGAGAGAGAGAGGGAGGGAGACACAGAATCTGAAGCAGGCTCCTGGGGCACGAACCCACAGACTCTGAGATCACGACCTGAGCCAATGTCTGACACTTAACCTACTGAGCCACCCAGGTGCATCTCAGAATGTATTTTCATTCTGATAAATCCCCACTCTGCCATTTCTGTTCTTCACAGAGCCTTCCAGTCTTTCCCATAATTCCCCTTCTTTCCCACTAGTCTTTGCTTCTCCCACAATATCCTTTCCTTTCGTAAGGATATTCCTTCCTTTGCTCTCCTGAAAGTCCCTGTCCTTCCTACACTGAGACGCCGCTCTCCTATTTCTTCATTTTCTCCCACAATTCTCTTTACAATTCCAAGTAGTCTAATTTCCATCTTTAACTTGGTATTTTCTCTCACAGTTCCCTTTGCTCTGATAATTGTCCATTTTCTTTCACAGTTCTCCTCTACCCACAACTCTCCGTTTGTTCCCATGGTTCCCTGTATAATACCCTCCAGTTCCATCCACGTAGTTGCAAATGGCAAGATTTCATTCTTTTTGATTGCCGAGTAATACTCCATTGTGTGTGTGTGTATGTATATATATATATATACACACACACATATATGTATATGTATGTGTGTGTGTGTGTGTATATACGTGTATATATATATATATATATATATATATATATATATATATACATATACACACACATACACATACACATACCACATCTTCTTTATCCATTCATCCATCGATGGACATTTGGGCTCTTTCCATACTTTGGCTATGGTCAATAGGGCTGCTATAAACATGGGGGTGCATGTGTCCCTTCGAAACAGCACACCCGTATCCCTCGGATAAATACCTAGTAGTGCCATTGCTGGGTCATAGGGTCATTCTACTTTTAATTTTTTGAGGAACCTCCCTACTGTTTTCCAGAGAGGCTGCACCAGCTTGCATTCCCACCAGCAGCGCAAGAAGGATCCTCTTTCTCCGCATCCTCGCCAACATCTGTTGCCATGGCCCCATGATTTAACTTCACAGGCGACTTAGGTCTCTCTCAACTCTCAATGCAAGAGTGAGAGATGCGTCCTAGCCGTGGACAAAACAGTCTGGAGATCGCACATCAAGGTTGGTCTGCTGAGATGTGGAAATGTGCAATGACAGAAATGAAAGCATGTGTGAGTGTAGCTGGCTGGGCTCGCTGGGGATCTTCCTTCTACAACAGGGATTGGCAAACTATGGTCTATGGGCCACATCCTCTCCACGGTCTGTTTTTTGTCCATTCTGGGAGCTGAGAATGGCTTTTACATTTTTAAATGGTTGAAAAAACATCAAAAGAGTGTTTCTCAACACACAAAAATTACATGAAACTGAAATTTCAAGGTCCATAAATAAAGTTTTATTGGAACATGGCCACATTCGTGCCTGTTTGTATCAACTATGACTGCTTTTGCTCTACCCCTGCAGGGTTGAGTAGTTAGGACAAAGACCACATGACCTGGAAACCCTAAATTATTTGTTCTTTGGCCCTTTGCGAACAAGTTTGCCAACCTCTACTCCATAGGACCATCTTTCCATTACTCTTGTCTCTCTCTCAACTCCTGTGGCCAGAGCCCTGGGCCGTCTGCTCCTCAGAAGGTCCAAAAAGCATGCGCCTCTTGGTTAAATTGTATAGATGTGCAGTAGCCTAGGTCTTAAGCAAAAGGAATTCTTTTTTTTTTTTTTTTAATGTTTGTTTATTTTGATAGCATGTGCACGCGAGTAGTAGAGGGGCAGAGAGGGAGAGGGGGGATCCCAAGGTCCGCCTGGTCAATGCAGAGCCTGATGTGGGGCTCCACCTCACAAACCATGAGATCATGACCTGAGCTGAAATCAAGAATCAGAATCTTGCCCGACCGAGCCACCCGGGTGCCCCAAGAGTTCTTGAGGGTTCTACACATCCTAGACCAGAGTAAGAGCTAGCACTAGCCAGTGGTGAAGACACCGAGTGTGGATGTTTGCCGGAGATGCTTAGAGTACCCCACTTCTCCCAGGACACTTGGCAGGGTGAGTGACTGGGGTGGGGTTAGGGCAGTCATGGAAGGTCCGGGTTTGGAGATTTCTGATGCTGTTCATCTTTAGGCACAGTCAGTAGCCTAGCTGAACCCGTGGGTGATCAACAGAACCTCTCTGGGATCATCTGTATAATCGGGGGGCGGGGTCGAGCCACTGCCCTGGAAAGACCCGTGGGCAGCAGGCTGTGCAACTGTCCCCTTCCGCATTGTGGTGTTAGGCAATACTTGTTGCGGAGCGGGGCCTGTCGGAGGATGTGTATATCTGCTTCGCGAGCCCGGATGTGTCTCGATCGTCCAACTTTCAGAGAGAGCTTCGGTTTCCAAGTTACCAAAGCCCTCGGCCCCCTTGAATGGTCGAGTCCTGTCTGACCAGACCCCTTCCCGGTGCGTTGGAGGTGCGGAAGAGGTCCACGCACTCCCCCATTTGTCGGGGTTGCGGATTGTCTCTCTGACTCATTTGAGCACAGCTTCGGGCTTCCCGCTTGCCTGCCACCTCTTGCCATGTGACTTTCAGATGGAACAGGAAGTTCCTTCCCTCCTCCCACATCTCTGACCCATCCCGGGCAACTCTGTCCCACCTGGGAGCAGACATCAGCAGCACTCCACGCACCTGCCCTCGGCCCCCTCAGCACCCTTTACATTTGGGGGCACAGTGCCTCCAGTGTGTGTGACCCTCTGAGAGCACCCGCATTTCTTTGTAGGCAGAGCCGCAAAGAGTTCTTCTGCCAGCGGAATTTCCAGAACGGGGGTTTCCTCTCTGAAGACCATCACGCTTGTTCACAGGTACTATTTGTTCTTGGGGGTGGGGGGTGGCAGGAAGAAGGCGTGGGAGAAAATAAGGACATAAGCCATGGAAGTATAATCCATTTGGATTAAAAAGCAAAAGTTCATCTGTAGAGAGGAAATGAACACAGGTTACCCTGGGAAGAAAACCGTTGGTAGAGAAGTCTCCCCTCCTGCCCATTAATATGCCCCTCTCTCTGATAACCTGAAAAATAACTTCGTTTGTATTTACCAGGCTGCCAGGGTTTGATCCTGATTTCTCTGCTTTCCCGCGAGGTGACTTGGGGAAGGTTCTGGATCTCTTCAGACGTTCGTTTCCTAAGCGGGGAACATGGGGGATGCTAAGGGTTCTCCGGTGACAGGCTGGTCTGGTGATTAAACGCAAAGGTGTATGCCAAGTGTTTAGAGAGAGTTTGGCCCATAGTAGGAGCTCATATGGTGGCTCTTGTTCCCCTCCAGTTGTCTTTCTCCTTTCTTTTTTTAAAATAGGCTTCACACCCAGTGTGGGGCCTGACCTCAGGACCCTGAGATCGAAACCTGAGCTCAGATCAAGAGTCAGACACTTAACCGACTGAGCCACCCGGACGCCCCTCTTTCTCCTTTTTTAAACTTATTTACAGACTGACTTGCAACTTGACCGTCGCTCTTTCGCAAACCGTAGCCCTTCTTGAACTCAGTGCTACGATTGTAAATGGAATCATCTCGGGGACTTTTAGAGAAACACTGAAAGCCGGAAGCCAGTGATCTACCTCCAACCAATTGGATCAGAATCTCTAGATGAGTCCTAGGGTCTAACTCCTACTTTTGGGAGAGGCCGGCAGATGGTCCTAGTGGACGGGCAGGATCCAAGACCTGCTGTAGCCATAAGCTGGATTCCTCTCCCAGAGCCCCCCGGAGCTGCACTAGAGAAGCCTTCAGGGGGCCTACCTGCCCAGCCCAATGGCCTTTTTCTCATCATCCTTGATCTCCTTGAATTTGTCCGCATACTGGAACACTTCCTCGAAAGTTTCCCTTTCATTTTTACGTTCTCTCCTTCCCCAGTCTTTCCTACTCTGTTTTCTTCAGTACCCTCTTCCTCTCCTGCCCTCCCAGATGGGGCCTCGTGAACACCACTCTGACCTCTGCTGCGAGCCCATGACTTGTGTCTCTAGCTGCCTGTTAGACACCCTAGCAGGCCCTTCACTTTGGCCCATCTCGTGATCAGAACCTTGGCTTTGCCATTGATCAGCAGGGAGACTTTGGGCCCATCACTTAACCTCTCCATGCCTCAGATCCCTTCCCTGTACAATGGAGGTAACAACATTGAGTACTTCCTAGGGTTGCCAGGAGGAATGAGAATTAAGTTCGTTAATTCGGGTAAAGGGTTTAGACCGGTACCTGGCCCACGGTCGTCCCACAACTGGGATCTGCTTGTTGTATCATTCATGCTATGTTCATTGCTGTGCTTAACCACCTCCCAGCGCCCCGCACCTCCCACCTCAGCACCACCGGCATTATCTGTGAGCCACACACACGGCAAGCTTACTGTGGCACAAACGTCCTTGAAGGCCGTGCGTTAATTCTCACCACCATCTTGGGAAGTCAGGTAGTGTTATCCTCACTAACCTGGGCACCGGAGAGGTTGAGGAATTTGCCCACGGCCACACAGCTGGTAAGATGCATGACCGAAATCTGAGCCCAAGTTAGATTCCAAAGCCCATACTTTCTCTACTATGATAGGAAGATGATTGAAAATGTCACGTGTTCATCTTCAATATGGTTAGCCTTTTTCGATAACTCAAACCTGGGCTGACCAACCATCCCCGTTTGCCCTGAACTGAGGGTTCTCCTAAGACGGGATTCTCAGCACTAAACCAGAAAGTCCCGGGCAAACGGAGACAAATTGGTCACCCTATGTAATCCTACCCAAGCTTTTCCCACCCACCTCCAAAGAAAGTAACCTTGGTCTAAATTACCTACAAAATTGCCTTAACTTTGTCCACAGAGCTGAAACAGTAGTGTGATACTTGTGAGTCATAATAAGAAATATTTATATGGTCTTCCAATGCCGGTTCCTGGCACGGAGATCCTAAGACCTTTGGAATTTCCTCGGCAATGAAAAGCGTTTTTTTTGTCAAGTGAATGGCGTGACTTTGGGGAGGGGTTTAAGGATGGGGGCTAGTTGCCAGGGGAACCGAGCAAGTGCGAGAGGGTTGGAACTTTTAAGTCCCTTTGGGGGGGGGGGAGGCGAGGGGGAAGGGGCCGGTGATGGAATTCAACCTCCAATAGTCAGTGATGTAATCGATCAAGCCAATGTCGCAGAGCCTCCATAAAAACCCAAGAGGACAGGGTTTGGAGAGCTTCTGGGTTCGTGAACACATGTGGTTGCAAGAAGTGACATGCTCAGCATAGAAGCTCCGCACCCTTTCCCCTCGCCTTGTCCGATGAACTCTTCCATCTGGCTGTGCCACGCTTCTACTCTTTCCTTTCCTAATACCCCGGTGATCTAGTAAGTAAAATGGTTTTTTGGAGTTCTGGGAGCTGCTCTAGCAAGTTAAACCCAGGGAAGGGATCGTTGAAACCTCCAGTCCTATAGCTTGCCGGTCAGAGGCACGGGTGACAACTGGTACTTGGGACTGGTGCCTGAAGTTGGTGGCGGCAGTCTCGGAGGACTGAGCCCTTAACCTGTGGCATCGGATGTTACCTCTGGGTAGACAGTGTCAGAGAATGGAATTGAATCTGTGGGGCACTTGGTCAGCTGGGGGCGCCTAGGCGGCTCAGTCAGTTAAGCGTCCGACTCTTGATTTCAGCTCCGGTCGTGATCGCGCGGTTCGTGAGTTCGAGCCCCACATCGGGCTCCGTGCTGACAGTGTGGAGCTTGCTTGGGGTTCTTTCTCTCTCCTTCTCTCTCTGCCGCTCCTGTGCTCACTTACTATATCTCTCAGAATAAATAAAATAAACCTTACAAAATTATAAAAATAAAAAAAAATTACCAGCTAGCCATGTGATGTTGTTTTTAGCCTCTCTGATGAAAAATCAATCTTCTATCTTAAAAGTTAATTTTTTAATAGCCCTCCCTAGTCAACATAGATGGTTCCAATATATTCATTTAAAATTTTTTTTAAGGTTTTGTTATTTATTTTTGAGAGAAAGAGACAGAGTGTGGGCGGGGGAGGGGCAGAGAGAGAGGGAGACACAAAATCCAAAGCAGGCTCCAGGCTCTGAGCTGTCAGCACAGAGCCTGACGCAGGGCTTGAACTCACAAGCTCTGAGATCATGACCTGAGCCGAAGTCGGGTGCTTAACCGACTGAGCCACGCAGGCGCCCCCCAATATATTCGTTTTTTAAAGTTTATTTCTATTTCAGTAAATTTGGGTTGGGGAAGTACTTTATTTTGTTGGGGTTTTTTTAACGTAAAGAATTTTTATTTTAAAGTGTGTGAGCAGGGGAGAGGAATGCCACCCAGGTACCCTTGCTTTGTTCAAATTTAAGAACTCTATTACAGAGAAGTAGAAATAAATTGTGATTTAAAACAAAAACAAACTGATGGGCACCTGGGTGGCTCTGTCGGCTGAGCACCTGACTTCAGCTCAGGTCATGATCTCATGATGAGTTTGAGCCCCATGTCGGGCTCTCAGCTGTCAGCACAGAGCCTGCTTTGGATCCTCTGCCCCCCCCTCCCCGCCTCTCCCCTGCTTGTGCGTTCTCCCAAAAACAAAACATTAAAAAAAATTCAAGGGGCGCCTGGGTGGCTCAGTCGGTCGAGCGTCCGACTTCAGCTCAGGTCATGATCTGACGGTCCGTGAGTTTGAGCCCCACGTCAGGCTCTGTGCTGACAGCTCAGAGCCTGGAGCCTGTTTCAGATTCTGTGTCTCCCTCTCTCTCTGACCTTCCCCCACTCATGCTCTATCTGTCTCTGTCTCAAAAATAAATAAAAACGTTAAAAAAATTAAAAAAAGAAAAAAAATTAAAAAAAGAATCTAACTGGTTTGGAAATCACACCTCAGAGTGTCTTAGTTATCAAACCAGTGCCCCGTATATAGATCCAGTATTTTTAAAACCTGTTATCTACTCTATCTGGTCATGTTAGATTTCAAATATTTAAGCTGTATTTCGGTTAACTCTGAAGACTAAAGTGATAGTTTTCAAAAGGTAAAAAAAAAAATCACGGCTCTCCTAAAAATGTAAGACGAACGCATGTTAAAGATTTAACTCATCGCTGTGGGAACTAGGACGATACTACAAGTAGCTCAGGGGAGAAATCAAAGAACAGACACACGTAGACCAGGAATGTTGAAATGAACACGCCTCCATTTGCAGGATGGTACAGGTCTGTGGATAGTAATGATTACGCGCTGTGACCCGTCGTCCACAACATGTAGTCGAATAGCTCACAGACTCTGAAAAGCTCGAGTCAGGAAACCAGGAAGGGTGCCATCTAAACACACTGCTTTCCGTTGGAGCACAAATGTTTCTCTGTCCCCACCATACGACAACATTTTTGGACCGAGATTTCCCCTTGGCGTGGTCGTGAGTGTTGGGGATCTTCTGTAGCCGAAGAATAAAACCTGAGGAGGTTTATCATGGAAAAACAAGGAGGCTTTTACTAAACTTCTTAGAAAGCCTTGACCGAATCCTTGCAATGAATACTGACGTCATATTTGTCATGCTGCAGAAAATTCGGTCTCCCCAAATGCATCCTCTTTGGTATGGTAACCAACGGTACAACTGGGAGATTCAGTCCTAGTTGACCCCCAAACTCCAAAACCCGTGTTGGTTTTGAGGGGGGGGGGGGGGCTGTAGGGTGGTGGTTGGAAGGAGCTTTGGGAGTTCAAAGCCTGGATGCCACGCTAGTTGTGGGTTGGGACACATCTAAAATAAAAAAAATTGGGGGCGCCTGGGTGGCTCAGTCAGTTAAGCGTCCGACTTCGGCTCAGGTCACAATCTCGCGGTCCGTGAGTTCGAGCCCCGCGTCGGGCTCTGGGCTGACGGCTCAGAGCCTGGAGCCCGCTTCGGATTCTGTGTCTCCCTCTCTCTCTGACCCTCCCCTGCTCATGCTCTGTCTCTCTCTGTCTCAAAAATAAATACACGTTAAAAAAAAATTTTTTTTTTTTTTGGGGGCGCCTGGGTGGCGCAGTCGGTTAAGTGTCCAACTTCAGCCAGGTCACGATCTCGCGGTCCGGGAGTTCGAGCCCCGCGTCGGGCTCTGGGCTGATGGCCCAGAGCCTGGAGCCTGTTTCCGATTCTGTGTCTCCCTCTCTCTCTGCCCCTACCCCGTTCATGCTCTGTCTCTCTGTCCCAAAAATAAATAAACGTTGAAAAAAAAAAAATTTAAAAAAAAAAATTTTTTTTTTTAAATAAAATAAAATAAATTTTAAAAAACCCATTCCAACTCTCTGATGACCTCTAACACTAGATGGGTTTTTGCCTTGTACTAGACACCATTCTAAAGTCTGGGTTTGTATTAACTCACTTAACTTCACAATGACCCTGGGAGGTAGCTTCTTCCCGTTTCACAGCTGCGGAAATTAAAAAAACAAGTTGAACTCCCCCCATGTGATACAGCTAGTAACAGGTGGGACTTTAACCTCCATTATTTAACCCAGATCATTCACGTGGCCCTATCTGGCCCTGATTTTTATGTCATAAAAGCCAAAACGAAACAAAGACGGGTGACACCAGAGAAAAATGGGACCAACTTCTTTAGAAGTTTGTCTTCCAAGACTTGTCTTACAATTCACCATTTCCCGTGTCTGTACTTCGATGAATATGTATGGGAACCAGAGTTCTCAGTTGGCCTGGAATCCGTTTGAGTTGGACAGAACAGTAAAGGCACCAAAAAAGAATCCTTGCATAAATGATTGGGCGGCAGGCTTGGACCCACCTCCTTCAAAGGTGGCATCTTTTATCTGTCCACACTTGCACTTAAATCAGAATACCGACCTTCTAGATGGCTCCTATCCCCAGAGTATTCCCACGAACCCTTCGAGACTGGTGAAGAAATGCCATCGTTGAAAGATCCCAGAATTCGCAGTTTGAGACCGATCGCTTGATTTCTGAGTCTTAGAAGTCCAGCTATATCGGATCTCACAAATACCTGCTTGCAGCCGTCTGGTTACCAGAAAACAGGTGAGGCAAAATTCGGGGTGATGAGGCCAGAGCGAGGCTGCACGTCAGTGGTATCGTTAGCATTCGGGTGACACCTGACGGGTTTGGGTCCGGGAATCAGAGATTCTCGGCTTAGCCCCCGAAGCCGGAAGCAAAACTCGGCAATTCACGGCAACTACCCGGCAGGCATTTTCCTCCTTTGACGACGAGGAGGAGGGGGTCTCATGCTGCTTGATTGCTAAGGTTTGCCCTTGTATGTTTCTATCCTTCAGGACTGATACGAAGCGTTAGATGGCTGTTTTGCATGTGTTTCCTATAATTGCTGCCCCTTGCCGTTGTATCCAAAAGAGACCAAATGTTATGCTACTTTAAAAAATGTTTATTCTGTATTTGTTTCTTTGATTTTTTTTTTTTCTTTAATGTTTATTTTTGAGAGAGCACGCGAGCAGGGGAGGGACAGAGAGAGAGGGAGACACGGGATCCGAAGCAGGCTCCAGGCTCCGAGCTGTCGGCACAGAGCCCGACGCGGGGCTCGAACTCGCAGACCGCGAGATCATGACCTGAGCCGAAGTCGGATGCTTAACTGACAGAGCCACCCAGGTGCCCCTAAAATTTGGTTAAGTGTTAATTTAAAAGATATGTTGTAGAAAGTAGGTGCGGTTTAAATAAATGGTATGTAAAGCCAAACACAGACCGTTGACTTCACTAAAATCTCCAGTTTTGTTGTTCTGTGACTATAAAGCCAAATTAAGGGCTTTGTATGTAACGGGATGTTCCCCCCGCCCCCCGCCAAAAAAAACCAACTAAAAGCAAAAGTTCTATTACTTGCATATTTACCTACTTGTTCATCATGTTTTCCCTCATAAGGAAGCTCTCAGAGTAGGAATTTTCTCTTGTTCGGTGCTCTGTTCTACAGATGGGTGCTGGGGAAATCGTTTGCGTGAAAGAGAAAACACAATCAACTCGTCAACAGTCAGCTTCAAGCACAAACATTTCCATCAGCCTTATGTTGTATTAGTAATTCCTGAAAATATGCCATCATCTACAATGTTTTACTAATTAACTTACATTAATGGAGCCCGGTAGCAAACATGAGGTATCTTATTTTCATAGTATGAAGATTGTTTCACATCAACAAAATTTTAGTACATATTTTTCTGTATTTTTTTTTTTATTTTTTAGGGAGAGTGCACGCAAGCAGGGGAGGGGGCAGAGGGAGAGACGGAGACTCTTAGGCAGTCTCCATTCTCCGTGTGGAGCTGTACATGGGGCTCAATCTCATGACCCTGGGATCATGACCTGAGCTGAAATCAAGAGTCAAATGCTCAACTGACTGAGCCACCCAGGCGCCCCTGTTACATATGTTTCTATTTGGCAAAGAGATCTATGAAATACAAAATAATTGTTATGTTGTGTTTCTACCATAAGCTTCCAATTACATAAATTCTTGTCTCCGGCGTTCAAGTATCAGGAGTTTGACGAAAGAAAAATTCTAGAATTTATAAACATCATAAATCTGTCATTTAGGGAATTAAAAAAAATTTTTTTTAATGTTTATTTTTGAGGGAGAGGGAGAGAGAATCACAAGCAACAGAGAGCCCAGTGCCGGGCTCGAACCCATGAACTGTGAGATCATGATCTGAGCTGAAGTTGCATGCTTACCTGACTGAACCACCCAGGTGCCCCCCTAGGGAGTTTATAGTTTAATTTTACAAGGTGTATTTTCTTCATTTTCATACCATACAAATATTACACCATACCCAAAACACCACATGTTTAAATAAGTTCAGTAAAATGAAAGGTGTGGGGCCAAGCAATAAATTTAGGATTAGATTTATGGGTTTTATCCTCTTGCTTATAGTCAGACTAGGATAACAGGTTGTACCAAAAGGGCCACTGAAGAAGACCAAAGCACCTCACTGTTCTCAAATTGGCTGTGGGGAACCTCTGAATTCATATATACAATAGAGTTTATGTTAGATGGGCTTCTAAGGAGGGCCCCAAAGCTCAGATGGAAATGTTTCTACTAGAAGATACGTAGGTATCTTGTTTAGGGTTTCCCCAGAGGCAAGGGGGTGAATGCCAGGAGGTTACTTGGAAGGTGATCGTGGGAAGTTTTGGCAAGGGAGTGTGGAAATGAGATGGGTAGGAGAAGAAAGCCAGTGAAGAGTAAATTATCAAGCCAGCATCCATGCTGGGCGTCTGGTGCTCAGTCCCCCTGGGGAACGCCAGGAGTCCGTGTAGAGCTCTGCCAACCAAGAGGTGAGGTATCTGGGGTGTTGAGTCACCAAATCCCTGTCCATTACTAGTTTAGTTGTCATCAGTGACTACAAAGCCCTTTGATGAAGAGTGGCAAGGGTTCAAGGTAAGCAGCCCTCGGCAATGAACAGAGAGTGCCAAAAATTTTGTCAATGTTTGTTTATATTTGAGAGAGACAGAGTGCAAGCAGGGGAGGGGCAGAGAGAGAGGGAGACGCAGGGTCCGATGCAGGCTCCGGGCTCCGAGCTGTCAGCCCAGAGCCCGACGCGGGGCCCGAACTCACAAACCGTGAGATCATGACCTGAGCCGAAGTCGGATGCTTAACCGACTGAGCCACCCAGGCGCCCCTGCTGCCATAGACTTTAAAAGGTCGGCGGATGAACTGTTTCTTTCAATTCCTCTGTGCATTTCATTTGCCCCATGAGAATAAACCGCGGGGCCAGGAAGAACACTTATCAGGTGACCTCATTCTTTTTATTTATTTATATTTTATTTTAGAGGATGAGCATGGGGAGGGGCAGAGGGAGAGAGAATCTTTTTAAAGTTTATTTATTTTGAGAGAGTGCGCACGAGCAAATGAGGGAGGGGCAGAAAGAGAGGAAGAGGGAGAATCCCAAGCAGGGATGTGGGGCTTGAACTCCCACACCGTAAGATCACGACCTGAGGTGAGGTGAAGAATTCACCTGAGGTGAAGTCAAGGGCTGCTCAGTGGATTGAGCCACCCAGACGCTGAGAGAGAGAGAGAGAGAGAGAGAGAGAGAGAGAGAGAGAATATATCTTAAGCAGGCTCTACACTCAGCACAGGGCCCAATGTGGGGCTCGATCCCAGCGGAAATCAAGAGTCAGATGCTCCAGCAACTGAGCCATCCAGGTGACCTCACTCTATCCCCATTTTTATATTTTACTACCTCTAGTAGGAAATACCTCTAACATCTTAAGGCCGACTCCAGGCTGGAGCTCTCTGTACCCATGTTCTTGTCTGTGAAGTGGGAGGTGTGGACCATGTGATCCCACGAATTTCTTCCGTCTTAAGATTCTATGTTTGATGCAAATGAGTGTCTCCTTTTCTTATTAGAAGAGGTCAGTGCAGGTTGGCCAGACTGGGCAAAAGGTAGGAGGTGGAATGTAATAGTGTTTTAGTCCAGACCCTTCTGGATGCAGGAAATAAAAACTCACTCAAACTAGCTCAGGGTCAGAGAACGTCTATTAGAAGGATCCAGGCACTCCTAGAGACGGAGAGCTCAAGGAATAGAAGAAGCCTAAGACTAACTTGAGATAGACAGTGGTATGATATAGACAGTGATAGAGAGACAGTTACAGGCATATAGATGGAATTATAGAGATGTAAATATATGGAGATGCTATCATAGACCTAAGGATATCGATAGCTGCACATATAGAGAGAGAATTACGCACAGAGTGATGGAGGTATAGCGATGGAGTTATGGACATGCAGATACAGATATGGTGTTAGATACTCATGGGTACATGGAGAGAAACATACGCAGAGAGGGATAGACATAGAGCTATATAGAAATAGGTGCACGTGGGTGTAGTTGTAGAGATACTGTGATACAGGGTTATATATATGTCGCTAGATATGTAGATTGTGTATAGATAGTGATATGGATACGGATATAGACATAGATGCAGATCAAATGGATAAGAACCACCTAGTCCCTCAGCATTTGCTCCCTTTCTGCTCAGTGGCCTTGTTACTCCTCTCCCCCGTCCGTCCCCTGCCCTAACTTCGGCTTGGACATGCCTTGACTTGTCCCATGCCACTCTCCAGTTGACCGACAGACTAATGACCTTAGTGGTCCAATTCCAAAGTCTCGGAGAGGAAAAGCATGGCTTGTATATCCACCCTGGTCCAATCAGCCACAGCCAAGGACTGGTGAGTCACAGGGCACAAACGTGACTACTAAGCCTACTGTGTTTTTAGTACTGAAGGGAACTAGTTTTATTATTTTTTTTTTAATTTTTTTTTTTCAACGTTTATTTATTTTTGGGACAGAGGGAGACAGAGCATGAACGGGGGAGGGGCAGAGAGAGAGGGAGACACAGAATCGGAAACAGGCTCCAGGCTCCGAGCCATCAGCCCAGAGCCCGACGCGGGGCTCGAACTCCCGGACCGCGAGATCGTGACCTGGCTGAAGTCGGACGCCCAACCGACTGCGCCACCCAGGCGCCCCAATGAAGGGAACTAGTTTTAAAGTTGACGAAGGAAGGGCACCTGGGTGGCTCCGGGTGTCGAGTGTCTTGACTTCCGCTCAGGTTATGATCTCGACGTCATGAGTCCCGCGCTAAGCATGGACCCTGCTTGGGATTCTCTTTCTCTCCCTCTGTGTCTCACAGCATGGATGTGTGCTCTCAAAAAAAAAAAAAAAAAAAAGTGATGAGGGAGTCATAAGATGTCCAAGCACCCCAAAATGTGTCTTCTTAATTATTCTTAAGGAGTGCTAGAGGCATGGTTCTGCACTTAAAGAGGATGAGGGTGTTTGGGCTGCAAGTGGTTCAAAGCAAGTACTTATTTATTTGTTTTCGGAAACTATTTTTTTTTTTTTAATGTTTGCTTGTAAGAGAGAGAGAGTGCTTGTGTAAGCAGGGATGGGGCAGAGAGAGAGGGAGGCAGAGGGTCCGAAGTGGGCCCCGCACTGATGGCAGAGAGCCCGAAGTGGGGCTCGAACTCACGAACCGTGAGATCGTGACCTGAGCCGAAGTCGGACGCTTAACCGACTGAGCCACCCAGGCGCCCCGTGATAAGTGTATTCTTAATCTCCTTCACCTATTTTATCTATCCCCCCACCCACCTCTCCTCTGGCAATCAATAATTCGTTCCCTAGAGTGAAAAGTCTGTTTTCACGTTTGTCTCTCTTTTTCTTTGTTCGTTTGTTTTGTTACGACTGAAATCCTATGCTATTTGTCTTTCTCCGACTTCTTTCACTGAGCATTATACTCTCTAGATCCATTCATATTGCTGCAAATGGCAAGGTTTTATTCTTTTTATGGCCGAGTAATATTCCACTGTATATACATAACACATCTTCTTTATCTGTCCATCTATCGCTGGACACTTGGGCTGCTTCCATGATCTGGCGATTGTAAATAATGCTGCAGTGAACATAGGGGTGCATATATCTTTTCAAATTAGTGTCTTCGTATTCTTTGGGTAAATACCCCACAGCGACATTACTGGATCTTAGGGCAATTCTAGTTTTAATTTTTTTTGTTTACACAGAAACTCTAAGTTCTACACCCATTGTGGGGCTCCAACTCAAAACCCCAAGACCAAGAGTTGGACGCTCTACTGACTGAGCCAGCCAGGCGCCCCTCCATGTTTAACTGCTTGAGAAGCCTTCGTACTGTTTTCCACAGTGGCTGCACCAGTTTGCGTCCCCACCAACGGTACACGAGGGTTTCTTTTTTTCCACATCCTCGCCAACACTTGTGTCTTGTGTTTTTGATTTTAGCCCTTCTGCTGGCAGGTGTGAGGGGATAGGTCATTGTGGTTTTGATTTGCATTTCAAGGAAAGTATTTTAAAACAACAGAAAGGTAATACCAAAAGGTACATATGCCCATAAAAAACAGCAAAGGAAAAAAAGGTGACACATACCAGACAAGAGGCTACGAGGTTCAGAGAATTATTATTTCTTCTTCTTCTCCTCCTCCTCCTTCTTTTTAAAGTTTATTTTGACAGAGAGAGAGCGCAAGTGGGAGAGAGAGAGAATCGCAAGCAGGCTTCACACTGTCAGTGCAGAGCCCGATGTGGGGTTCTTGAACTCTCGAACAAGAGATCGTGACCTGAGCCAAAGTCAGACGCTTACCCGACTGAGCCACCCAGGAGCCCTGGGGCCCAGAGAATTTCTTAAGAGAGCTTAGGATGCCGCATCATGCCTCCTGCCCTAACAAAGTGCCTGCCTCCCAGAAGGAGACCCCGAGACTTAAATATGAGTGAAAATGACTTACAGATGATTCAAGACAACAATGGTAAACAAGAGGGTAGGTGAGACAAAGAAGGGAAGGAAGCCATAAGCAGAGTGTGTATTTAGGGAGCTCTCGCTGTGGTCCCCGTCCTGCTAAGCAGTTCTCAATAGCACAGGACCACCCTCATGAGGGCCTAATGGAAATGTATCGTGGGTTTTTAGTAGACGTGATGATTAGGGGTACTAATGTCAGTTAATGCTAGACATCCTCAACTATATTACCAACCCCAAGCTCTCTGACACCAAGTGGATACTAAATACAGCTTTTGAAAAAAAATTTAAATGTTTATTATTTTTGAGAAAGCACAAGCCGGGGAGGGGCAGAGAGAGAGGGAGACACAGAATCCGAAGCAGGCTCCAGGCTCCGAGCTGTCAGCCCAGAGCCGGATGCGGGACTCGAACCCCATGAACCGCGAGATCGTGACCTGAGCTGAAGTCGAACGCTTAACCGACTTGAGCTACCCAGGCACCCCAAGTGGGTACTAAATAAATTACTGTATAAACACACACAATATGTGGAATAAAAGCCAGAAGCAGAGCAGAGTGAATCTTAGCCACAGTGGAAGAGAAACTTCATTTACTCCTTTTTCCATCCATTTATTCATTGAAACAAGATGAATTGTTCGCTGAATTGATAAGCAGCATAAGATGAATTGCTTGTTTGCTGAAATGAACCCTACTTTTGAGTTTCAAATATGATCTTTTGGGTCATAGTTGTTTTTTCCCCCCACCTTCCTACAAAAGAAAATGTTAGAATCATGGAGCTTTGAAGAGAGACACTTAAGGATCCAGAATCCTTTGCAAGCATGATACAGACGTAGGCCTGAGAACATGAACGGACTTTGCGCGAGTGGAGGCAATTAGTTGGTAGAACCCTGAACTGAATCCGGATGCTCCCTCTCTCAAAAGGACCGGCACCCCCGTGGGTCAGGACAACGTCGTGGTTTGGGACCAGTTATTATCTGAGCAAAGACAGTTTTCAAGATTCCCTGTTTTGTAAAACCCCCGCCATCTAAAAACTGTTTTATAAGACAATTTATGCAAGTAGGGGATAATACAGGAACAACATCGATAGGTATAGAACCCAAAGCGTTTATCTTCTTCCTTCCTTGTTTCCACAGCACCTAAAGTACTTCTTTTAGCCCTGACACCGTTAATCCTAATGTATTGACATTCCCGTCATCCAAGGCACGGGATTATCTCTTATTCATCTTTCCATCCCCGCCGGACACAGTGTCCTGCACGTGATTGGCAGGAGTACAATAAATGGGTTAAAGGAATAAGTCTGCAAACCCCCCTGAGAACCGTGTGCAAATCGGAAGGTATGTATGTGAAAAAAAAAAAAAAGAACGAAAATATATTGTTTTAGCAAATGTTGCTACTTTCATCCTTAAAAGAGGCATCACAAAGATAGTTGCAATTTAACAGTCCACGGAGCGGCTCTCAGCCAGGCTTTCCCAAGTCAAGTCAGAGCGACTTGGGACAAACGTCTGTACTTTGAAGGCCCATGTAAACGGAGTTGCCCGGGTTGAATTCTCAGAAATCAGCCTGTAGGATTTCTGTAGGACAAAATAAATAGACTAGCCGTAAAGACAAAAAGAAAAGCCCTTGGTGACTGAGTGCCATAGGTGGGAAACATGAATTTAGTCAAAGTCAAGGGTGCTAACATTCAGACAGTGAAATTTCATTCATGGGCAAGGAGATCTCTCTAGACAGTAGTGACATTTAAAGCGTCCTAGATCACAGACTCCCTTAAAAATCAGAGGAAAGCCGGGGCGCCTGGGTGGCTCAGTCGGTTGAGCGTCCGACTTCAGCTCGGGTCATGATCTCGTGGTCCGTGAGTTCGAGCCCCGCGTCGGGCTCTGGGCTGACAGCTCAGAGCCTGGAGCCTGCTTCAGATTCTGGGTCTCCCTCTCTCTCTCTCTGCCCTCTCCCGCTCATGCTGCCTCTCTCTGTCTCTCAAAAATAAATAAACACTAAGAAAAAATTTTTTAAAAAAGTCAGATGAAAGCCGTGCTGACCCTCACCAGCACATACTCCCCGACATCGAAAATCTTCACTGTTGCTGGTGGTGAACGGGCCTTCCTCCACCACCGCCAGGCCATGAATTCCTACTAGGAAGAAGGAAATCTGGCAGCCAAATTAACCACCAGTGGGGTCTGACTCCCACATCCGTGTTCCTTACATTTTGTCGATGGGTGACCGTGGACGAGACGTCACTGCTCCAGACTTCACGTGGCTCATCCGTAAAACGGTGTGGTGGTATCTACCTTATTGCCAAGAGTAAAGAATGACTCTGAAACGTCCAGCATAGGATAATCCCTCCACAAATATCAATTTCTCTTCAGTTATCAAGTGGGAGGTCCTAGGAGCGGGCAAAATTGGAGGGAAAATGAATCACGGTGTGATTTTTTTCTCTTTCAAGTTGATCTTCGTTTTTTTCCTGCTCCCCAAGAGGTGTGGGTCGTGATGTTGAAGAGGGCCAGGTGTTAGCGGGCCATCCCGGGTCCCCAGGGAGGGAAAAGCAGAGCCTGACCGGCAGACACATATCTACCAAGCGGTCCCCACAGGGCCTGGCACTTGGTAGGATCCAGATAAATAAGCAAGGAGGGAGGGAGAAGACGCAGAGGGAAGGAAGGAGAGGTGGAGGACCAGGAAGGGAGGGGAGACTGAAAGCGGTTGGGATTTTTCTGCTACCGCAGAGCTCCAAGAACAGGGTCCCTGACAGGCACAGGATGAAGCAAAGCTGTGTATACCTGAAGATTCTCCTTGCCATACAGGATCTCACGGAACAAACGAGAAGGGTGATGGATATGAAGGAAGGCACTAGCTGGGACGAGCTCTGGGTGTTGTAAGTGATGAATCACTCCATTCCACTCCTGAAACCAATACTGTGCTAAACTAAAACTTAAACTAACATTGAAAGAAAACTAAAATTGAAATAAAAAGTAATAAAACACAACAAAACAGAGAAATGGAAAGAAAAACAGACTGGGAAAACATCAATCTCTAGAACGTGTCACTACAATTAACATAGAAGACTAAGAATGAAGAGGTGCCATTTTCCTCTTGAGAGGAAGGGTGATCTCAAAAATCTCTTGAAGTTTGAGGGGAGGGCCACGTGATGGAAACCGAGGCAGGACCTTGCCCTGTGTGTGGCCTAGGGCATGGCTCTTCACACAGTGGAGCTGCTTTTCCATTTGTAAAATTTTGGAGTCGGCCCAAACCAATGGTTCTCCATCTTGGTTTGCGCTTAGAACCACCAGGGAAGATTCTAAGGGTCCCCATGCTCAAGCCATGGTTCATACAGTAGAAACTGTGGAGGTGGGGCGGGGCATCGGCAGTTTCAAAGCTTCCCAGGAGACCTCAATGTGCAGCTGAACTTGAGAACTGCTCCTCCGGGTGATCTCCAGTTGTTTATTAAAGTTTTTGATTTTTCTTTATTTTGAGAGAGAGAGGGAGACAGAATCCCCAGCAGGCTCTGCTCTGTCCGCGCAGAGCCCGACGTGGGGCTTGCACTCAACGAACCTTGAGATCCTGACCTGAGGGGAAGTCGAGTCCAATGCTCTACCGACTGAGCCACCCAGGCGCCCCCTCCAGGTGATCTCCAGACTCTCACTTCTTGGGACGGCAGCATAGACATCACTTGAGATCTTTTGAGTAATCGAGACTCCGGCCTTATTCCAGAGCTAACACCATCCGAATCTGCATTTGAACAAGACCCCCAGCTAGTGTGTCCTGACCTTTGAGTTTAAAAGCTCTGGCCTAGACACTTCCACCCAGCCGTTTGATCTCACAACGCTTTGCTTCTGGTGCCGCTATTTCAATACAACTTTTGGATCTCAGCCCCGGGCACGATGTCAGCATTCCAAGTTTTATACGTGTGTTCCGTGTGTATATTTCAGAAGGGCACAAGAATATCCCATCACACCTGTACCACGCAGGGGGCTCGGCGAAAATAGATTGGAGGAAGAAAAAAAAAAAAAAAAAACGTGGTAAAAGGTGCCGATGATTTTACGAGATTCTGATCAAAGATTGTTTTTCCTTTGTAGGAGGCAGTGGGGCCCCCTAAAGAGCCACATGCCTCAACGTCAGCGACGCCAGTGTGGTTATCAGAAACACCTGCCTCTCCAATTTGTATCCAATGTCTTCTCACCTGGCAACACATAATTTCCAGGTTCCTTCTCTGTTCATCATGCTACCCGATGGCGCCTTTGTCCACAACTCCCCCTAGGAAGTAATAGGTAGGTTGGCAGAGGAGAGTTTGACCACTCTGGAAGGTTCCTGTTGTAACGTTCATCACCTCCTTTAAGCAGACAGAAGAGAGGTCTGTTCCGAAAAAAGCAACAATCGTAAAACAGCCTCACCTTTAGAACTCAGTTTTGGTATTTTCAGTAAATCTCACCAGTTTTGGTGTGAAGAGTCCAAAGGATTGGGGTCATGGCCTTGAAGCGGTCATCTTACTACCTTATTCACGAGACTCATTTGACATCTGAAGCCACCAAGGATTAAGAAGAGGAGAAAAAGGATTTCTGGAACAGCAGAGCTCGGGGGAGAAGGGCCCTCCTTTCCAATCCCAGCTTCACACTTGTCAGATGTAAGACTTTGGGAAAGTCGCTTAACCTCTCTGGCTGCCTTTCTTGACACTTTAAAAATGGGGGAACCAATGATCACTACGTATAGAGTTGTGGGTGTTGAGTAAGATGATGCATATAGAGTGTTAGGACAGGCCATTATCTATGAGCAGCTCAATGGCCTAACTGGTTACTGACCAACGATACCGCATCCATTAGGATACCTACAACCATAAAACCAAAGATCCAGCTGAACATGGCTTACACCAATAAGGAGATCCATTATGGTTTAAATCAAGAGTCTACCCCTTGAATCTTCCCATCTCCGCTTCTCACATTTTGTTGGCTACAGTTAAGGCATATACTCATTATAAAACCGTGAATCCAGCATATCAAGACAAACCTCCTCTTTCTCCATTATACTTCTTTTTATTTCTGATACCAGGTCATAGGCTGCGTCCACGTAACAGAGGGTCACAATGAGGCTCAGTAGTTTGTCTGGCATCGCTGACCTTGGCTGAGCTCATTGGTGTATCTGGGGGTTGGATGATACAGGCTAAGCTTGACTGAGTGGCTCTGTTCCTCGTTCTCCTTGGCCTATGATGCCAGCTGGGCCATGGTCTTCTCTTGTCCGGGAGAGGGGCTCAGGTGTCTTATGGCGTAGGCTTGGAAATGGCAACTTGGCTAACTTCTGCCCTTATGCCGTTGGTCGAGGCAAGTCACAGTCAAGTCCAGAGACAAAAACGTGGGGCCACAGGGTGTGCCCACCGTGAAGCCAAAGGGTATGGATGTGCAGGGGCGGGGTGGAGGAAGGTCCGAACGTGTTTCTGCCATTAGATTCTGCGCTGGTTATATTACAGTATCATCCGATGGTCCCCTAAGTAAGCCGTCGCAGATGAGCCTGAGAGATCGCTTGTGAAAGGAAGGGTTTGCCCCGGACTTGGTGACCTTCCAGCTCTAGCCGCCCATGATTTACAGTGCGTGGAAGAAAACCTAGCGGAGTATGAAGACCTAAACAAAAATGGTACAGAAGTGCTCTGAACCAGCATCCTGGGCTCCTGCTTCGACTTCACCAAATTCTGAAACCCGAGCGCAGGTATCCCCGGAATCGGCCCCAAACAGATGGCGCCACGCGGTGACTCTGCCTGGAGACAAGCGCCCTGAGCCCCGGGGGGAAGGTTCTCGGGTGAGCAGAGAGCGCGGAGGATGCGCGGGTCGTGCTGGAGGCGGGTCCCGGCCAGATGTGCACGGCCCGCCCCGCCCTCCCTGGCGCGCCCGGCCCCGCTGCACGGGGACAGGAGCCGCGCGCGCCTCGCCGGGGCGCCCCCACAGCCCGCTGCGACCGCGCCGGGGAGCGGCGGAGGCCCCGAGCGGCCGAGGAGAGCGGAGGCGGCCGGCCCGCAGCGCCCCGGGGCCCGCGCCCTCCCGAGGGGGCGCAGCAGGAGAGGCGGGAGGCGGCGGAGGGAGGCCCCGGCGCCACGATGCCGCGGCCCTGGGCCCTGGCGCTCCCGCTGCTGCTCCCCTGGGTGGCAGGTGGATCGGGGGACGCGGCCAGGTGAGTGGTTATCGCCCGGCCTGAGCTCCCCCGCGCGGCGGCTTCTCTCTCTCTCCTCGGTCCCTCCACGCACCCCTGCAGCGTAGGGGAGGGGGTGCCAGTGTGCGCGCGCGCGCTGAGACGGGGTTCCAAAAGGTGCGGGGCCCGGGGCGCCCACGGGCTCTCCAACCCGCGCCCCTTTGGCGAGGCTTGCTCCCCGGCACCCCCGCACCGCCTGCACCCCACCTGGCGGCGTCGGGCGGGTTTCGGGGGGAGAGAGGCTCTGTGCCCAGCCCGGCGGGTGCGCGTTCTGGCTTGGTGGTCTGCACACATCTGTGTGGGTGCGAGCGGCGGTGGGTGGGTGGGTTCTGTGCCCGTGGACTTCTGTATCTTCCGTTCTGTCTGTAGGGCGCCCACTGATTGTCCGTCGCTAGTTTTGCTGGGGAAGGAGGGGGAGAAACTGAGGCCGAAGGAGTAAGTGTTTGCCGTGCTTGGGCTGAGACCGGGGGGGGGGGGGGGGGCCGCGACCCCCCCCCCCCGCCCCTCCTCGCCCCTCCTCGCCCCTCCTGGGTCTAGGTGCCTTTCTGATTAAGGTTGACGAACCGGAAAGAAAGGGTGTGGGTGTCGGATGAAATTGACTCGTTTTTTCTTGCTGTGGCAATTGAGACTCTGAAGCCGTTCTCTCTACTGTTGTTAAACTTCTCGAAGCCCTTGAAAAACTTCCTTCTCCAGAGATCAGCACAGCCACTTGGTAAAGACGAACGTAGTTAGGGCTTACTGTCGGCCTGGCCCCGTTCTAAACACTTGAGGACTATTAACCCCATTTAAGGCCCATAAGTGTTGTGGTAATAAGCACTATGATTATAATCCCCATATGGCAGGGAAGAGAAATGAGGCACAGAGTAGTTGAATAACTTGCACAAAGAGGCACAGCCAGTAAGTGATGGAGCCCGCGTTTAAACCCAGGCAGTCTGGCTCAGATTCCTGCACTCCTCTCCTGCACTAGGGCAGCCTTTTAGGAATCACTCCCTGGAAATGCTTTCCCGGTTCTCTGGTTGTGATACCTTGCTTTTCTGAGGTGCCCACTAGAGCTGGGTTCCTTTGTTGTAGCGCTGTTGACCTTTGGGGCTGGGCTGGACAATTCTTGGTTGGGGGTGGGTGGAAAGCTGTCCTGTGCATTACAGACTTTTGAGCAGTAGCTGTGGCCTCTGCCCACTAGATGCCAGTAGCAGCCTCTCCAGCTAGAATGTCCCCAGACACGCACCAAGGTGGGGGTGGAGGCAGTGGCTTCCAGAATCCCTGCCCTGTGGAGATTTTTTTGTGTGTCACTAATTCCCAGGGAGAGCAGGCTGAGAGCCTTGGTGTGAAACAGGCTTCTTAAAGGTGAGCCTGACTATCTTTGTTTGACTTACAGGGGGGAAAAAAAAAATCTTTCATCAGTCAGCCACCGTATTAAGGGATTTTGAAGTTCAAACAGAACAAACCTCAAACCAGGTTCTTAGAACGTATGATCGTAAGTTTCAATTTCCTTTCCACAATAAAAATGTAAGCAGATGCAATTTTGCTCATAATCACGGTTTCCTGGAACGTTGGGGGGTTCTTGTATGGCTAGAAAGCCTACTTAAGAAAGACCAAATGCTCTTTGGAGATGAGATTAACAGTTCCTCAGCAGCCGGCAAACCGACCTCCAAGAGCTCCACTCGCAAAGAGCCACCAAATTAAAATAAAAGCCGAAAAGCCCTCAAATAAACCAAGGAATAGTAAAACGAAGAATCCACGTCAGGATTCTGCAATTCCTTGGTTTTCGAGATGTGAAATGTGCTTCCTTTACACGGTATCAGGTTCACAAGCTGGTGTGTTTATTACCTGCTCAGCGGGCTTGGGAATGTCAGGCGGTCAGCCCTCCAGGAGCTGCCCAGAAACCACGTTTAATCAACTCCAGCCCCCACGTTACAGACGATATGTTCACCAAAAAGGCAAGGCACTTGCTTGGAGAAGAGTGTGTCTTCCAGTTGTTTCCTGAGGCTTCACAGCCTACAGTAAAATCTGTGACTGCTGTGTAGAGCTTTCTAATAGAAGCACTGTTTTCTTTTGTTTTTAATTAAAATACTGCACCAGGATTTTCGTGATCCAGAAAATTGCATGCCTCCTAAATGGTGCTTAGTGCATAGTACACAGTTATCAGTCATCAACTGAATAAATCATTAGCAGCATGCATTTTCCTGATCTTAAGCATCAGTATTTGGCTTGAATCCTATGTATTTTAAAAAAGAAAATCTTTCTAATGTTTTATTTATTTTCGAGAGAGAGACAGAGACAGAGCGTGAGCAGGGGAGGGGCAGAGAGAGAGGGAGACACAGAATCCGAAGCAGGCTCCAGGCTCTGAGCCATCAGCACAGAGCCCGACGCAGGGCTCGAACTCATGAACCGCGAGATCATGACCTGAGCCGAAGTCGGACGTTTAACTGTCTGAGCCACCCAGGCGCCCCTGAATCTTATATTTTTTAAATGCTCTCTGGGCATTGGGACTTCTTGCCCGTCTAGGACATTTATTGATCTGAATTTCACCTCCACAGTGTTCCAGGACCTAACACTGGTGTCTTTTGGCCTTGAGCACATGAGATAAATGTTACTGTTGTTAATCTTTTCAAGTTTGGAGCAATTCCCTGTTATAACATATATCTGGTAAACGTTTTCTTCTCTGTTGAATTCAAGTGAAAATGTGAGAGGAAGGAATGAGTGGGTTCATGCTGAGGGTCTGTGCTCAGGGAGAGAGATGCCTGCTTTCTGTAAATCACGCCTATGTTGAGAACTGATTCTTGTCCGAGCCCTGCTAAGAAAGTGCCCTTGTATGAATTTTCCACACGTTTTGTGGCTTAAAAAAATACACAGATTTATTCTCTTAGAGTTCTGGAGATCCACAATCCAAAATGAGTCATAAGGGGCTAAGACGAAGGGGTTCGGAGGGCTGGTTCCTTCTGGAGGCTCCAGGGGAGAATCTGTCCTTGTCTTTTACAGCTTCTGGAGGCTTCCAACAATCCTAGGCTTGCATCCACATCACTTCAGTCCCTTCCTCATCACCTTGCCTTTTTTCTCTTAGTCATCTTCCTCCCTCGAAGAAGCAGCCTGTGATTATATCAGCCCCACCCAGATATTCCAGGATGGTCTCTCTCTCATAAGATCCTTAATTTGATCACATCTGCAAAGTCCTTTTGCCATAAGGTAACATGTACAGGGTCCAAGCCTTAGGACGTGAATATCTTTGGGGAGACCATTTTTCAGCCTTCCACAGGAAGCATGAACTGTGAATCCGTTGTTCTTGGTTTTATGGGCTGGATCGTTGTTTTTTTTTTTTTTTTAATTTTTTTAATGTTTTATTTATTTTTGAAAGATTGAGCCTGAGCATGAGAGGGGCAGAGAAAGAGACAGACAGACAGACACGGAATCCAAAGCAGGCTCCAGGCTCCAAGCTGTCAGCACAGAGCCCTACACGGGGCTCGAACTCCTGAACCGTGAGATCACGACCTGAGCCGGAGTCGGACGTTTCACCGTTTCACCGACTGAGCCACCCAGGGGCCCCCTGGATCTTGTTTTCTTTTTTTTTTTTTTTTTTTTCAACGTTTATTTATTTTTGGGACAGAGAGAGACAGAGCATGAACGGGAGAGGGGCAGAGAGAGAGGGAGACACAGAATCGGAAACAGGCTCCAGGCTCTGAGCCATCAGCCCAGAGCCCGACGCGGGGCTCGAACTCACGGACCGCGAGATCGTGACCTGGCTGAAGTCGGACGCTCAACCGACTGCGCCACCCAGGCGCCCCTGGATCTTGTTTTCAAACACGATTTTAGTGATTTGTCAGTGGCTGAGGTATCATGTATCTTTTACATTTCATGGTCACTATTTCCTAGAGGAACTCCGCTCATTGGTTTAGGAGGTTATTAAAATCCTATTTATATGTAATTGATGCGTATAAGCCAAGGTTGCACGAACATTAAAATGAAAATAAGTATCTTACCCAGTCTTCATAAATCAGATCAGCATTTACCAAATACTGTTGACACTCTACTGCGTGTCAACGCTTTTCAGTGTGATTTCAATCACTTCTCTCCTCAACCCTAAGAAAGAGATATTGTACCTATTTGACAGACACTGGGATGGACAAACTTGAAGAGATTTGATGAATTTCCAAGAACCTGATTTGATTGGCTCTTCTGCCTTTAGAGCAGTGACATTCCAATATTCCAAATTTATTCCCCCACCCCCCAAATTGGATACATCGATGCTGACATAATGTCAGAAGCAGATTCTGAGACCAGGATTCGAGTGTATGCAGTTTATTTGTAAGGTGACCCCAGAAAGTTCTAGTAGGGAACGAAATGTTTTCAAAGTAAGTTACCACTGTGATTTCATCCTGCTGGGGAATTCTGGAAGACCGTAGGACACACGGCTCAGAGTTACCCCCCTGAAGGCAAGGGAGCTGGGGTATTTATACTCCCATCAGTCATTGGTTGAGGGCTTCTGAGGGGGCAGTCTACACTTTCAGCTTACCGTGGGCACAGGCAGAGCTGGCTGCCGCCGACAGAGAAGATCCTTGAACATCACGAAACGAGGCTGGCCACCAGCCACAAGGCACCATTTGTCACTAACCTGATGACACAGGGAAATGCCGCAGGCATTTGTGCTTCTGGTGACAAGTTCCAGGACACAAAGTCCTCTGGGGAGACTAGGGGCAGGACATACGGGTGTCCTAAGGTTTTGTGGGCTGAGTTGTGTCCTCCCCTCCCAAATTCATACGTTGAGAATGTGACTCTTGGGGGACACAGGGTCTTTAAAATGGTAACTAGTTAAAAATGAGGTCATTAGGGTGGCCCTAATCCAGTATGACTGGTGTCTTCGTAAGAAGAAGACGTTAGGACACACAGGCTCACTCGCGCGCGCGCACACACACGTACAACCACAGAGGAAAGACTGGAAAGACCATGTGAAGGCACAGGGAGAAGATGGCCATCTGTAAGCCACGGAGTGAGGCCTCAGAAGAAACCATCTGTGGCTTGATCTCAGACTTCCAGCCTCCAGAGTTGTGAAAAAATGAATTTTGGTCCTGAAGCCACCCAGTGTGGGGTACATTGTCACGAAAGCCCTAGCAAACGAACGCGCAAGTTAAGCGCACAAAAGATAGAGACCCTATGGGACGTGATCTTGATTTCCGGTTGAATGCACACTGAAAACTGCGCCTCCCAAGACATGTGACATTGGGGATTTTAGGTAGGAGATGTCAGAATAGGGTAACTGGCCAGTGAGTATAGCAACATTGCCTTTTGACCCTTTAATATTGGCCACAAGTGAGAGAAAACCCACATAACCTTGGCTTAAACAAATAGAACTGTGTTTCTCACATAGGAGGGGGTAGTTGGGTCAGTCAGGCGCCCGGGCTGCACCATCTAGCACCTCTACCAGAAGGTTCCCCCTTCATAGCCAAAGATGGCTTCTAGAGCTCTGGCAAATCTATCCAAATTCCAGCCATAAGAAGAACAGATATTGAGGTCCCTCTTGCGATGTCAGCCATGTGTAAATTACAGACCATGTCTCCAATTTACAGATGAATAAACTGAGTTTCAAAAGACTGAGTGATTAAGTGATTTGCTTAAAATATCATAGCGGAGAGGTAGCAGATTTAAAAGCTGCGGTTGTCTCCCAAGAATAGTTAGATCACTTTCCATGAGGTGTTCTATCCAGAGTAATCAGTGTACTGGTTTAAATACCTGTTTTAAATCTGAGGGTCTCGTTTTTTGTGGGTTTTTTAAAGTTTATTTCTTTGTTTTGAGAGAGAGAGAGCATGAGCTGGGGAGGGGCAGGTGGAGAGGGGGACAGAGGATCTGAAGCAGGCTCTGTGCTGTCAGCAGTGAGCCCAGTGCGGGGCTCGAACCCACGAACGGTGAGATCATGACCTGAGCCGAAGTCGGACGCTCAACCGACTGAGCCACCCAGGCGCCCCTGAAGGTCTTGTTTATGAAAACAAATGAACAAAACCCCCCAAAACCCAATGTTCTAAAAGGAGTTAAAACTAATTCACTTCAACTCAACATTAATGGAACAAATGAAATGACATGCCCAAACATTCTCCTGGATGCCAGAGATACATATCTCTTTGCCACCCCCACTGAACAACTTTGTAGGACAGGCAACATCTCTGTCTGTTTTGGTAAATGGGGTGCAGGGTGAGGGTCGTAACTCTAGCTCCTAGCCCCGTGCCCGGCACATAGTAGGTGTTGCATTCCAAAGAATGAATACATATGTATTATATTTTTACGTATTACAGTTGACCTTTAGCACGCGTTTGAACTACTTGGATTTTTTATGGTACAGTACTGTGGATGCATTCTCTCTTAATAACATTTCATTTTCTCTACCTTACTTTACTGTAAGAACACCATATTAATACGTATACAGAATACGTGTTAATCAACCTTTGTATGTTATCAGTAAGGCTTCCAGTCAACGGTAGGCTATTAGTTCAATTTGGGGGGAATCAAAGTTATACAAGGATTTTTTTTTTTTTAATTTTTTTTTCAACGTTTATTCATTTTTGGGACAGAGAGAGACAGAGCATGAACGGGGGAGGGGCAGAGAGAGAGGGAGACACAGAATCGGAAACAGGCTCCAGGCTCTGAGCCATCAGCCCAGAGCCCGACGCGGGGCTCGAACTCACGGACCGCGAGATCGTGACCTGGCTGAGGTCGGACGCTTAACCGACTGCGCCACCCAGGCGCCCTAAGGATTTTTGACTGTGCCGGGGGCCAGCGCCCCTAACTCCCACGTTGTGCACAGATGAACTGCGTCTGTTTATGTATATATATACACATATAAAACTATATACACATTTGTGTGTGTGTGTGTATGGTGGAGGGGAGAGAATATAGAGAACATAGGAAACATTCCATAGAAACCAGATAGGAGAAATTTAATCTGCGTGAGTCAGGGAAAGTGGAGGATAGGGGCTGACATTTAAACTGTCCTTGCGCAATGAATATGAGCCCACCTGATAGACCACAGAGGGCAGAAAGCCAGGATTCCACTGCTTAATTCCCAGTAGATGTTTCATAGGAATAAATGAATGGCTGGCTGGATTGATACATACTTGCAAGAGGAATGTGAAAGGAAGGCATTGGGCCCAGATAGGAAGTGGACTGGCCAGCATCTGGGGTCACGAGCCCGGGGACAGCCAAGAAGGCAAGCTGGAACCAGGCTGCAGGGAGCCTGTGGGTTGGGCCACGGGACGTGGGCTCGGTTGTGAGAGCAGAGAGCAAGGGGGGGCCTTGCAGGCCGCGTTCCGTAAAGCTAACCCCATCATGACCAGTTCAAGCTCAGAATGATCACACAATTGCGCTGAATTATCTTTAAGGCAGTGGACCATAGTTCAGTTAGACTGGCAGTATTTTTCCTTTCCGGATGTACATATTAGCGCGCTTAGGATCCGTGGCGCCTCAGACTTGATGAAAACAAATGCAACATTAAAAATCATACCCAAGTACCAAATATCTTTACAAAGACCATCACCTCTGCTCTTCGGGCAGTCCCTTTGCTTGGTTTCTGGGCACCACATGCATTAGTTTTCTACTGCCGTTCTACAGAAGACTCCAAAGCTCAGAGGTTTCAAACGACATTTCTTATCCCTCACGGTTTCTGTGAGCTGGGAGTTCGGGAGCACGTCAGCTGCGCAGGGCTTGGGGCTTTTCACAGGGTTGCAGCCAAGTTGTCGGCCAATGCTGTGGTCCTCGGAAGGCTGGACTCCAGCTGGAGGGTCTGCTTCCAAGATGGCGCACTCACCCGACCACAGCAGGAGACTTCGGCTCCTCAGTGGCTGGTGGCAGGTGGCCCCTGGCCTTGTGGACCTCTCCATAGAACTGCTCGAGGGTCGTCATGGTATGTCAGCAGACTTCCACATCGCAAGAAATCCGAGAGAGAGAGAGAGAGAGAGAAGGCGAAGGTTGCTACGCCTTCTGTGTCCTAATCTCAGAAGTGAGCCTCCGTCACGCCCACCATGATCTCTTCGTCTGAAGCCAGGCACGAAGTCCAGTCCCACATAAGGGGTGGGGACGTGGGCTTCACCTTTTGAAAGGAGGACTGACAAAAACATTTGTGGGTATGTTTTAAAACCACCACATTACACTTTCTGGTTTTCCTTCTCCCACGCTGGTTACTCCTCAGCCTCTTTCATCAGCCTCCCTTTGCACAGAGTTCCATCTCTGACCCGAGTTTATTCCTTATCTATACTCCATCATCCAGGCGATCTTTCCAGTTCTAGCTGTTTCAATGCCATCTGTGTGTAGACGGCTTCAAAATGTCAGCATCAAGCCCCAGGTGCTCTCTGCTGTACTCTTGACCTGTCCATTGGGATGTCCCGTTGAGCTTAGGACATCCCAAACGGAGCTCTAGATCGGCTCTCCAGAACTCACTGCCCCCCGTCTCACCCAGTCTCTCTCTTCCAGAACAAACAGTATCCCCACTGGTTCAAGCCCAAAACCTGGGCATCATTCCTGACAACTCACTCTTCTCCCCTCTTCTGTGCAGTCTGGCGCTAAATCCCATTGCAGACCGCGTCCCAAGCCCATCTCCTGGCCTCCCTCTCGCCTGCCACCACCCAGCCACATCACCGTCATCTGTCACCTGAACCCCTACAGTAGCATCCCTTTCCTGCTTCTTGTGTCCCCTCTAGTTCAGTCCCAAAGTGTTCCTCTTCAAATTTAAATCAGATGGTGTTAGCCCTCTCCCTAAAGCCTTTCGGTGGCTTTCCATTGGATTGAGAATAAAATCTGTTCCATCTAAGATGGTGTAGAAGGCCCTGTTTGATCTAGCGTTGCCTAGTTCTCAGACTCCATTTTCTGCCCTTGGCCCCCGTGCCTTTCCCTCCTCGACTAACCACTTGTATTCAGACCCTTGTTTCGATCGGCCTCTGGAAGAGCCCAAACTAGGACCACCCCCATGCCCAGTTTCCACCGGCTCCTGAGCTTGGAAGGCAAGTGAGAGAAATAGAGGAAGCCATGGGAGGCACCACGTATTACACTACCATTCATGACCCGGGAGACTGGGAGGTAAGGGACACATCCCGGGGCACATGTGATAGTCCGGGCATCTTTTTTTTTTTTAATTTTTTTTTTTTTTTTAACGTTTATTTATTTTTGGGACAGAGAGAGACAGAGCATGAACGGGGGAGGGGCAGAGAGAGAGGGAGACACAGAATCGGAAACAGGCTCCAGGCTCTGAGCCATCAGCCCAGAGCCCGACGCGGGGCTCGAACTCGCGGACCGCGAGATCGTGACCTGGCTGAAGTCGGACGCTTAACCGACTGCGCCACCCAGGCGCCCCAGTCCGGGCATCTTTTGATGAGGCTCTTCAGTGCCTACGCATCTGGGAAGGTGAGACGCTTTGGGGCATCCCTCGGCCTGTTGGACTTGGGCTCTGGATATTGAAGATGTGTCGGAAATCAGAATTAATCCTAACCGGTTAGGTACAATGGGCCAGCCGTCCTGGGAGTTCTGATCAACACAAAAGGAAACAAAGCAAAGAGACCTCATGGCCGGACCTGATGGCCCCTCTCTAGAAACCATTTCGTTTCATTTGTTTGGCCATATGTAAACGTGAGCGAAAGAAGCTTTAACTCCTCGATTTGTCTTGCAGAAGGAATAGCCTAAAGTTTCCTGGAACCTGACCATCAGCAAGCAAAGAACTCTGGCACAGTATATTTTTGCGGAAAATAAGGAATCCCATGAAGACATACTACACTACTTACACAATCCCTGGAATGTTTTTAAATTAACTTCAGCTGTGGAGATGGCGATCCGTGATTAATTCGATCAGTGTAGACAGCAAGCTGTATAACGCGTTAAAGGAACTGGGGACAGTTTGGCATTTAGCTCAGACTCCCACAGCTCAGAGCCTCCTCTCCACAGACGTTTGCTCATCTACACTGACACGTCCCTGCCTCGGGAACAGGTTCCCTGGGCCTCCGAAGTGCCAAACGTTGTTCAGCAAGAGAGATCTGAGAGAGACCGCCGCTAGCCGACCAGGCCAGACCTCCCGAGATGGCCGAGGATGTTGCTGGGGTCAGTTCAGCCCACGATCAGGAATTCTCTTTCTAGGTTCGTAAATCTCTTTGGATTGATGACCCCACGTTTATCGGGTCCCAGCAGGTTAGGTAATCCAGCCAAATGCATACAAGCACATTATAGTCTGGCATGCATTCAATTCCAGTGCTTCGTACTGTGCCGGAAGCATGCCTCCTTCGTATCTTGGAATGCACTGTTCCAGTTTTGTACACTTTAAAAAAATTTTTTTTTACATTGATTTATTTTTGAGAGACAGAGAGAGACAGAGCACAAGTTGGGGAGGGGCAGAGAGAGAGAGGGAGACACAGAATCCGGCTCAGAATCTGAGCCATCAGCACAGAACCCGAGGTGGGGCTCGAACTCAAAAACCGCGAGATCACGACCTGAGCCCAAGTTGGACACTTCACCGACTGAGCCACTCAGGCGCCCCGCCAGTTTTGTACATTTTAAGAAATACATGCTGGGGTGCCTGGGTGGCTCAGTCGGTGAAGCGTCCGACTGCAGCTCAAGTCGTGATCTCGCGGTTCGCGAGTTCGAGCCCCACGTTGGGCTCTGTGCTGACAGTTCAGAGCCTGGAGTCTGATTGGATTCTCTGTCTCCCTCTCTCTGCTGCTCCCTGCTCGTCTCAAAAATAAACATTAAGAAAATAAATAAAAAATACACGGTTCACTAAACAGGGAACTAAATGCAATTCATGTTGATAGTTTTGTAAGATTTTATTTGTGCAAACAGATGCACGTATGAGAAACAAATAAAAAATAAAAAGAAATAAACATGCACGTATGAGGAAAATATGTGCGCTAGACTTTAGGAAAGGAAATCGCTCTTGAGATACTACTCTGTTGATCCGGGTAGGCTAGTTTCTGTATCAAACCATCTCAAGTTTGCAGTGGCTCAACATGGTTAAGTTTATTTCTTCACCTGCCTTGAAGTCCAAGGCATGTTTGAGAGACTTCTGCTGCATGTTTTCACACGGGTCCAGGCTCCATCCATCTCAAAGTGCCATTTCCTCCAGGTCCACAGCGTCCTTTTTGTTCAATGGGCTGTTAGAAATGGAGCGTGTCCGGGATCCCACGGGAGGCTTCGTGAACAGACCTGGGGGTGATCTGCCCACTTTTGATGGGCCCAAACCAGTCATGGTGACCCCACCTAACTGGCAGGCTGGCGGGCAAGCATGGTGTAGCCCAGGAGACACAGAAGCCGATTTGCCGAGTACTTATAACGTTCTCATCCACGATCGTTAAATCGTAACGCGAAAGTTCAGAAACTTGGCCATTTTGGGGGGCCAGTTTCATCTCGTAAAAATTTCATGTAGTTTAACCTAACAGTGTATGTCCCTCATCCAGAATACAACCAGATACTAAAGTAAAACGATAATTGAATTAATGGTGGGAAAGTTAGTGATTGGACAGAAATGAGAACAAAAGACAGGTGGAAGGAGGATGCTAGGGAAGTAATCTGAATAATTCGCTAACATTAACTTGCAATGCCGTGCAAGAACTCTAGATTAAAGAACTCTAGATTAAACCTTTTTTTTTTTTTAGCGCTTTTTAAAGGATTTTATAAGCCCATGTGCCCTGCTAGTATTGTCGAGATGCTTGCCTGCGCTGCGTTCCTTTCTTCCCCTCAATCGTATTGTTTCAACTTAAACAGAAATATTTTAATACTTACTTTTTTATCCATAATTTTAAATAACTGCATATGTGCATTTCAGAAAAAGAAAAAAGAAAAACCCGGCAAACATAGAATGTAGAGCCGGATTCTTGGGGTAATAAATCAATTTCCTCTGGCATCTACAAACCAACAAGTAATTATTAGCCATTTTATCCGCCAGAGAGCCCCCCCCTCCCCCGCCTTTAAACTAGTTTTCCATTTTCCTGACCAGATGTAGAATCGGATGATTAAACCACTAAAATCCCATTTGTGGCTGTCCCTTTGAATTAAAAGGCATGTTGCTCGTTTGTGGACTTGCGTGGTTCTCTGATGGTTTTTCCTATGCTGTTGTTTCAAGCTGCTCGGTCTTCTTTAGGAAATATGCACAGAACATGTCGCTGCAGCTACAGAGAAGCTGTCGGCTGAACTGGTATTTTCTGATTTCTGTAGTTGCCCAGACATCAGAATCCATTGTATGGTTCTCAATCATAAGTTCATTCTTAACTATTGTTTCCTTTTTTTTTTTTTTTTTTACCAAATGGGAATAAGGCTAGATTTAATAACAAATCTCCATTATCTTCTAACAAAGCTGTAGTGCTAAGATGCATTTGTGGGGAAGGAACTCTTTACAGTGGATAAGAAATCTTACTTGATTAACAAGTCTTTGGTGGCCCAAGAGTGGGTCGTTAACATTTTGGAGAGCTTTTCAAGTGATGCTTTGTACCCAACGTCAAAAATGATGATTTGGGAGAAATCGATACACCTCAGATTTCCCAGCCTCACCTTTTCACCTAAAGACACGCATGGGAAAGCAAGAAAACTCGAGAAGAAGGATTTCTCTGGAGAGTTGCGGTAATGTGCGAGCACTGTTCAGACAGAGGACCCTGGACTCTTTCCCCAAAGTTTTTAATTAGGCTTTTAAAAAAATATCGTGTTTCAACCAATTTCAATTTTTTTGTTGTGATTTTACATCCCAACAGCTTTGGCAATCTTTTTTTTTTTTTTTTTTTTTTTTTGAGGTGGAATTGACAGTTAATATCATATTAATTACAGGTGTACAACATAATGACTTAATATTTGTATCTATTGCAAAATGATCACCATAGGTCAAGTTACTCTCTGTCACCATGCATAGCTGCAATTTTTTTTCTTGTAACGACAACTTTTAAGACTTTTTCTCTTAGCAACTTTCAAATACGCAAAATAGTATTATTAACCATCTGTACATTACATCCCTATGACTTACTTATTTTATAACTAGAAGTTTATACCTTTTGACCCCCTTTACCCATTTCACATTTACCCCCACCTCCCTGCCTGTGGCAACCACCCATCTCTTCTCTGTATTTATGAGCTTGTGTTTTTTTTGTTGTTGTTTGTTATTTATATTCCACATAGAAGTGAGCTCATATGCTTTTGTCTTTTTCTGTCTGACTTATTTCACTTAGCATAACGTCCTCACGGTCCATCCATGTTTTTGCATATGGCAAAATTTCACACTTTTTTTTATGACTGAATAATACTCCATTGTGTATATATACCACATTTTCTTTATTTCTTTCTTAACTTCTTTCTTCCTTCCTTCCTTTCTTTCTTTCTTTCTTTCTTTCTTTCTTTCTTTCTTTCTTTCTTTCTTTTTTAAGATTTATTTATTTTTGAGAGAGAAAGCACAAGTAGGGAAGGGGCAGAGAGAAAGGGGGACAGAGAATCCAAAGCGGGCTCTGCACTGACAGTAGTGAGCCTGATGCGGGGCTTGAACCCACGAACCGTGGGATCATGACCTAAACTGAACTCAGACGCTCAACCGACGGAGCCACCCAGGCACGCCATATACCACATTTTCTTTATCCATTCATCCGTCAATGGACACTTAGGTTGTTTCCAGATCTTGGCTATTGTAAATAATGCTGCAGTGAACATGGGGCGTGTGTGTATCTTTTCTAGTTTTCTTTGGATAAATACTCAGAAGTGGAACTGCTAGGTCATATGGTAGTTTTCTTTTTAATTTTTTGAGGAACTTCCATACTGTTTTCCAATTCACATTCCCATCAGCGGTGCACAGGGGCTCCCTTTTCTCCCCATCCTCGCCAACACTTATTTCTTGTCTTTTTGATAATAGCCATTCTAACTGGTATGAGGTGATCTATCCTTGTGGTTTTGATTTGCGTTTCCTTGATGACGAGTGACGTTGAGCATCTTTTCATATACCTGTCGGCCATCTGGCTGTCTTTGCAAAAATGTTTATTCAGATCTGCCTTTTTTTTTTTTTTTTAATCAGGTTGGTCTTGTTGTTATTGAGTTGTATGGGTTCTTTATATATTGTGGGTATTAACCCCTTACCGGATATATGATTTGCAAATATTTTCTCCCATTCAGTAGGTTGCCTTTTCATTTTGTGGATGGTTTCCTTTGCTGTGCAGAAGCTTTTTAGTTTGAAGTCATCCCACTTGTTAATTTTCACTTTTGGTGTCAGGTTTCAGTAATGTTGTTGCTTATTGAGTTCACCCTATTCCTACGGAGGCTGCTTTGTCTTGCAAAATCCTTGATATTTCCAAACTGCTTGAAATCCTTCTATAACTCTCCAGAGCCTTCAGGATGGACAAAATGTTTTGCACAGTCGCGGGCCTTTTCTTGCCCCTGCTTATCTCTCTGCTACCTTCTCCTCCCCATACTCTCCCCACTTCCCTTCCCACTCCCCTGCTCTAAACACACACCCCTATCTGAGCTCTAGTTGATAGGCCACCAATCCTCGTGTTCTTAATGGCTCCCTGCTTGGCACAGGCTATTTTCTTTGCCTGGAACATCTTCCCCACCAAACAGCCTCCTTTCGTGTTACCCAGGTAAGTCCCGTCAGCCACCAGAATTCACATCAGGCCCCCGTTTCATCCAGAAAACCCCTCACCTGCCCACCTGAACCTAACGATTCTTTTATCTTCTCCGAGCTCCTGAGAACTTACTCCTTGGATATGATTTGTCATGTTGGAGTGTAATTATCTGTTCACTTGCCTCTCTTCATGCCTAGATTATAAGTTCTTTGTGGGCAGGGGCTGTTCCTTATATATGTCTAGCGTCTCGGTGCCCACTACGGTGCCTAACATGTGTAGTTACTGAATAAATTTGGGGTGAACAAATGGATAGATGGATGAATGAGTAGCGCGGGAGGGTGGAATTATTTTCCCTCTACCGGTCTAGGTTCTTGACTGAGTTCTCCCTGTAATAAAAGATTAATAGAAAACCAAACAGAAGTGTAATAATGTATCTACCTGCTGTGCACATGGGGGAGACCCAGGAAAACCAAATAACTCCCCCAAATGGAGTTATTTAAGGAACATCTCCAGCTAAAGACCAAAGATGATGTTGAGGGTGGGGGGGAGCAGGTTATGAGAGGTTACCAGGCAAAGCACTGTAAACAAGGGTAAGGCTGTTACACAGATTTAAGTCCTGGCCTTCTCCATTGATAACAGTTTCTTGAGATTTAAAGTCATCATTGGGGTACCTGGGTGGCTCAGTCAGTTAAGCGTCCGACTTCCACTCAGGTCGTGATCTTGTGGTCCGTGGGTTCGAGCGAGCCCCACATCGGGCTCTGCACTGTCAGTGCGGAGCCTGTCTGGGATTCTCTCTCCCTTTCTCTCTGCCCTTCCCCTGCTTGTGTGTGCGCTCTCACGCTCTCTCTCTCTCTCTCTCTCTCTCTCAAAATAAATAACTTAAAAAAAATAATAAAGCCATTATCCCCTTCCTGGTACAGAGAGGGGGACACCCTTACAGATGGAGATTTCTCTTCTCAGGTTTTCAGAGCTTCTCCTATGTCTGCTGTTTCCTAAAAATAATCAGCCCCAAATAGCCCTTATGCCAAAGAAGCATATTTTGAGGTGAAAACTCTATTCCCCTTCCATACTTTGGTGAAGTGTGTTCCCCTCTGACTTTTGATACAATGTAAAGTCCCCCGGTCTTTTTCTTGGCCCTGGTTTCTTCAGGTGTAAAATGATAGGGTAGAACAGGGCTGATGCCTAAGGTTACTTTCTTTAAGGTAAAATTCTATAATAACCTCCCCTTACGGTGAAAACCGATTCGTAGGTACGTTAACAAGTCAATTCGCGTGGAAACTGTGGCAACCACAAGAATGTGCCTTGCAGACTTCCAACTGCCGGGGGTGTAATTGACCCAGGGCCCCGACTACTCTGCTCTTAGAAATCCATCACCACATTTGGGGCGCCTGTGTGGTTCAGTGGGTTATGTGTCCGCCTTTGGCTCAGGTCATGAATCTTGCAGACCGTGAGTTCAGGCCCCGCGGCAGGCTCTGTGCTGACAGCTCAGGGCCTGGAGCCTGCTTCAGATTCTGTGTCTCTGTCTCTCTCTGCCCCTCCCCTGCTCGTGCTCTCTCTCTCTCTCTCTCTCAAAAATAAACGTTAAAAAAAAAAAAGAAAAATCCATCACCACATTTGAGCAAGGCCACGCCTCCCATGGGCTGCTCCCTCCAGGCCGCCTTCCAGGCTGAGCATGGCAGGAATACTAAGGCAGGACCTTTTGTGGGAAATACCACTCTCCTCGGAAGGTCAGCTCGGGCTCCAGGAGTCCCCTCGGTTTTGCCAAACCTTCCTTAGACTAGGCGGCAGCCTCGGATGCTTCCGCTCAACTTTTTTCCCTGTTCCCTCCGCTGCGAGTCAGATGTCCATGGGGCTCCAATAGATGTCCCAGCCTTCCCCGGCTCCCGTCCATTTTCTCTCACAGGTGTTTCCTGTAATAACATCCTTGCACGTTTAGTCCCCTTATGGGTTCTGCTTCTCAGGGGACTCGGACTGAAGCAGAAACCTAGTTCAAACTGAGATTCTTTTCGTTGATTATGAGTCAATGGCAGTTTCAAACCTTATACCCTCTTCAACACATCTAATAATAATCCTACACTACTGAGAGCGATCAGGTAGAGGGCATTTACCATGTTAGTCACTGTTCTAAGCCCTTTACGTATATGTATTCAATCATCTCGTTGTCACAAAAACCCTTAAAGTAAATACCCTTTTTATCCTCGTTTTACAAATGAGATCAGTCGAGACAGAGAGAGGTGAAGTAACGTGCTGAAAGTCACAGGCCCGTATATAGTAGAGCCAAGATTCCAATTCAGGAAGGAGACTGTAGTCCTAACCATCGTATTTTATAACCACTCAGCATCAGCTGATCCTGCTTTTTCTAGAAACACTCTCTGCATTTGGCTTTCCTGACACTGTACTAACCTGGTGTTCCTTTTACCTTTCTGAGCATTGTTTGGGTCTCTTTCTAGACCTTTCCCCTCCCTCCATGGCCCACCTTCACGTGCTAGTTTCCCTGGGGCTGTGCCCCAAGCCTTCTTTTCTTCTTACACTGCATGCATTCCCATGGACTCAGTAATCAAGTACCTCCAGAAGACTCCAGAATGCAGTCCTGCTTCCTGGACTTCTGGCCTCAATCTCCAGCTTCCTACTCAACATCCTGTCTAATGAGCCCTTACAATTATCATGTCCCAAAGACAACTCTTCATTTACTCTGCTCCTGGATGTGGTCCTCCATCCATACTCCCCATTCCAGAAACAACACCCTGCCATCTTCCCAATTTTGCATCCCTCTCACACTCCACGTCTGATTGACCAGAATACGACCTGTGTGAGGCTGAGGGCTGACGTTCCTCATGATCGCTGCTGAGCTTCTGGAGACTAACCCAATGCCTGGTACATGGTAGGTTCTCAGTAAATACTGAATGTTTCAATGAATGAATGAATGAATGAATGAATGAATGAAGATTCATCCATCACCAAGCCTTTTGGTGCCACCTTGAACCATTCACTTTTCCCCACTGCCCCTGCTACCGCTCCAGTCCAAAAGACCAGCATCTTCCAAGCCAACTGGCAGCGTCCCTATTTCCGTGTTGCCTCCATCTTGTCCACTTTCCAGACTGCTGCCACGATAATAGTTTTCTGAAGGAAAATGTTATCAAATAACCTCCCTACTTCAAACCCTTCCGTGCTGCCCTATGACCATTCAGTTATGAGGCCCCATAGCCCTAGCTTGACTAACATGGCACTCTGCGTTGTAACCCGCTCTCCTCCGTTCCCTCCGATCCTCTCATCTTCTTTTGGTTCCTCGAGCACCAGCATGGTGTCTCTTAGCTCTTACCCTGCACTCGTGCTGTGACTTCTGCCTGTAATATTCTTTCCCTCACTCCACGCGGTTGACTTCTGTTCATCTTCCATTTCACTGAAAGGTTGCGCCCTCAGAGGGAACATCTTGGAACTCTTCAACCAGAGTGTGTCTCTTTGCTCTAAGCTTCTACAGCTGATGGAGTATGTTTAGCGCCTCTATTACCCTCACCCTCTTGTCTGAAAGCTCATAGTCAGGGACCATGTTCATCTCTGTATCCCCAGTCCCCAGCTCAGCGCTCAATACACATTCACGTCCTATTGAATAAGCTGAGCTTGGGGCGTCGGGAAATAGGTAAGGCCCTCCCTTGCAAACCTATAGGCAAGAAGTTGGCCACGGTCATCGCCAAGGTTTTAGTTGATAGATTGAAATCTAATTAAATGCATCCCTGTCTTCCTGTTTGTCATGTTTTCTCTTTGATTTTTATTATTTTTTAAATGTTTGTGTTTTTTGGAGCGAGCATGAGCTGGGGAGGGGCAGAGAGAGAGAGAGAGAGGGAGGGAGGGAGGGAGAGAGAATCCCGGAGCCTGTTTCGGATTCTGTGTCTCCCTCTCTCTCTCTCTCTCTCTCCCTCCCCTGCTCATGCGTGCACTCGCTTGCTCTCTCTCAAAAATAAACTTGAAAAATAAGAAAAGGAAACTAACTAACTATGAGGTTCTAGGGGGAAGAGTTTTCTGCAGGGTGAGACAAAGTTACATTACCGTATTCACCAAGGTTTGGGGATAGCTGTTTTTACCGACTAGTTTCAATCTTTGTGTTCACATCTTAAGGACATCGAGACATGGGGCGCCTGGGTGGCGCAGTCGGTTAAGCGTCCGACTTCAGCCAGGTCACGATCTCGCGGTCCGTGAGTTCGAGCCCCGCGTCAGGCTCTGGGCTGATGGCTCAGAGCCTGGAGCCTGTTTCCGATTCTGTGTCTCCCTCTCTCTCTGCCCCTCCCCCGTTCATGCTCTGTCTCTCTCTGTCCCAAAAATAAATAAACGTTGAAAAAAAAAAATTAAAAAAAAAAAAAAAAAAGGACATCGAGACTAATAATCCAATTTAAAAATGGGCAAAGGACCCGAATAGATCTTTCTCCAAGGAAGGTACACAAATAGCCAATAAACGCATGAAAGATGCCCAACACCATTAGCCATCAGGGAGATGCAAACCAAAACTACAGTAAGATACCACTTCTCATCCACTAGAATGGCTGTAATGAAAAAAAATGGACAATAACAAGTTCTGGTGAGAATGGAGAAATCGGGGGCGCCTGGGTGGCTCAGTCGGTTCAGCGTCTGACTTCAGCTCAGGTCATGATCTCACAGTTCATGGGTTCGACCCCCATGTCGGGCTCTGTGCTGACAGCTTGGAGCCTGGAGCCTGCTTCAGATTCTGTGTCTCCCTCTCTCTCTGCCCCTCCCCGGCTCATGGTCTGTCTCTCTCTGTCTCTCAAAGATGAATAAACGTTAAAAGAAAAATTAAAAAAAAAAAAAAAAAAAAGAATGGAGAAATCAGAAGGCTTGTCCATGGCTGGCAGGAATGTAAAATGATGCGGCCATCTTGGAAAACATTCTGGCAGTTCCTCAGAAAGTTCAACATGGTTACCATATGACCTAGCAGTTCCACTCCTAGAAGTGAAAACACGTCCGTGCAAAAAGTCATACATCAATGTTCACAGCAGCATTATTCGTGATAGCCCAAATGTAGTAACAACCCAAATGTCCATCAGCCACTGAATGGATGAACATATGTGGTGTATCCATACAATGGAAGATTATTCAGCCATAGAAAGGAATGAGGTCCTGTTACGTGCCACAGCACAGATGAGCCTTTTGCATATTAAGTGGAAGAAGCCAAACTCAAAAGATCACATATGATTACATTTATGTGAAACGTCCAAACTAGGCAAATCCCAAAGCAAAGAGTAGATTTGTGGTTGTCAGAGGATAGAAAGGGGGGGAAATTGGAACTACGAATGGGTGTGGCTTTGGGGTTTTTTTTTGTTTTGTTTTGTTTTTTTGTTTGTTTTTGGAGGGATAAAACTGTTCTGGAATTAGATAATGGTGATGGTTTCCCAACAGCGGATACTAAAACGTACTGTGTTTTATTATGTCAATTTTATCAATTTTTAAAATACTAAACCAAGATTCTGAAGCACATCATGATGTGTGGACTGACACACATAACACTTTATGTTCCGTAGTCTGCTTTCTTGTTTGGGAATTGTTAGTAATGTGCAGACTGGGTCAAGATTGTGGCATTTTGGGCAACTGGATACTTCAGCCATTAAGCGTCCGACTCTTGATTTCGGCACAGGTCATGATCTCATGGTTTGTGAGATCGAGCCCCACGTCGGGCTCTGCGCTGACAGCGTGGAGCCTGCTTGGGATTCTCTGTCTGTCTCTCTCTCTCTCTCTCTCTCTCTCTCTCTCTGTCCCTCCCCCTCCCCCAAAATAAGTAAGTGAACTTTAAAAGTTTTTTCTTTCATTAAAAAAAAAAGTTTGTGGGATCCCTTGAAGAATTGTTAGTAATATCCATATCAGATTATGACAGGTGACTGTATTGTTTCTCGGTCAGAGCTCTGAAAGCATCGCAAAGGACACTTACCATGCTGTCCTCGACTGCAATATATCTGTTTACAATAGATTGGGAATTTAAGAGAGAAAATAGTGGGTCTATTTTCATCACTCTATGTGTCTCAGACAGTGCTCGCAATATCGCAAGTGCTGAGTAAAGGTTTCACTTGCAGGGGGACTTAACGGGACAGTCTTGTCCCCAGGGGACGTGTGGCAATGTGTGGAGACACTTTCGCCTGCCACACCTGGAGAGGTGGGTGTGTAACCCACACACTTCTGGCGTGTGTAGGTAGAGGCCAGGGACGTTGCACAGGACAGCCTCCAACGGCAAAGATGTATCTGGCCCAAAGCGTCTGCCACGTAGAGGTTGAAAAACCCAGTTCTAAATGGTCGAGCGAATGACTTACAAATCCATCAAATTAACTTCAGCAGAAGATGAAAGTCCCCTTGAAGAAAAATTAAACACTAAAAGCATCCTGGCGTTCGGTGTTCTCGGTTAACGAAATGTCCCAGACCGTATCTTTGTGGCTCTTGACGGAAGAACCAGGCTGGTGGGAGAGGCAGACCACAAGGGAAAACCGCAAGGCTGTGTAACTTCCCGACCTTGACTAAGGTGTTATCGCGTAGAATTCAGTCGTGCAGCAGAAAGCAGGTGGTAACGCGTGCGTTCCTTGTCTGTTAAAGAGCCCGGGAAACGTTTTACGTTGTACTTAACACGTGGGAGGAAACCATCCCAGCCCTCCACAGAATACACAGCTCCAGTCTTTTCTTCCAGAAACTGGTAGCAACCCTGTCCGACACTAGGTCAGCAGGCAAGTAAATGTGGGCGAGCTTCACTCGTGGCCCAGAATGCTGAGGGGCGCTTGATGGCCGGGCTCGCTCTTTCCGGTCTCCGGATCAGGGGTCGGCAAGTTCCAGCCCGCGGGCCAGCAGTGGTTTGCATCTTTTTAAGTGGTTAAAGCTGAACCAAAGGAAGAGGACTATTCCATGGCGCGCAAAAAGTGTATTAAATTCAAGTTTTGGTGCCCATAAAGAAAGTTTCTTGAACCCAGTTATGCGCACCTGTGTGCTATTGCCTACGGTTGTCCGTCTGGCTGCTTTTGTGCCTGTTCAGAGACCGTGTGACCGTATTTATGACAAAGCCTAGGATATTTACCATCTGACCCTTTATGAGAAACATTTGCCACTCCCTGCTCCACAGTTAAGGAGTGTAGCAAATGGTGTTTCTGGGAGGCGGTCTGGACCAAGAACCCGCCCCGGGCTGGATTCCCCGACACCCGGCTCTGCTGGGCACATGACTGTCCCCCCCTCACCCCCACCCCGGGCTGGAGTGTCCTCATGTGTGACATGAGAGGGCTTTGCCAAAGGGTCTCTGGAGCCCTTCCAGTTCTTAACTGCCTGTGGCGTGTGGAGATTCCAGTTTGTCTAGTGGTTCCCAGGTGGCCAGTGGGGTGAATGCAGCCCTCTTGTCTGGGACAAAGCGGCAGGGCCGGGGAGTCACATTACCGCCCTCGGCAGCGAAACAGACACAGACCTGGATCGCCACTGTGTCTGTGAGGAATTGGAGCGGAAAATTGGCACCGCGGAGTGTCCAGAGACCAACTTTGGGCCCCTCTCACGCGCCCTCATTTTATAGATTATGTCACTCAATTCTTTTAACCCTGAAGAAGAAAGAAATGGACGGCGCTTATGATCGGGGAAGGCTGGTAAGGGATGGTGGCAGAGGCTGGCAACCTGAAATTGATGTTTTCAGAATCTAATTTAGCCCTTAGGGCGGGTTTATTGAAACTCACCAGGTACTTGTCATCTCTCCTGCTCATTGACTAGCAGGAAAGGGTCTCTGTTGCCCTTTCTGTTTTCTCAGTACTAACGGGTGGCTCTTGACCCACAGTGCAAAGGATCGTGGGCTGTCGACGTCCACACCGCAGCCCGGGCTCTGTCGCTACGGAACTAAGCTGGCCTGCTGCTATGGCTGGAGAAGGAACAGCAGGGGAGGCTGTGAAGGTAATTTTATAAAAACTCAGACCACCCTGTGCTCGAGTATGAGGCCAGTGTCCTTAGGTTTTTACCTGTGACACTGTAAATTGTCGCCAACTTGTCAGTGGGTTCCCCAGCAGAGGGACGAAAATATCTGTACCCAGGGTCCGGGTTCCTGTGAGATGTTTTCCCGTTCAAAATGTGGCTGCTACCTTCATTCTAGACAGGATTTGCTTTAGGAGAGGGGTCTTGCGAGTTACTTCTGTTGGTCTCAAACGGGCCAGTATACTTCCTTCTAGTTATAATTGTTCCAATTGATCGCTAATGAAATCTACTTGTTAATTATGAATCATCCAACCAGTAGGCTCCAATTACACACCAGAAAATAAGTCATTTACTTCATGGTTTGGTTACTCACATTTTTAAAGTCCATTATGCCTGTTTCTAGGTATTTCAAGAGATAGGTGCGTATAGGTAAACACTTCAAGTATTTTTCTGATCCTTTTGTCTGGATTTCAATCTAAGGAACCGTAACTTGCTTTGGATACGGTTTCTCAGACCATGTGTGAGGAACTCCCAAGAAAGGCCTCTGATCATTTTCAGGAGGGCTAGGGAGGACGAGGCTTTGCATACTTTTATGTCACTTTCTTTTTTTTATAAAAATTTTTTTTTATGTTTGTTTATTTTTGAGAGAGAGCACGAGCAGGGGGAGGGGCGGAGAGTGGGACACAGAATCCAAAGCTGGCTCCAGGCCCCGAGCTGTCAGCACAGAGCCCGACGCAGGTTCGGACCCACGAACCGCGAGATCATGTCCGCCAAAGTCGGACGCTCAACCGACTGAGCCACCCAGAAGCCCCTCTTTGTTTTGTATGACTGTCTATGAGAACCCACAGTCACAGTGAAGAAGAATCCGATCCACATTCCTCCTAGCTGACTGTCTGACTGGGGGTACATTCCTTCAGGGCAGGAATCTGGTCTCATGGTCCCCATGTTCCTAGCAGGTGGCTATACCTGAACCCAAAGCCCTTAATCTCTTCAGTAGGATAAACACACAACTGGATTATAAAAGTAAGGTGCAAAACTGTTAGCTTTTTTTAACAGTACTACCTTCCTTCTGTCTCTGCCCTGAACTCTTCCTCTCTAGCTGGTTAAGAAATAGCCAGATAGACCACAGGTGAAGACAGAACTTGAGAATAACTGAGATCTATAAAACCCTGGAAGGCACTGATAATGCTCCTACCCGCTCATTATTATGCAACAACTCTCGCCATCAGCCTCCTTGTGCCAAGATGATAAGAGTATAAAGATACCAGAAAAATAGTTGAAGGTCGTTCTTGCCCACCTCGGTAAAGTTAGAACATTCTCCTGGGGCTTTGTCAATTAAAAAAAAAGAGGGTGGGGCCTCACACTGACAGGATTTACAGTGTCCCGATCAAGGACATTGTCCTGAGAACTCAGAATGCTGTCTGTGACCTTGGGCAAGGTGGGTAAGCCGGCTGAGGCTCTCCTTCCTCCATGTGGAGAGATTAAGCCCTGCTTCAGAGGATGAGGAGAGTAAGCATCGAAGAATATGCTCGTTCCCTGGCACGCGTAGAAAATACGTCATAAATCACCCTTGATTCGGAAAGGACCAGTAACTCTCCTGTCCCCGAAAGCACCAGGTGATGCAGGAATGAAACGTTGCTGTATTCTTTTTCGAGACACAGCACATTTTTATTTGAAGCCAGTCAGGTGGAAAGGGGCAAAAACCACGTGGAGCGCATGCTTTGGAATCTCTCACAGTTGCACAAACCCCAGCACCTACTGCCATAAAACTGACACGTCTCTGGTGAATAAATGAGGGCGATAAGGTCTGTTCTGTACCTAAATCAGAGCAGGTTGGCCGTGGCGCAGCCAGCCGGTCACGTTCTCGATGCTTTTGTGGACAATGTACTACCACAGGCGGGAGAGGCTTTAAAGCAAGATGTTAAAAGAGCACGTGCACAGGGTTCGAGCGAAATGCTCACTGTGCGTGTTTGGCAAGCCGGGGGGACCATCGCTGCCCGAGCCCAAGGTTCAGGTATTGCATTGCGATGATTTCTGTATCTGAAATCCGTGTTGTATCACGTCCAATTTGCATGGTCCTTCTTGACGGTAAAGTCATCTCCTTGAAGCACCAAATAACAGCGTGATTAGCCCCCGACTGCCAGACCTCTGATTCCCAAGCCAGAGTGTGGGCTGAATGGTAATGAGGCGAGAACGCACGTCCTGAACAAGCCGAGTCACACCCCAGCCTGGGAGTCACTTCCATCTGTCTGTCCCTTCCTCCAGAGGCCCTGACTCCACGCTGGCACTTTCTAGCTCTTGGCGGGATGGCTCAGCTCGACATCGTTACCCTTCAAATGTACGGCACTTAGCGCGCTGAGATACGAAGCTGAGAGCTGTCCGTGAACGCATTCCCACTGAGAATCTGGAGGAATCTAGGGAGGATGAACAAGAACGTTAGCTGGAGGACACTTAAACCTCAGGCCGTTGTAGACATAAACCAAACTTCCCTGTGCTGGACCCTGGCTGTTCGAATCACAGATCCGAAGTCACTGTAAATGGAAAACATCTTGCTGAAGCTTTGACCTCAGAGCAGCGGGGATATTATTCACCATTTCTCTCATGTTCTATTTGGCACTGGGCCTGGCTTTCCTCTCTGGCCCACGTTGAAAATAACTTTCGAGGGAGCCATCAGAGGTATTCAAGGCTCAAAAAAGTAACAGATTTCTTTTCCTAACATCTGAACTTAAGGCTGCCTCTCCAAGAACGCATCCATGACAAAATAGGCGCTGGAAAGCAGAATTCTCTTTTGTCTCCAGAAGTGAAAGCAATTTGCCGGGAAGCATTTTTTCCTGACCTTCTCACTTGTGATTTGTTCAGAGCCATAAAAGGTTGCCCTGGTCAGAGTTCTGCACCTTTTATTTTACTTACGACTCAGAACCGTTTGCGTGTCTGACACGTTCACGACACCGCTAAGCGCGGCGGGAGGACCAACGATGAATGTTTGCGTCTGTGTTCTGAAGGCACTGGGAGCAGATAGGAGATGCAAGTCAAGGATAGAAACCAAATATACGTCTAGTTATTTAATAAGATGGTACCTGATCGGCTTCATGGGAGAGGCCCGCCAGAGGTCTGTGGAATTCTCAAGTTCACACATGGCCAGAGAAACCCCTGAAGGCTTCTGGAAGCAGAGGTCATGCAAAGTAGTCTTTGAAGGATAAGGAGGATATTAACCATTGGAGGGTGAAAAAGGGGTGCCTGTGGGTGAGAAGAGGCCGAAAGGGTAGATTTATTATTTTAAAAAATATTTTAATGTTTTTATTCTTGAGAGAGAGAGAGAGAGAGCATGAACGGGGCAGGGGCAGAGCGAGAGGGGGACACAGAATCCAAAGCAGGCTCCGTTCTCTGAGCTGTCAGCACAGAGCCCAACGCGGGGCTCGAACTCACAAGCTGTGAGACCATGACCTGAGCCGAAGTCGGACCCTCAACCGACTGAGCCACCCAGGCGCCCCACATTTATTAATTTTTAAATGTTTATTTATTTATTTTGAGAACAAGAGAGATTGCGAGCACCTGTGCACTAGCAGGGGAGGGGCGGAGAGAAAGAATCCTGAGCAGGCTTTGCACTGTCAGCACAGAGCCCGACACGGGATTCAAACTCATGAACCGCAAGATCATGACCTGGGCCAGAGAGTCACTTAACTGACTCAGCCACCCAGGCGCCCCAGAAAAGGGTAGATTTAGAGAAGAGTAGGCAATCTTGTTTGACCACAGGGTTGCCTATGTCTAGGGAACAGAGTAGGCCAAGGGAATGAATGAAGATGAAGCCAGGCCATGGTGATGGTACCTATACTGTATTCTAGAGGCAGTTCATAATATCTGGTGACTTCTGCACAAGGCCTGGCATGATCAGAGCTGTGCTTCTGGAATATCGGCTTAATGTCGTATCTGACATCAGATTTCCTAGGAGCAGAGCCTGTAAGGGGGCTTCCTGGACAAACAATCTGTTGAGAGGTGCTCTCCGGAGAGATCTGTAAGGGAGCCGGGAAGCAGGGGAAGAAGCCAGGCAAAGATGTGGTTTCGAGAGAAGTCTGCCTTCGGCTTGATCCCCGGGCAGCTCGAGTTTTAACCCCACCACCGAGTTTGTCCTGCCCCCAAAGCAGGGGCTAGGCTGTGAGACCCCATGCTAGTCAAGCACTTGGTCACAGGGCTGTGGCGGGGAGAAGTGGGAGACAGACGGGTGCAGGGTAATGTCCCAGACATCTGTGGGCAGCGTGGTTCCCTTTAGGTAGATAAAGACCTGTTCGAGGAATGATGGTGGAAAAGGAGGGATAGGATGTTGCAACGGATTGGTTTGGGGACAAGAGATAATAGCGATGACTGGCATTTTGAGTCCGGGTAACTGGGAGATAAATGTGGACGTTAACAAAGAACAGGGTCTGTGGTGAAGGGGGAGGAGGCTGGGGTCTTTGGGAACAGGCGTGCTTAGAGGTAGACCTACGGAGCCGGGAAATCAATGAGAGGGGAGGTAGGTAGCCTTCCTGGGCAACGGCTGAGTCAGCACAGAGCATATCCTGTGATATTGCACAGAAAGGAGGAGGACCTTGACCTAGAATTACTCTGGACTCTCTTCCAGCTCCCATGTTATACTTCTTTTATTAAATGTTTTTGTGTTTAGATGCAAACCTATCTGGCTGTGGTCTGGGAGGCTTTGTTGATCTTGGAATGCCACTTGGAGGCCTGGCGAGGCTAAGCAAAGTGAGGATAAACTTGGAAAAGCTTGCGTTCATGGGGTTGCGGGACAGGGCGAGTGCTCTCGTTCACAGGCAGAGGGCTCCCCAGCATCCCGAAGGGGAAAACAGACCCGAGAGGGAGCAGCACATCATCCTCTCTACGGCCCCCCGGATTTCTGTGCCGTACAGAAGGCTGCTGAGCGTGACACACGTGCATTTCTCTGTGCAATCTACTCCTGCTCAAAACGCCTTTCCTTTCCACAGCTTTGTGTGAACCTGGATGCAAGTTCGGGGAGTGCGTGGGACCGAACAAATGTAGATGCTTCCCGGGATACACCGGAAAGACGTGCAGTCAAGGTCAGTACCACAAGCCAGGGTCCCAGTACCAACCTTTCCCCGGGGCTTTCAGAAGCAATGCGATCATTGCGGGGGGCTCTGTGATACAGGACAGTGCCCGGGATTTTGTAGACTTAACCCGAGTCTTAGAATGAAAAGGGTTTCAGGACTAGATTTTTCAATTCATCTCTTCTAGAAAAATGTAAAAGTCTTTCTGATCTTTTTGTTAAGATGCCAGACAAAAGGCCTTTTTTTTTTTTTTTTTTTTTTTTGGCCTTTTTTGGCCTCTAGAATATTTTTTTTTCTAAACAATTTTTCTCTTCTGAAACAGTTTTCATTGTGGGGCACCTGGGTGGCTCAGTCAGTTGAGCGTCCGACTTCGGCTCAGGTGATGATCTCGTGATCTGTAAGTTCGAGCCCTGCGTCGGGCTCTGTGCTGACAGCTCAGAGCCTGGAGCCTACTTCAGGTTGTGTGTGTGTCTCTCTCTCTACCCCTCCCCTGCTCATTCTCTGTCTCTCTCTCTCTCTCTCGAAAATAAACGTTTAAAAAAATGGTTAAAAAAATGAAATAAATACATAAAACAATTTTCATTGTGTTTTTATGCTACCAAATGCATATTTTTATTGGAAAAAAAAAAAGCAAAACAACCCAACGATGCAAAAGGATATAAATGAAAAAGTGGGAGTGGGGCACCTGGGTGGCTCAATCCCTTGGGCATTGGACTTCCACTCAGGTCGTTCTCTTGCAGCTTGTGAGTTCGAGCCCCACATCGTGAGCCCTCTCTCACTGCCTCTGTCTCCCTCTCTCACTGCCCCTCCCCCGTGCACACTCCCCTCTCGCTCTCTCAAAAATTAAAATTAAAAACACATTTTTTAAGTGGGAGTGCCGAACTGAGCACCTGTGATCTGTTTCTGTGATGGTGCAGACAGGAATGTTTCTCGTGGGCCAGTTTGCATGTTAGTGCATACAGAGCTAGCTCGTGCTTTTTAAGGCTGTATCCTAGGCCCCGATGCGAATGCTTTTATCATTTGTGTAAAAAAGATTTTATTTAACTGCTCTCATTTACCTTGTCTCCAATTTCTCACCATTACAAGCAATACTAAATCGGATGTCAGTCTCTGCATATCCTTGTACCCTTGAGTATTTTTGTAGGAAAAATGTCTGAAAATAGAATTGTCGGGGTGAATGACGTGCACATTTTTTTAACTTTATGTATTTTGAGAGACGCAGAGAGCGCGCGGGAGGGGAAGAAACAGAATCCCAAGCAGGCCCTGCGCTGTCAACACAGAACCCAACGTGGGGCTCGAGCTCATGACCTGACCCAAAATCAAGAGTCAGACGCTTAACTAACTGAGCCACCGAGGTGCCCCGACATGCATATCTTTAATTATAATTAGCGTATTTAAAAAGATACTTTGTGACTTGTCATAAGCTATTTATCTGAGGATATTAAAGAGTATTTATAATAATGAGAACAGTGGTTCTCAATTTGGGCAATCTTGTTCCCCAGAAAGAGTTGCCAGATAAAATAGAGATCTCAAGTTAGATTTAAATTTCAGATAAACAACAGATAATTTTATAGTGTATGAACGTTTTAAATACTGCACGAGACATAGGTATACTAAAAAAGTATTAGGGCGCCTGGGTGGCTCAGTCAGTTAAATGTCCGACTTTGGCTCAGGTCATGATCTCAACGTTCATGAATTTGAGCCCTGCATCGGGCTCTGTGCTGATGGCTCAGAGCCCGGAGCCTGCTTCAGATCCTATATCTCCCTCTCTCTCTGCCCCTCCCCCTTCACGCTCTGTCTTTCTCTGTCTCTCTCTCAAAAATAAATAAACATTAACAATATTTTAAAAAATAAAAATAAAATTAAAAAGTATTAGTTATCTAAAATTCAAACTTAGGGCGCCTGGGTGGCTCAGCCGTTGAGCGTCTGACTTTGGCTCAGGTCACGATCTCACGATTTGTGAGTTCGAGTCCCTCATCTGGTGAGCTCGAGCCCCACTTTGGGTGAGCCCTGCTTCTCTCTCTCTCTCTCTCTCTCTCTCAATAAAATAAAATAAAATAAAATTTTAACTGGGCATCCCGTATTTTTACTTGCTGAATCTGGGAACCTCCCCCTCGAAGACATCTGGCAGTGTCTGAAGGCATTTTGGGGGGGGGGGGTGCTACTGGCGTCTGGTGGGTAGAGACCAGCAATGCTACCGATCATGTTCCAGTGCACAGGGCAGACCCCACACGAAGAATGCTCTGACCCAAGTGTCAACAGTGCTGCGGCTGAGAGACCCTGGCCTGAAGAAAGTGTCCCCAGCCCTATAAGCGGTTGAGCAAAGAGCCACAGATCACGTTGAGCTGTCCTTCAGGCCACCGGGGTTCCAGATGGACAGGTGGCATCCCAGAGAAGGGCAGGCACACCCCACTCCGCCATCCCCAGGCCTTGCTGCTAAGCCCAGAGATTAGCTACGCAGGCCGAGGGGACTGCCAGGCCTGCGGCCTCTGCGGGGACCTCTGAGCCTCTTCCATCCCACCCCCAGCACAGAGGCCGGTGCCCTACGGTGCTTCTTACCCCCGTGTCCACCTGCTGGAGAGACGTGCGTCACGGATCGTGCTCTTCTAAGTCGTCATGCAGCAGTGTCCCTCAACCGGAGGGGCTCGCGCCAGAAAACCTGTTTCTCCCTCGTGTCTTGGATTCTGTATCGAAATGGCTCCGCCAGAGATTTGGAATAGAGAAGAGATTTTTCATGCTGGTTTTCGATTCCCAGTAAAATATCGGTGTCGAGGGAGTGCTCTAGTCGGCTCAGGTCTGGAACTGTCTGTCTCCCCCCCACAGCCTTTCTGCCCCCCAGGGTGGCCTGATCAAAGCCCGGATGTATCCAGTAATGGTGACAGGCCTCAGCCCTCCACTATGCCGTCTTTCCCCCAAATGCTTCTTCCAAGTGACGCGTGAGTTACCTGAGTTAGGGCCAAGTGATGGGGCGTTTCTGGGTTTCCCATTATGTCTCATCAGCTTTCTCCAATTCCCACTTCTTTATTTTCAAGGATACGCTTTGCCTGTTGCCCTGCTGAATTTTGGTGTTAGGTACAACTTGGTTCTTTTCTCCTTTCTGTATCTTCCTTCAAGGAGTTAAGCTATGAGGGACCCACGTGACCACATTTCCACAGATAAGCTCCTCTCCTCATGATCGTATTATTTCCCTCCCATATCGTCTTTATTTTATTTATTTATTTTTTAGTTTTTAAAAAATTTTTTTAATGTTTTATTTCTTTTTGAGAGAGAGAGCGAGAGAGAATGAGTGGGGAGGGGCAGAGAGGGAGACAGAATCCAAAGCAGGCTCCGGGCCCTGAGCTGTCAGTGCAGAGCCCGACGCGGGGCTCGAACTCACGAACCGTGAGATCATGACCAGAGTTGAAGTCGGATGCTTTACCGACTGAGCCACCCAGGTGCCCCTAAAGATTTTATTTTATTTTTTTTTAATTTTTTTTTTCAACGTTTATTTATTTTTGGGACAGAGAGAGACAGAGCATGAACGGGGGAGGGGCAGATAGAGAGGGAGACACAGAATGGGAAACAGGCTCCAGGCTCCGAGCCATCAGCCCAGAGCCCGACGCGGGGCTGGAACTCACGGACCGCGAGATCGTGACCTGGCTGAAGTCGGACGTTTAACCGACTGCGCCACCCAGGCGCCCCTAAAGATTTTATTTTTAAGTAATCTCTACACCCAATGTAGGGATCGAATGCACACCCCAAGATCAAGAGTCGCAGGCTCTAATGACAGAAACAGCCAGGCGCCCCTTGCCTGATTTTTAATGTACTTGTTTGTCTCCTAGCTTCTTCCACTCGCTCTCACGTCTGTGAGCTTCATCCATTGTGTTTGTAGCTGTACTCTGTCCAGTCTCGTTGCCATATAGTGTTCCTTCTGTTGGGACACGTTTGGATTCTTTCTAGGCTGGGGCGATTAAGAATAGTGTTATTGTCGGGGCGCCTGCGTGGCTCAGTTGGTTAAGCGCCCCACTTTGGCGCAGGTCATGATCTCACCGTTGATGAGTTCAAGCCCTGTATATATCAGCCTCTGTGCTGTCGTCATTTTAGCACGTGTTTTCTTGGTGGGCACATATCCATGTTGCTGTTGGGGATCTCCCCAGGGGAGGCACTGCTAGGTCCTTGGGTAAATCTGTATCTAGCTTCAGTAGATTCTGCCCAACAGTTGTCCACAGTGGTTGTGCGCGTCTGCCTCCCCTCCGATGGCGCGTGATCCTCCTGTTCGCTCCGCACGCTCATTCGTCCTTCAGGATGGAGTTTTCATGATGACTGGAGAAGAGGCGACTCATTGCCCCTCGTACCCACCCCCCACCGGTGGGGGCCAGGGAGGCCAACCCAATCCTACATCTTGATGTTTCCCAATCCGGTTAACCTTTCTCCCTTTTCCCCCTGCCCCGTGCAGACGTGAACGAGTGTGGACTAAAACCCCGGCCGTGCCAACACAGATGTGTGAACACACACGGGAGCTACAAGTGCTTTTGCCTGAGCAGCCACGTGCTCATGCCGGATGCCACGTGTGCGAGTAAGTTTCAACAGCCAGGCTGCTCTCCGTCATCCTTTGAGACTAGATTCTTGCCATCTGAGCAGTTGGGGGGGGGGGGAGGTGGTAAAACAAGTAAACGTGAAATTCACCATTTGAACCGTCACCACATCCTCATCACCCCAAAAGGAAACCCTGTGCCTATCAGCAATCACTGCCCACTCCTCCTCCCCCAGCTCCCCCACAGCCCCTAACCTGCTTTCTGTCTCTCTGGATTTGCCTCTTCTGGACACTGGCTTTTTAAAGAAAACAGCTAACTGGGAAGAAAAAGAACTTACATATCTCTATCTGCAGGGTTGTATGGGGTTTCTTCCTGAAAATGAGCATATTGCCTTGAGAAGGTGATACATTGAAATTCCATCTTGGGACATCTTCTTTCCACCCACTTCCCATCTTCTTCCCACCAACTGCCTTTCTCACGCCCCTTGCCCCATGCTCAAAGATTAGTGACTCTTGTTGGGAATACATTCCGATTCACATTCCTGAAAAGAAAAGCCCTTCTTTGATAAAGAGAAACCCATGTCCCGTGGGAGGGTGAGAGGACATCTATTCATTTATTGAGAAGGAAGGTTTTTCGGTTTAATGTTACAGCCGACAGGCAAACCCATCCTCCCTGCCTGCCTGCCCTCCTCCCCTCTCCCCCTCCTCCCTTCTTCCCCTCCTCCCCCCTCCCATCTCTCTTTGCTCTGTCCTGCTGTCCCCAGCAAACCTGGAGCTTAGGTGTTCTGCTAGCTCCCCGTGGTTACAGAGTCTTAGGACTCCCTAGCCCATCCGGGGCTTTGCCACAGTGTCACAGTCCTGGTTAGCGCGTGGCTTGCTGCTCTCCTGACGGGAGATTGGCAAAACGCCCAATACCACCAGTCACCTAGATCCTCTGTTGGCAAGCAAGCTTAAGAGATAAAGCAGACATTCAAAGTCTTTTTAAAAAAAAAATCCTTAGTATTATAAATTAAACCCACCAAAGACAAGTATGTGTGTGTGTGTTTGTGTGTGTGTGTGTGTGTGTATCTCCACATATATATATGTCCATATATATATGTATCCATCCATATATATATCCATATGATATTATATATTATATTATGTGTAGCTTCATGAATTCTCATAAGGCGAGAATAACCCTGTAACACCTACCAAATAGAACTTTGTCAGAACCTCCCTCCATACCCCATCATGGGAATTACCATCTAGGCTTCTACAGTGATCACTTAACACTTTTATTTTTTTTTTTATTTTTTTTTATTTTTTTTATTTTTTTTTTCAACGTTTATTTATTTTTGGGACAGAGAGAGACAGAGCATGAACGGGGGAGGGGCAGAGAGAGAGGGAGACACAGAATCGGAAACAGGCTCCAGGCTCTGAGCCGTCAGCCCAGAGCCCGACGCGGGGCTCGAACTCACGGACCGCGAGATCGTGACCTGGCTGAAGTCGGACGCTTAACCGACTGCGCCACCCAGGCGCCCCAACACTTTTAAATAGATATATACTAATGGATGTTTCTGAAACATTCCACGAAAAGCCTAACCAGTGCCAAGAAAGGTATCTTTTCCCAAACGGAAAGATAGAATTAGGTAAATGTTGAAGACTAATCTTAAGAGGCGACTCAAGAGGAAAAGAGTATAAACTAGAAATGTTACCATTGGTGGGTGTTTGTTACATTACCTTGACCTGTGTATGTATCCTTTACCCTCTTTGTCTATTTCTGTATATGGAAGCTGTTGCCTGTGCCTCCCTGTTTATAGCTCAGAGTGTCCAGGGAGCCCTGGACCTCTTTCCTAATTTTATTTCACCTGGTTCCTGGCAGTCTCTCTTGTCCCGCTGAGTGATGGGCATGTTACGGATGCCCATGGTGGATAAAGGGAGTATATTCACCATACTTGCCTATAGTAGACACGCGTGATCCATACATAGTAGGCCTGTGCTAGGGAAATGCATTTATGGGAGACAAGTTACGTGTAGCAACAAGTAACCAGAAAATCCACCTCAATTATCTCAGGTACTGAAAAAACGGGAGGCACACAGTTCTAGAACAGCTCGGCAAGGACCCCATCTCTGCCATCCTCAGGATATGGATTTTATGCTCATGCTTGTGACCTCATAGTCACAGGATGGCTGCCCCAGCTCCAGGTATCACACACGCATTTGAGGCGTGCTAGACAAAGGGGAGTGATGTCAGTGAGTGAATGACTCTTTCGTCCTTGTCCCTTTTTGTCATGCAGCAGCATGTTTGGGGAAGCCCCACTCCCTCCAGGAGACTTCTCTGTATATCTCTTTGGCCACGGCTGGGTCCTATGGCCACCCTTTGTTGCTGCAGAGGAAGCCAGGATGAAGACACGTAACTGGCTTTCCAGCCTTTACGACAGTAGTGGCGAGAGGAAAAGGCATCCAGGATGGCTTTCGGGCAGCCAATCGGTCCTATTTGCCGCATGTTTTAATACAGCCATGTGAACGACTGGTTACTTCCTAACTTAAACAGTGTACAAGGGATAGATTTTTGTTTGCCGTAATTACTCAAGACTGATCATCTCCATCAGAAGTTGCATTTCAGCGTAGCGACGCCAGCCGGGTGACGTAAAGAGTGATTTGAATGTGCAAGAGGAGGGGCGCCTGGGGGGCTCAGTCGGTTGAGCTCAGGTCCGACTTCAGCTCAGGTCACGATCTCGCGGTTCGTGGGTTCGAGCCCTGCGTCGGGCTCTGTGCTGACATCTCGGAGCCTGGAGCCTGCTTCAGATTCCGTGTCTCCGGCTCTCTCTCTCTCTGTCAAAAATAAATAAACATTTTTTTTAAAAATGACTTTAGAATGTGCGAGAGGAGAGGAAGATGCAGTCTCTGGTAACTGCCGGGGACGTGCCGACCAAAAGACGATCAAATTCAATACACCGGCCCGCAGAACAGACCGTGGGGGCCACCAAGAGGCCACCCTTGCCCAGATTCCATTCGGGTCTCAGACAGTGTGCTTATCCTATAATACATTGCAGGTGTCCCGCCGAATGTCCTAGAATGCAGAGATGGTTCCTCAGTAAGTGCTTTTTATCACCTCGGCTAATCCTTGCCTACGTTTTCAGACTCCAGGACGTGTGCCATGACAAGCTGCCAGTACAGCTGCGAAGACACAGAGGAAGGGCCTCGCTGTCTGTGTCCGTCCTCGGGGCTCCGCCTGGCGCCGAATGGAAGAGTTTGTACAGGTAGCCCAGCAGGAGGGCCGGCCTCCACTCCTCCTCCTTTCCCCTTTACTGACCTCCTTCTCTCTCACTCATCACAGTCTGCTTGTTGACTAGACCGAAAGTTCCTGAAAGTACAGATTTATGCCCATGTCTGAGACCATCAGCCACATATACTCTAGACACCCGTTAGGACGCTGGAAAGCACACTTCTCCATTATTTGGGGGTTGTCTAATGTCATAGTGGAAAAAAGGATACAGGTCATCTTATTTTAGTACATTTACCCTGTATGTTTCACTTCAATCACCATCTCACAGAAACCTACTTACTGCCATTCAATGGATAAAATCCCAAGGGCCACTGGACTCCCTTTTGGGTTCTAACTAATATTTTCCTACAAAAAAGTGTTTACTGGGGCGCCTGGGTGGCTCGGTCGGTTGAGCGTCCGACTTCGGCTCAGGTCATGATCTTGCGGTCCGTGAGTTCGAGCCCCGCGTCGGGCTCTGTGCTGACAGCACGGAGCCTGAAGCCTGCTTCGGATTCTGTGTCTCCCTCTCTCTCTGCCCCTCCCCTACTCACGCTCTGTCTCTATCAAAAATAAATAATAAAATGTAAAAAAAAAAAATTGTTTTTAATGTATTTACTTATTTTTTTTTTTAGATCTAAAACTGTTGAGAGTAGTCTATCCCTTGTACACTGTTTAAGTTAGCAAGTAACCAATTTCTCGTGGTCTTTAAAGGTTGCTCTAAATTATGTGAACTGAGTATTCCAAAATCATTTCCGCTTGGAGGGGTGAACAAATTAAATCCATAATATTAGAGGGCGAGAGACAGCCATCATTTATAACTTTGAATTTAGTCAAGTCACTGGATTAGAACTTTGGGCTCTTACTCTCTCTGGTCTTATTTTGTGTCTTAGTCTTGGGTCCCCAAAAGCTGACCCCAAGCAAGTAGCTGATCTGGGAGGTGATCTCAGGGAATGCTGGTTGAGGAGGGGAGAAGGGAAGGGAAGACCCTAGCACAGGGTGAGTTCAATGAGCCGGTTAAACATCTGTGCCCTTCCAGGAGGCTGGGAGAGCTGCCTCCGCATTTTCCTTCCTTCCAGAGCAACTGGGGGGGGGGGGGGGCAGATTTATGCGTCAAGTTTATTGATGGGGGAGTGGCTCCAGAACACTGACTCAAAATGCCCAGCCCAGCCCAGCCCGGATAAGGGTCATTGCAGAACGCCCCAGGTACGGCCTTAGGCAGGTAGCTGAGTGCTGAGGGGCGATGGGTGGGGCACCCACAGGGCACCCTCAGTGACTGATGCAACACTTTCTGCCTTAGCTCCCTTGTGGATTTGTATTCATTCAGCAACCAAACTGTATATCCTCCTGGATCTGTACTTACATTGCACTAAAGATACACGGTATTTAGAGCAAGTGAGCACACAGCATTAATAAGGGATCTCAAACCAAATCAGAATATTGAAAGGGTTCTTAATGGTTTTTTTTACTTAAATTTTTTTTTACATTTATTTATTTTTGAGAGAGAAAGAGAGACCGTGAGCAGGGAAGGGGCAGAGAGAGAGGGAGACACAGAATCCAAAGCAGGCTCCAGGCTCCGAGCCGTCAGCACGGAGCCCGACGCGGGGCCCAAAGCCACCAACCGTGAGATCGTGACCTGAGCCGAAGTCGGACGCTTAACTGACTGAGCCACCCAGGCGCCCCTTTGTTTTATTATTTAAATAATAAATAATAAATATATATTTATATTTATTTATATTTATATTATTTATATATTTTATATTATATATAATAAATTATTTATTATATAATAAATATATATAATATATAATAAAATAAATTAATATAAATTAAATTATATATATTATTTATATATTTATATTATTTATATATAATAAAGAATAAAGAATTAAGCATATTCTTACTTGTTGACTGCAGTAGAAATACTTTTCAGTCAAGGTGTTGGACGTTTATTCTAAATGTACCTAACTTGATAAGCTGCATTTAGGAAGTTCCGCCAAACAGGTTACCTAAAGCAGTTACATCTTTTTTTTAAAATCCCCGTAAAATTACAATTTTGGCCCTGTTCTTTGAGAGTCATCCCATTTAGTTACATTCACCGGGTTTAACGTTCTTTGGTGAACTAAGATGTATATGACAAGGCTAATTCTTGACCAAACTGAAGGCAATTGTCACCACCTCTGATTTGTCGGGTGCCTTTTTTATTGAAGGGAAAGCTGATCTGCACAAAAGTGGTCACTGAGAAATGAGTTTTGATCAGTCCGACACTTCTTTAGTATTTTAAGAATGCACCACAGGTCCAAATGAACAACATACACCATCTGCTCGATCTGATAGTGAACGCAAAGCCGGAGTCTGGCTATTTTGCTCAGCGTTGCCGCCAGCCCCTCGGTGACCTGACTCACAAGGAAAGGAGGGGACCCTGTTGTGTGCTGAAGTTGCATCATCACACAATTTCTGTTTAGGTGCAGTTTCAGGAAACCACATCTTGGGCACTTGGGTGGCTCCGTCGGTTAAGCGTCCCACTTCGGCTTAGGTCATGACCTCGCTACACGGTCTATATACCTGGAAAGGTAGTAATTCAGCCACCAAGCCTGTAGTGTATATGTCCCCAGGGCCAGGCATCTCCCAGCCCCAGAAGAGCCTGGGCCTACCAGGACAGATGTGAATATAAGTAGTGCCGTGAGATAATGTCTCTAAGACGGGACGTACAACGTGATGGAAACACGTAAGAGGAAGAGCCGTGAGTGTGCTGAGAACACCTCCCGAGGGTATGATGCTGGCAGAATAATCAGAGAGACTGCTGTGCGTGTGGGCTCACGTGCGTGCGTGCGGGTGTGATTTGGAGGGAAAGTGCCGTTCTGGCTATCGCCGACGCCTTCTGGTTCTTCGTCCTAGATATCGACGAATGTGCCTCTGGGAAAGCTGTCTGCCCTTACAATCGAAGATGCGTGAACACATTCGGGAGCTACTACTGCAAATGTCACGTTGGTTTTGAACTGAAATATGTCCGTGGCCGCTATGACTGTGTAGGTAAGAGTGGGTCGCACCGTTTCCCTTTTTGTTCTCCCCCCCAAACCTATAGCCGTCGTCTACGGATATTTTGAGGTCGATTCCGTCTATTAGTTGAACAGTCTATTGTACTGACCAGTTTAACAATACAGAAGAAGTCACGTTGTTTTGTTTCTGGCTTTTAGGAAATGTCTGATGAGATGAATTAGAAGAAGCCAGGTCAGTCAAGGTCAAAAGTAAGGGACCTCAGCGGGTATCGTTTGTTCTGGGGGCAAATATCTTAAGATGGTTTTTGTGCGTTTTTTAAAAATTTGGCTGGTTTTCTTTCTAATTTTTGACTTTCCAGCTACATACCTAAAAATGGAAACAATATAGCACAAAAGGAAGCCTGAAAAGGCCTGTTTGAGCTTGATCTCCGTGATCTATTCATAACAGTTCCCTCTGGGGGTGGCCTTAGACAAAGGTGTAAAGAAGATGAAGGCCCCTTTCATGGTTCAGGCTCCAAATGGCCTAAGATGTTCCCTTTCCAGGTCACCGAAGCCACTCTCTGATAAGATTCTGGTCTCAGTTGGCTCTTGGCCTGATCTGTGTGAAAGAAGATATTTGGGCCCTTAGTGAAGGGATTCCGAGTCCGAACGAGCGAGTAAAGTACGGTGTTTGGGGACCTTGGGTGCATCCACACTGCCCTTGATGTCATGGGGGACGGGGCCTGCCCTTCGGTGAAGGGAGATCTGGGCTCCCTGTAGATGCCTATTCGTGTAACACGTGGAGCCAACATGTGCGCGACAGGAAAGCTCACAGTTGGGGGAAAGTGGGATTTCTTTCAACCCCACATGCAGAGCGTCCCAGGTTGTGTCCTGTGTGACCGCGCCGTGGCCACCGTTGGCTCCAGCATTTTGAACCGTCTTAGGAAGACTCCCCAGCTCTTTACTCAGATCTTTTCAAACACAAAGGCCATTCTTCACCGGCTCGTCACAGCCATGTTGCTCGTGGGCTTGGACCCCATGTCCCGCCGCAGACCCATCCAGCTGTGTAACCCAGTGGTGCTGTGTCCCTGAGAAGTAGCCCGTTCCTGGATCCCTAGCCGGTTCCACTGGACAGGGTGGGAATTCCCATGGAGAGCTTCCAGAAGAAACCCATCTTGTGATTTTAAAGGATTAAGATTGGCATCTGGGCTCCTTTGGTGGCTGACTTAAAAACAATGGGCTATTTTGTGTGCATAGGTCTCCCAAAGGGTGGATAGCAAGTCAGATGCAGAAGAGGGCTAATGAACTTCTCACTTGGGTGGAATTCGGCCAACTTTCCTGGTCTCGGTCCAGCAGACGAGCTCCGACCAGCCCAGCCCTGCTCCTGGCAGCCTTGGAACAAAATGTCTAGGAGTTTAGATGATGTCAGTGGTTCATAACCCCCCTTCTCCTCTGTTGGTTAGGAGTTCCGAGCCCTTCCACATGTAGAATTTATTTTTTGATGCCGTTATTTAGTTTGGAATTAGACAGATGAAAACGTGCAGAAAAAGACGTAAACATCTTCCAGCTTTCAGTAGTTGTGATAAGCAGTCGAGGTTGCTGGGGGTGCGGGGGGCCCCCCAGTTCCCTGCGTACCGGCGTCGGGCAAAAGCCAGGCATTGGGAGATTTGACGGCGTCCCGGTTCTCAGGCCCCACGTGGTTTGTTGGCAGGTGTTGAGGGGTCGGCCCTGGGGTTGCTCAAGTGTAAGGGATAGTCGGGCTTTTAGCAAAGCCCGGCAGCCGCAGAGTTGTTCACGGGAACGTTCACATTTTTTTAGATATAAACGAATGTGCTGGGAGTACCCATCCGTGCAGCCTCTATGCCAACTGCTTCAATACCCAAGGATCCTTCAAGTGTAAATGCAAGCAGGGATACAGAGGCAATGGCCTTCAGTGTTCCGGTAAGTAGGATTTGCTCATGGCGTCTTAGCTATTCTCAGTAAAGCATTCTCTCCTTCTCTTCTTTCTCCCTTCGTCTCTCTCTCTCTCTCTCTCTCTCTCTCTGCACGTATGATAACGTGTGCATGCAATATTTGGCAACTCTAACTCAGCCTTGACTTCTCTGCTAACTGGACCACATCTTCACTACTCACTGAAGTCGTAGCCACTAAAACTTACAGAGCAGCAAAGGTCCTGGATTTCTGTCTGGTCACAACGCACTCTCAACGACCGAAAAGAAGATTTAAGGACAAATGGCCCTGGGCCCATGTTACCTGCCGATAGAGGGCAGGTTATGGCACAGTAGCAAGCAGTCCTAACACGTCAGGGGCTTAGAACCACAAGCTTGTTGACCACAGGAGTCAGAACTTCTTCCAGAATACACCGCCAAAAGCAAGTCGGACTAAGCTGACGGCACGTTATCGGTCATCCTCAAACCTAGATTCACACGTTTAGCAAAGAGTCCCATTGTTCTTGCTGGTGAATTCCTTACTGCGTAGGTGGTAACATCTCAAATTGACAAACCACACGTAGAACCATGAAATGTGACACTCATTGCCCTCGGCGGTGTATTCTCTCCGACGTTTCTTCTCCATGTGGTCCCTCAGGGAGCCACGCTGATAGAGTCCCCAGCGTCCTGTGATACCACAATACGGATTGGAGCCCTTAGGGTTTGTCAAGGCAGGGAAAGAAGCAGGGACAATCGCACACCAGCTCTTCGTTCATTCAACTTGGGAGTAGGGGCAAAATATACATAGTCTTGCTGTGTGTCTGGCAAACTAGAAAGGACCATAAGAACCCGGAACGTCTACCAAGACAGGCCGGTGGTGATTACATTGCAGTCACCGTCCTGGCGAAAGTGTCTCATAACGTCTGAGGTCCCTTAGGTTTATCCCTCGGGTCTTGTCCCTTTTATTTCTCTATTTAAAAAAAAAATTTCTTTTTCATGTTTATTTATTTTTGAGAGAGAGACAGAGTGCCAGTGGGGAGGGGCAGAGAGGGAGGGAGACACAGAATCCGAAGCAGGCTCCAGGCTCCGAGCTGTCGGCACAGAACTTGACGCGGGGCTTGAACCTACGTGCTGTGAGATCGTGACCCAAGCTGAAGTCGGACACCCGACCGTCAAGCCACCCGGGCACCCCTGGTCTGGTCCATTTTAGCACTGGCCCATCATGTGCCTCAATCTGTTCGCTGCCCTGACTCCACTGTCCTGTATACCCCTTAGCATGGTTCTCACGTCTTCCAACACGTACGGCTTCAAGTTCTGCCTTGACCTGCCCCGTGTCCTTTTATGGCCAGTGCTCCTGGTGACACAGCGGAGTGGCCACTCCGTGGTGGCCAAAAGCAAAGTGTCCGCACCGTGATAGACACTGAGCCCCACAGCCATAAAAGTTCACAGTACCCCGGTGGGCCGTGGTTGAGTGCCGCTGGACGAGAGTGTGTGCCAAAGAACATGGTCAAGGAGGATGAGTCTAGAAATCAAATTCTCTGCAGAACCGCCAGAAGAACTGGACAGCATTTCGTCTGGAACAAAGAGTATGGAAAAGTATACGTGGTGCCCGTAGGTATTTAAGGAATGTGAAAGAAAAGTGACTTCCTAAAGCGGACTGGGAGCGCTGGGTGGAGGCCATGTTCTGTCTTCCAGATGATGGCCAGGTGTCTGGGAGTGGAGCCGGGAGCCCTGCCCAGCGTGTGTTCCGCCACTCAGGCTTCCAGGCCCGGCTCTCCGAGGGATTCCTGCACGGGGCTGGAGGTGGGATTACACAGCCACTGGGTCTCCAGCCACACAATGCTCGGGTCTCGATCCCGTGCACACGTGCTCGTGATCTCCTTCTGGAACTTTCTCAAAGAGAGAGAGAGAAAGATCGACGGCCCGTGTAGGACATGCACGGGTGGATCGGGAGGAGGGATGCCATATCCTGGAGAGGCCCCCAGAGAAGACGTGGAGTAGATCAGCTTTTTGTGTTGCATCGTGGTCAAGGGCTCCTTCGTGCCACCAAAGCTGAACGCTTGTCTTCCAGCCTCACCTGTTGTGGGCCATTTGGTGTAATGGTCAACAGCTGAGGTTCAGGACCTAGGAAAGCCTGCATCTCACGCTGAGCTCTGCCCCCTACTGGCTATGACCTTCGATAAATTTTTCTCAACCTCTCCAAACTCCATTTCCTCCTGTCCAGCTTGTGACCAGCTAGGCCCCAGTCCCTTGTTGCTCCCTGATTTCAACACGGCAGGGTGGACAGTTCCACGCAGATCTTCAGCCCCAGGGCAGTGGGCTGTCTGCCTGTGGCCGCGCGTCTTCTCTAGAGTGCCGCTCAGCCCCTTTGTAAGGACAGCCCTCAACCAGTGGGGGCCAGGAGTCTGGATAAATACCCCTAAATTGTCACAGGATGGGACAGTTCTGAGGTGTGTTCTACATTGTTTTCCTCCTTCCCCTCACTTCTGCCTCCAGGGATCACCTCTCAGATAAACCCCCTGCCCCCAAATCCTTGTTTCAGGGCTGGCTCGGTCAGTAGAGCACGTGACCCTTGATCTCAGGGTCATGATTTCAAGCCCCACGTGGGGTATGGCTCCTACTTAAAAATATATATATATTAAAATATCAAGCAGTAGGGCCTCCTGTGGGTTGATTCTGGAAGCATTCATTTACTGTACTCCATTTTTCATGAGTGACCTAATTGTCAGCCAATGTGAAACTTCCCACCTGTTGTTATTGTAGTGATCCCGGAAAATTCTGTGAAGGAAGTCCTCACGGCCCCTGGTACCATCAAAGACAGAATCAAGAAGTTGCTGGCTCACAAAAACAGCATGAAAAAGAAGATAAAAATCAAAAATGTCACCACAGAACCTTCTGGAACTCCTGCCCCTGAGGTCAACCTGCAGCCCCTCAACTCTGAAGAGAGTGTTTCCAGAGGTAGGAACTCTGATGGAGGAAAAAACCGAAATGAAGAGAGAAAGAAAGAGGGGCTCGAGGAAAAGAAGAGAAAGGAGAAAACCCTGAAGAACCACGTGGAGCGGGAGCAAAGCCTTCGAGGAGATGTGTTTTGTGAGTAACACTTTGGTTATTTTACACATTTTATGAAAAGCGAATGGTGATTTCTCCTGGCAGGGAAAGAAGGAAAGACGGCTTCGTGCCTGCCGTAACACTAAGGTTCGGTACTGATTCTAAAGAAGCGGGGTTCTCTGTAAGTTCTGGAAATGAACATCCCCTGCAGATCCCAAATCGTATTTGCTGCTGTGGGAAACAAGGAGGTTAAGTCCTTTCCCCTTCCCTGGGGGGCTTCCTGTTTGATGCAGACCTTCTTTCCGCTCCCAGCCAAGTAAGCACGCTTGCCCTGGCTGGCCATGCTGCACACCCCCAGACCAGAGAGACCTTGGGTCCAGCTGGATCTGCCAAGCTCTGCCTTTTTACTTCTCGAAGGCACTTTCGGCCTGCCCTCTCGATGCAAGGGGAATTTCGCAGCTGTGAGGTTACAGGTTAAAAAGCCAGAATGACAATTGTAGAGGGGAACATTCTAGAGAGGAGCTTAAATTTTCTCCCTGAACTGGATAACTGCCCTTTTCACCCATTGCTGTGCAGAGCCCACAGCTAAGTCTCAGCCCCTCCAGGACAGTTTCCATATAACCCCCTCTCCCCTACATCCCCAGGCGGAAACTTGGTGTTTCATTTTCACCAGGCATTTGTTACTGCCCCTATTTTTTTTTTTTTTTTTTTTTTTTTTTTTTTTTTTTTTTTTTGCCTTGTCTGCCCTTGGCTCCATGGCTGTTGGATTTAACCAAATGGAAAGCAGACCCAGGCCCACTTATCCAAGAACTAGCATAACGATGGCATTGTCTCCTCGGATAGAGAGCGAAAATCTCAAGAGTGTATTTCCAAACCCGGGTGAGAAGAGGCATGTTACTAGTGTAGATGCTTAGGTCATCTTTGGAAAACGATGTTTTAGACACAGAAACTGGAACCAGTGTGAATGCTTTGGGAATGTTCAGGAAAGTCTGCTCTGACATAGTCTGTACTCAGAATAACAGGATAAACCTGTGCTCGGTCGTTCATTCACACCTCCTTAGCATGCGAGGGTTCAGGGCTTTTCTTAACTGACCAAGTGTTCTTAATTAGCCCCGAAGGTGAACGCAGCGGGTGAATTGGGTCTGGTTCTGGTCCAGAGAAAAGCTGTCACATCCAGGCTGGAACACAAAGGTAACTGATACCTTCATTTATGAATCACTGCTTCATTCCTAAGCCCCCGAGGGAAAAATCGTTACATCTGGACACAGTGCCAGTACGAAGAGTAGGTCCTTACGGGGTCAGTACCAATGACGACAGTATAGGAAGGCTGTTTTCTCTCCACCACGCCCACCTGACACCGCGAATGACACATGGTATATGTGTGAAGATAGATGAAAATGACCCCTTTGCTTCAACTTCAACACCCGACGGCCCACAACCTGAAAATGACCATGCACTGAATTCCGGACGATAGTGCTGCGTCATAGACAACCCCAGACCTTCGGTCGCCTACAGCCGCTGTTTATTTTTGCTTATGAGTCCGTCAACCGGCTGAGTGGTTCTGCTGATCCGAGCTGGTCTGGGGGGGCTCACCCACGGGTCCGCAGTCAGCTTTGGTCCCACTCGGTGACTTGGCCGATCTTAGCTGTGCTCCGGGGCCTCAGTTGGGACAACAGAGCTGTCTCAGCTCTGCTCCATGTGGTGACTCATCCTCCAGCGGGGCAGCCAGGCTTGTTCTCGTGAAGCAGTGGCAGGGTTCCAAGAGAGAGTGGAAGCACACAGGCCTTGTGAGGGCTAGGCTCAGAGCGGCCACAGCATCACTTTCACCGTATTCTGTTGGCCAAGGCAAGTCCCAAGGCCGGCCGGGACTTGAGAGTTGGGGAAGGTGCTACAACGTCATATTGCAAAGAGCGTGGAGACAGGGAGGGGTAAAAATTGGGACCATTCTTGTGATCAGGCTAACAGAGCCTCATCGTCAGGAATCTCGTAGGCGTGATCCCGGGTTCCTCTGAGTCCCTTTAGCACTTTGACTACCTGTGACAAATTATACGTGGCATCTCTACACAGACACCAGGGGAAAGCCTATTTCTGTATTTATCCCTTTATTTGGCATAAATATTCATGCATCGATCTTCCCTCCCCTTTGCAAACTCTCTTTTACTTACTGCTGTGCGTGTCCTAAGCTTGTGCTAATTTGACCGCCTTTTGTGTTTACCCCATGAGTACATTCTCCGGTTCGGTCCCTTTGGTTTATAGGAATCTCCACCATGAAGGTAGAGCCTCTCTGGTTCAGTCCTCCAAACTTAATCTGAGAAGCTTCTACTAAAACCTCTCCAAAGGCTAGTGACCCAGCTCCGACAGGCATCTTGTTTTCTTCCATATTTCCCCTAAATGTTCTGTTTTCAATTTTATTTTATTTTTAATTTAATTTATTTATTCTGAGCGAGAGAGGCAGAGAGAAGGGGAGAGAGAATCCCAAGCAGGCTCCATGCTGTCAGTGTGGGGCCCGATGCGGGGCTCGATCTCACAGACCATGAGATCATGACCTGAGCCAAAACAAGAGTTGGACGCTTAACCAACTGAGCCACCCAGGCACCCCTCAATGTTCTTTTTTTTTTTTTTTTTTAAGTTTCTCTGCAGCAAACATCTTATTATCCATTTTCCTGGTTGGGAAGAAAATGTTTCATAGCTCAGGGAATTAGCTACATTCTCCGGGTGCTTAGAACTGCTTCTGCTCAGCTCTCCACTTGCTAAGTGACATTACTAAATTGACCCCCTTTGGATCCCCAGAATGACCAGGTCTCTTATTTTACTTTTTCTTCCATGATCCTTAATGAAACACGTGAAGTTGACTCAATCGTCAAAGGTCCTTGAGTAAGGTCCCTTGGAGCACTCAGTCTCACTTGGAAGACTCGGTGGGCACCCCAGCCCTTCTACTTGCTATTTGCCTTGGGCAAGTCCCTGAGACTTAGAACATCTCATTGCTTTCATGTGTGAGGTTGGAGTAAAAGCACCACTCTTGTCTAAGGTGCTGTCTTAGGCTGGATTCCCCAGAAACAGAATTTGTGTGCAAGTGGTTTACGTGGGAGGCGGTCCCAGGAAAGAATGCTTGGGGAGTGGGGGCGAGAAGGAGGCAATCAACAGTGTGTTATTAAGAAATTTTCACTGGTGGCAACTGGAGCCCAATCCCATTGGGGAACTCAATCCCATCGGAGCTCAATCCCATTGGGGAACTCAATCCCATCGGAGCTCAATCCCATTGGGGAACTCAATCCCATCGGAGCTCAATCCCATTGGGGAACTCGATCCCATTGGAGCTCAATCCCATTGGGGAACTCAATCCCATTGGGGAACTCAATCCCATTGGGGAACTCAATCCCATTGGAGCTCAGTCCCATTGGGGAACTCAGTCCCCTTGAAGCTCAATCCCGTTAGGGAACTCTGAAAGCCAGTGTAGAACACACAGCTCAGAGTTGTCCTATTGGAGGACAAGAGAGCTGGGTATTCATACACCATCTCCCATCTGACAATGATTAATGGCTGCTCCCAGGAGGGTGTTAATTCCCTGGTACTCCTGGCTTGCCATAAAAGCAGGGAAGGGCACCACTGTGGCCACTGGACCTCCATCCCAGTTGGAACCTCTGCAAGACCAGAGAGAGCCTGGATTCCAATCTGACTTCAGGTCCATGTTCAATTCCAGGGACTTATGGTCTTACCCAAAGGCAAGAAAATTGCGGTATCTGTCCACCAACACCTGTCCATCCGTGGTTGAGGGTTTTCCTGGGGAAATAGCTTCCTGGTATTCTGATCTGCCTGGCTTGATCCGAGCATGCTCCAGCAAGAGAATACCCTCACACAGAGAAATTGAGCATTCCGCAGATTATCCCGAAGGATCTGACAAGGTCTGCACTAGTTCGTTTGGGTAGGAGAGATTTTCTGGCCCAAATTTTACAAACTCTTGCCTATATTCTCTGTCTCACTTTGCTCACGGGGCTCTTGCCCATTACTTTTTTTTTTTTTTTTTTAAGTTTTTGGTTTTGCTTCTACTTTATTTTTAAAAAAAAATTTTTTTTTTAACGTTTATTTATTTTTGAGACAGAGAGAGACAGAGCATGAACAGGGGAGGGGCAGAGAGAGAGGGAGACACAGAATCGGAAGCGGGCTCCAGGCTCTGAGCCATCAGCCCAGAGCCTGATGCGGGGCTCGAACTCACGGACCGTGAGATCGTGACCTGAGCCGAAGTCGGACGCTTAACCAACTGAGCCACCCAGGCGCCCCTACTTCTACTTTATTTAAGATCACAACAGAATTTGGCCATAAGGACTTCACAGGTTTAAATTGAAGCAGTATCTGGTTTGACACTGTCCTTAAGGCCATTTCAGTGGCCGTGATCTGTACTCCATCCATGCCGTTGTTATGATTTTGTTAAATTAATATTTGTCAGGTAGAGCTCCCCGGGTGCCAGATGGCTCAACAAAAGACCACAAGAGAAATTAAGATAGAGAAGTTTATTACTCGCAGGTCCTGTAGGAGCATGGCACGCCTCGAGGGCCACACAGGGAAGTTGAGGCAGGGTGCTTAGAGAGAGAGGCGGGACCTAGAGCACAGGCCTTTATTAGTGGATTGGTCCGTTCAAACCAGAAAGATCTGGGTCTTGGTGAGTCCCAAGGGAATCTTATCTACAAGGGCTGTTGGGAAGTCATATTAGGAACTTAATTAGCTTGTGACTCAGCAGGCTGTTCTCTAGGGCTCGCACCTGCAAGAGGGGCAAAAGTCCGTTTTAGAACCCCGTAGGCTGTCTGGCCAAACCAGATGGTTGCGGACGCAACAATACCATGGAGTAGCTTAGCTCGATGCTCAACAGCTGAAAATATGGCATTTCCTTCCAAAGCTCCAAATGTCAGACGTGCTTCTAATACTCTTCGTGATTATACAATGTACCCTTTTTCTTAGCAGATTTAAATATCTCAGTTGACTGCAGCTTTGAGCACGGGGTCTGTGACTGGAAACAGGATATAGAAGATGACTTTGACTGGAATCCTGCTGATCGAGATAATGGTATTTGGAGTTTACTGTTTCGTGTGCTCTGTCCTCCGTACAGGTAAAGAAGGCTCTCCAGTGACGGAGGGTTATTAATTCCTATCTCTCGTTAGGTCAGCGTTTGTCACCTTTGGAAACTTCTAGACCTTCCGAAGTCTGCCCCGATGAATGGCTCCGTTGGTTCAGTATCTGTGTCCCGCCTTATCCCTCTTGCCCCCACCCACCCACATACAGGATGTTCTAGCAAAACTTTTCCAGTCACTCCTGCTGCCGAGAGACAGATGTTAGAACTCATGAACATTTTTGACTTATAAAGAAAAAAACCCTATTTTTTCAGTAATCTCTGCGCCCAACGTAGTGCCCAAACTCATGACCCCGAGCTCAAGAGCCACATGCTCTACCAAGTGAGCCAGCCAGGGCCCAAGAGTTCATGTACATTTTAAGAGTATTGGGGGAAGGGTAGAAAGAAGCTGTTCTTTTCCCCAGTTTGGCAGCTCGTGGTGCTCTGTAGTTTCTGTTTTGCTTTTTGTGGGGAAATAAATCTGGAAAGGACATATGACCTCTGCCTAAACCTGAAGTTTTAGTGAAGCCACCCCTCGAAGTAGCAACACCATGATGAGCATCAGGTCAGCAACCTGAACCTCTGGACTGAATGTTCCCCTCTGTCGCTCGCAGATTCCTTTCTGGCCGCTTACCCTGGGATTTTTCTCGACTTCAGCTCTGAGCTGTGGAATTCTAGCACTTTCCACTTCTTGCTTAAACACTATTGATGGGCCCTAGCTTTCCCCTTGGGTAGAGCATTTTGGCTGATACAACCCACTTGGAGCATAAATCGAGGCCCTGTCTCCTGAGGCTGACACGTAGAGGTGTAGGTAGAGACAACTCTGGGGACTCGACTTTCTTACCAATCCATTTATTTATTTGGGAATCTACAAGTTCAGCCCTCAGTTACAAGCTCCTTCTCCTGGACCCTTCCTCTAGACTAGTTCCTCCCTTTGACCTTGCCTGGATATCCCCCAACAAAAATTCCTTGCAAAACTTGAGATTAGGGTAGAGGGGGTACATCTCACGCAGCAAGTTGTGTGAGTAGAACTATCGCCCAAGATTCAAGGCAGGTTTAACCAGTCCCAAGACCATATATCTTGGGAGAGCCTGTCTGGTCAATAGCTAACTTGCATTTCTCCTGTCTTCCATCATGACATCTCCAAGTTTCTATCCGCCAGAGCCACATCATACAGGGAGCCCGTAGGTTATTCCAGAATCTTGACAGCTCACACAGTCAGCAGGGTCTTCATGTGGAGTTTTCCAGCAATGGAAAGTCCCCTGTTTGCAAACGCGATTCACAAATGGCCTCAGGCTTCCCAGCCTTTGTGTCACTCAAATCGTTCGTTCTTCCCCACCCTGCGCCCCGTTCAGATCTCTAGGTGGGCTCGTCTTTCCCTGAGGAAACGTGGGATGAATCAGCATTTCTAGAAGGATAAAATCTCAAGGACAAATCAAAATGGGCTTTAGGGGAGAGAGTAGGGAAATCTGCCCCGGTGGGTCACAGAAGAGAGGGTGTCGCTGGTGGAGTGGCAGTGGCTAAAGTGTAGGATGCCTACGTTTCAGATTAGCAGGAGAATACTTTTTAGTCCATCTCAGGTTGTTGTTTTTGTTTTTTTTTTTTTTAACATTTATTTATTTTTGAGACAGAGAGAGACAGAGCATGAACGGGGGAGGGTCAGAGAGAGGGAGACAGAGAATCTGAAACAGGCTCCAGGCTCTGAGCTGTCAGCACAGAGCCCGACGCGGGGCTCGAACCCACTGACCGCGAGATCATGACCTGAGCCGAAGTCGGCCACTCAACCGACTGAGCCACCCAGGCGCCCCTCAGACAGGTTGTTTATCTGAAATTCAAGCTCTCCTGAGCATCCTGTATCTTTATTTGCTGAATCAGGCAACCTGAGCAGCTGGGGAAAAGACCAGACAGTCTCTGAGTCCAGTGAAAACTAAGGCAAGGTCAACCTGGGTCCTTCAAGTGACGCTGGGAATATACTAGCAGAAGACTCCGGGCCCCCACCCCCTACCCCCAATGCATTCCTCCTGGCTTCCGTACGAATTCTTTCTTTTCGTCAACTTCTTTAGACTCCCATTCCCTGAGAGTTTTTTGCCCAGGTTCGTCAAAGCCACAGGCAAAGGACTGAAGATGAGCTCTACTTAGGACATGGATCTTAGAAATAGAAGGAGGTGTGTTCCATTCCTCAATCGGAACTCGGACTGATATGTTACAGGCGGTAGTTGAGCTCCATGAAACCATTAGGACAAATTCATGTATGTTGTGGATTAAATACCACCCTACCTAAGGAGCTGGCCGTCATACATCTCATTGACTCTGTGGGAAAATGCAGTCCAAGGTTCAAACAACCAAGGTGGAAAGTTCTGGAACACGAGTTCTCCATCAGCTGCAAATTACCTACAGTGCCAAAAGACTATTTCATTAGATTCTTACCCCGTCTCTGCTTACCACCACGCTTTGTGTATGTGGACAGATTCCTCCGTTTGTCTAGCCTTCGCTTTCCCTTTCCGTACCACAAAGGATTTCAGCTCTGTGATCCCTAAAATCCATTTTAGCATGAAATTGTTTTTCCTGTGTTGGAAATGAGAGAGACTTCAGCTTTCCCTACAGGAGACTATTATTCTTTTTTTTTTTTTTTTTTTTCATTTTGTTTTTTATAAAAAATGGTTTTTTGTTTTTTTAATGTTTATTTCTTTTTGAGACAGCGAGAGAGACAGAGCAGGAGCAGGGAAGGGCAGAGAGAGAGAGGGAGACACAGAATCTGAAGCAGGCTCCCGGCTCCGAGCTGTCAGCACAGAGCCCGAGGCGGGGCTCGAACCCACGCACCACGAGATCGTGACTTGAGCCGGAGTCAGACGCTTAACTAACTGAGCCACTCAGGCGCCCCCTATGTGTTTTTTTTAAGATTTTGAATCCGGTTATCATTCATCTTCTGTGCTATTCTATACCCCGTAGCCAGACCCTTTACAATGGCCTCGTTAACTGCGCATTTTTCTTCTCTTGAAGCTGTTGGCTACTATATGGCAGTTCCGGCCCTGGCAGGCCGTAAGAAGGACATCGGCCGCCTGAAACTCCTGCTCCCGGACCTGCGGCCCCAGAGCAACTTCTGTTTGCTCTTTGATTACCGGCTGGCCGGAGACAAAGTCGGGAAACTTCGAGTGTTTGTGAAAAGCAGTAACAACGCCCTGGCATGGGAGGAGACCAGGAGCAAGGACGAAAGGTGGAAGACGGGGAAAATTCAGTTGGAGCAAGGGATCAGCACTACCAAAAGTGTAAGTGGAAAACCAGTGTCACATGGGATACTGACATTCTCTTGCAGTGACTCAACAAACAGAGGGGCGGCGGGGCCCTAAAGATGAGCGAGGCTTTTTCCCTATACTTCGAGAGTTTATATTCTGGAGCAAAATAGGCCAGGCGGCTAAGCAGCGCAGCTCGCGATAACACCCGTCAGCTGCGTGCCCCTCACGTGTCACGGAAATGATCCGTTTGTGTGTCCGGCTCCTCACCCGCGTCCTCCCAAACCAGACTCTAATTTTACATGTGTAACTTAATATGTAAAAGAATGTCTTGCTCATTCATTCTGTGCCCAGCACTGATCACGATGAGTGGAAGCTGCAGGGTCAGTTTTTTTAAGTGTTTGTTTCTTACTTTTATTTTACTTATTTTTTTTTTAATGTTCATTCACTTTTGAGAGAGACAGAGACAGAGTGTGAGCGGGGGAGGGCCAGAGAGAGGGGGAGACACAGAATCCGAAGCAGGCTCCAGGCCGTGAGCTGTCAGCACAGAGCCCGGCGCGGGGCTTGAACCCACGAACCGGGAGATCGTGACCTGAGACGAAGTCGGACGCTTCACCGACGGAGCCACCCAGGCGCCCCAAGCGTCTGACTCTTGATTTCGTCTCAGGTCATGATCTTATGGTTCATGAGTTCGAGCCCTGCATCAGGCTCCATGCTGACGGTGCCGAGCCTGCTTGGGATTCTCTCTCTCCCCCTGCCTCTCTCTCTCTTTTTGTTTCCCTCGTGCGCACGCTCTTTCTCAAAATAAATAAACAAAACTTCAAAAGAGCTGACCTGTTTACAATTACACCAAAAATAACAAAATACCTAGAAATAAGCTTAGCCAAGGAGGTGAAAGGCCTGTACTCTGAAAACTATAATACATTGAGAAAAGAAAGTGGAAGATGACACAAACAGATGGAAAGATATTCCATTCTCATGGACTGGGAGACTACTGTTAAAATGTCCCTCCTGCCCAAAGCACCCCACAGATTTAACGCACCCCTTACCGGGATACCAATACCATTTTTCACAAAACTAGAACATATAATCTTAAAATTTGTATGGAGCCACAAAAGACCTCAACTAGACCAAGTGATCGTGAAAAAGAGGAACAAAGCTGGAGGTATTATAATCCCAGGGCTCAAGATATCCAAACAGGGTGGTATTGGCAAAAATAGACACATAGATCAACGGAACAGAATAGAGAGCCCAGAAATAAGCCCACACTTACGTGGTCAATTCATCTATGACAAAGGAGACAAGAATATACAATGGAGAAAAGATAGTCTCTTAATGGTGTTGGGGGCAACTGGACAGCTGTATGCAAAAGAATTAAACTGGACCAGGGCACCTGGGTGGCTCAGTTGGTTAAGCATCTAACTCTTGGTTTCAGCTCATGGTTTGTGAGATCGAGCCCTGTGTCGGGCTCTGCCCCTGACCACGCAGAACCTGCTTAGGATTCTCTCTCTCCCTCTTTCTCTCTGCCTCTCTCTCTCTCTCTCTCTTTCTGTCTCTCTCAAAGTAAATAAATAAACTAAAAAAAAAAAAAAAAGAATTGGGGCCCCTGGGTGGCTCAGTCGGTCAGGTGTCCGACTTTGGCTCAGGTCATGATCTCGCAGTTTGTGGGTTCAAGCCCCATGTTGGGTTCTGTGCTGACAGCTCGGAGCCTGGAGCCTGCTTCAAATTCTGTGTCTCCCTCTCTCTCTGCCCCTTCCCTGCTCATACTCTGTCTCTCTCTGTCTCTCAAAAATAAATAAATGTTAAAAAAAAAATCTTTATTAAAAAAAAAAAAGAATTCAACTGGATCACTTTCTTACACCATACACAAAAATAAACTCAGAGTGATCTAAAAACCCAAACGTGAGACCTGAAACCAAAAAGCCCTAGAAGAGAGCACAAGCAGTAATTTCTCTGACATCGGCCATGGCGACATTTTTCTAGATATGTCTCCTAAGGCAAAGGAAACAAAAGCACATATATACTATTGGGACTACATCAAGATAAAAAGTTTCTGCACAGCAAAGGAAATAATAATCAACAAAAAAGTAAAAGACAACCTACTAGATGGGAGATGTTTGCAGACGACATCCAGTAAAGTGTTAGTACCCAAAATATATAACGAACTTCTAAAACTCCACACCAAAAAAAATCCCCAAATAATCCAATTAAAAAATGGGTAAAAGACGTGAAAAGACATTTCTCCAAAGAAAACCTACAGATGGCCAACGGGCACATGAAAAGATGTTCAGCATCACCCATCAGGGAAATGCAAGTCAAAACCACCATGAGATACCGCCCCACACCCGTCACAGTGGCTAAAATCGAAAAGTATTTGTGAGGATGCAGAGAGAAAGGAACCTGTGTGCCGTGTTGGTGGGAAGGCAAACTGGTGGCAGCCAGTGTGGAAAACGGTGTGGAGATTCCTGAAACAATTGAAAACAGCGTTCCCATATATGACCCAGTAATTTCACACCTGGGTATTTACCCGAAGAAAACCAAAAATACTAATTTGGAAAGATATATGCAGCCTCAGTTTATTGCAGGATTACTTATGATAGCCAAGATATGTTTTAAAAAGTTGTGGTAACGGGCAAAAAAGAAAAACTATCAGTCAGCTGTCATTTATTTTCATAATATTTCTTTCTAAATATTGTTGGACGAATGAATATAAAGTAGTAACTGTCTGTCTTTCATTTTGTTCAGTGAGTCACTCCTGTCAGTTTTTGTCCAATTTAGAGATAAATTTTTTTTAGTATTTCTACAACATAAGGAAGTTTGCTTCTCTTTTGATTATTAATAGATAATAGATATTTAATTTGATCTACTTTATCATAGGTGAAAATGATTATGGCCTATTAGCAAACATTTTTCAACATTTGAAAACAACGACATTCCCACTAATTTCCAATATTAAAGCCAATGTTTTCGGAAAAATAACCATACGACTACGAACTCCCAAAATCTGAATATATCAAAATAATTCTCTTTCAACCGTTCGGTTTTACATTAGATGTTCACAGGGAAGGTTAAATTTCTTCTAGCCTGGTTTTGGAAAAGAAAACCACGTGATTTTTTCATTTTTGCTTTTTATTTTCTTTAAATGGGAATTCCAAAATTTCCTCTTCAACCATACCCTTCTCCGCTCTTCAGGGCTGTCCAGATTCTTCTAGGTGGTGCAGTGACCCAGTTTTCTCTGACTATAACCCGCTCAGTGTAGATACTGGCATCTGGAAAACACATTACTATGCATGCAATGTCAAAGCCTGTTCCTATGCAATAGGGCTGATGAGTTCAGTCCTTTTATTGTTAAGTAATCTCTGTGCCCAAGGTGGGGCTCGAACTCACAACCCAAGATCAGAAGTCTCATGCTCGACCGACTACGTCAGCCAGGCTCCCGCGTTCAAGCCTCTTTAATAGCTATTAAATAGTTTGAGTATATCTTTGACTTGGAAGTTGAAAGTAATTATTTTATATCTTCTCCGTTATTAGATCATTTTTGAAGCAGAGCGTGGCAGGGGAAAAGCCGGAGAAATTGCAGTGGACGGCGTCTTTCTGGTTTCAGGCTTATGTCCAGATCGCCTGTTATCTGTGAATGGTTGAATGTGACCGTGGTCTTTTGCATCTTTATATTCGGCTTTTTATGTCAGTTCTCTGTTTTCTGATATTACACCATAGATTCCCCCACTTTAGAAATACAAACTGAAAAGTTGTAACGTACCAACAGAAACATTCTTGTCACACGCCTTGCTTGTATAAGACGTGCCAAGAGTTGCTTCAAATGTAGTGCCACTGTGCTTTTAGAAGTATAAAAACAAACGACAACAAAGACTACAGGGGATTGTTTCTTTGTTTGACTTTTCTGGCACTCCTTGGAAACTGTGACGTCACAGATAGGTTTTTACCTAAGCGGCTTAGCCTGATCTTTTATAGCCAAGCTTGTACATTTAAATTCTTTGTAATGACGTTCAAATAAGTACCTTGTGTCGTGGTTTAAGTTTTCCTAAGTAAGAAAATGAGTTTTTGATGCTGTGTTTCATTACGTGTATAATTATTTGCTTTCCTGGAAAATGGGGGTTTTATTCATTTTCGTTGGAAATACTTTGCATTCTTAAAAATTCATAAAATTACTTCCTTTTCTGGGAGCACACGACTGCTTTTTTAGGCCTCATAAGTGCAATGCACATTAGCTTCCGTTCTTGAACGCAAGGCCTCAGAGAAATCCCTAAAATGAAATCATGCAAATACCAGGATACAGAAGAAAGACCAGTGCCTTCTTTTCTGTTTCTCTTTTCTTCCAGATTCAAGAACAGCTTTGTGTGGTAATGAATCTTGAGTATATTCCCCTGAGGATGAACGTATATTACGTTTTTAGATTCTGGGTCCAGGACAGCTCCCAAACAGAAGGTTCCCCAGATATTTGTTACCCCCTAAAGCAATGAAGGCATTGAGCTGTAGGATGAAGGAAAGAGAGAAAATGGCCTCCTTACTAATCTTTAATGTTTATAGCCTCACTCTTAAAGTTTATTTTTATTTTTAATTTTAATGTTTATTGTATTTTTGAGAGAGAGAGACAGACCATGAGCAGGGAAAGGGCAGAGAGAGAGGGAGACGCAAAATCCGAAGCAGGCTCCAGGCTCTGAGCTGTCAGCACAGAGCCCGGCGCGGGGCTCGAACCCACGAACCACGAGATCGTGACCTGAGCCGAAGTCGGCGCTTAGCCAAATGAGCCACCCAGGCGCCCCAAAGTTTTTTTAAACTGAAACTTGTAGTGATCCTTCCCCCCCCCCCCAATTTAGTAACCTTTTCCCAACAGTGTTCTCTTTAATATAACCAACACATACAACCTTTTAAGATGGTAGAGGAAAGCGTTGTTTTCCTTTAGTGTGAAGGGATTTTGGCATATAGTCTCCAAGGGCTGTGGTTGTATCTGTTAGGATAACTGCTAGGTATGAAAACCCCCAAAATAAGTGTTTCTAGTGAGACCAGATGAAGAGGTTTCTAGCTAAGTCACATCAGCCTGCAGAACTGTGAGACATAATAAGATGGTTGTTTTAAGATGCTAAGATTTGGGGTTGTTTGTTACACAGCAAGAGCTAACAGATACAGGTGGTTTCTAATACTGTGGTAGAACTTGAAAAAGAACCCCTGTTTCTTCAATGACCAAGGAAGTTGGAGAGCATAGTTATGGCTTAGAATAAAGGAAGATAGGAGGGAGAACTTACAGCGAAGGACCAGTGCCCCGGTGATCCAGGTTAAAGGAAGAGATGTTGAACCCGAAACGAAATAGGGAAGCCTGGGAATCATGTTCTCTACAGGTAGAGAATCATTGCCCAAGGCTGAGTTAAGTTGAATTAAATAATAGCATTTCATGTCTCTCTAGGAGCTGTAGCAGAGACTTAAAGTTGCCTACCCAATATCCATTTTCGAATTTCGCCTTACAAGTAGAAACATATAAATATATATGTATACACAGCCTCTCTTTAAGGTGGGAGAGCCTGCTGAAGTCACTGGTGGAGCTTCAAGGAAGAGTCATTAAAGAGGGCTGTCAGGGGCGCCTGGGTGGCTCAGTCGGTTAAGCGTCCAACTTCAGCTCAGGTCACGATCTCACGGTCCGTGAGTTCGACCCCTGTGTCGGGCTCTGGGCTGATGATGGCTCAGAGCCTGGAGCCTGCTTCCGATTCTGTGTCTCCCTCTCTCTCTCTGCCCCTCCCCCATTCATGCTCTGTCTCTCTCTGTCTCAAAAATAAAAACATTAAAAAAATAAAAAATTTAAAAAAAAAGAGGTCTTTCAGTTGGAAGCCCCTCTCGCCATTCCTCTTCCGCCTCCTTCCTTCCTGCAATGTGGTCGTGAGGGCAGGAGCTCTGTGAGCTACCTTGTGATCATGAGGTCCAGGACCATACCTTGTGGAGGAGCACGTAGCTGGAAGACGCCTGGGTCCCTGATGACACTGTGGCATCTCTATCCCTGTCCCAAACCAGTCACGGTCCAACATTTTATTAAGTGAGAGAAACTGAACCCTCTCTTGGCCTATCTGGGATTTCAAACAAAGCACAATCCAGACTCTGGTGACTACTCTTCCCTGACCCCTGGGGGCTTACCCCTGCCATTTCCACCACAAGACCATCATCTCGGGGGACTAACTTTTTGGATCCTGAAATAGCAAAATATTGTTTTGAATTCCGGCCAACGGGCTATGGTGTCCTCTATGTCCCCGGGCTACCTCTCCCCTTGCAGCCTTATCCAGTGAGCCCTGCTCATCGTCCTACACTGCCCACATGCAGGGTCCAGTGGAAGGTGGCACCCGGTTGATCCCCTCTTGTTCACAATCTCTCATTTCTCTGCTTCCGTGTAAAAACCACCGATCCTTAAGGGTCCGGTTAAATCGCTCTACAGCCCTCTCTGGCCTCCCTTGCCATTGCCATCAACCAACGTGGCGACATCTATGCAGATGACCCGTCCAGTGTCCCAGCCTCACCGTTCGTGGGCCTCTGTTCCACTTACCGTCATCTCCCCGGTCACTGCACCGTGGCTGCCCCGTTGGACTTGATCATCACCTCTGAACTTGAACTCCAACATCACACTCTCTAGTTTCTCTGGCTTTTAATCATCCCCCCACTTATCCTTTGGACTCTTTGAAAGCCCCATTCCCTTGAGATCTTCATTTTCTGCCCCTCTCTTGGCTTCCTCGTATCTTGACTCTCCTCTCTAATAAAACATAACTTAGACCCTAAGGCGCACCATCCCTTCAAAGACCCTCTTGCCAACGCTCCCCAAGGCCCATGCTCTTGTGTCCTTCCACCACAGCCACCACGCGGAGTGCCAGTGCGCATCAACCCACAGCCTTTCGTCTATCCCGTCACCGGGCTTGCTAAGCAGTGTTACAAAGAATGACACATTGTGCAGGCTGGTTCTTCAGCGAAACCAGGACCTTCAACCTTTCGCGGATCCTGAGCGCTGCCCGAGTGACCACCGAACGGTGCTTGCCTGCTTGCTGGCTCGGGCTGAGTAACATTCACCAGGACGTCCCACATCCTCCAGTCTCAGGGCTTCCTATTAACACATTGAAATAACAGTGGCGCCAGTCCCCATTTCTGCCTCCTCTCTGAGGCTCAACGTCCATGACTGACTAAAGCACCAAGTTGACTTTGAGAACACGGCGGGGCCTTTGCCGTACGCAGGGAGGGGTACTGAATGACGCTGGGGTTTTCTGCTCTAGGGGTTGAGAAAAGCCTCCTTGTGGCCAGAAGGTTTGCCCTCCAAGGGGGTGTTGGTGGAGGGGGGAAGCCCGACGGGGGACATCTGGAGGCCCGGTCATTCTGTTTCTTGATGCTTTTTGGTTGGCCACGCTTTGTGAAAATCATTGAGCAGTACACTTACGACCTGTGCACCGGCATTTCTACGTATGGGTTCTACTTCAATAAAAACGTACCTTAGAAAATAAAAGTGTCACCCCTCTCCCGGTTAAGATGAACCCCACCTATCTGTGCCGGTTGACTTGGGACACCCGAGTGAATTCACCTCTCAACACCAGGCGGGCTATAACTGAAGTCCCACAGGCTCGTGTATAGTCCAGCCACCGGTGCCTCTTACGTTGGGGATGTCCCCTGGCTTGCCACCCAGGATACCCGCGGACGCTGGACACCAAGCTGTTTGCTGAAGGTAAACTGTATTGGCGTTTCGAGGCGGATGAGGCCTGCTGCTCAGAAAGCCAGGAACCCCTCACCTCTCCCACATGTGCTGGTCCTTCTGGACGCCCGTGAAAGCTTCTACATCCCCCTTTCCCAGTCCTGTCACTGTCCTTCTAAAATCTTTTCCCTCGTGGGTCCAAGCTGCAGTCACACGGCTCTCCTGCTGGATAGGAGACACTTCTTGCCAGCGTTCGTTTTTCGGATCCTTCTCCGAGTTCTGGCAGCGCCCTCTCGTGGCAGCCGGGGGGTGACCGTGTGTGTGTGTGTGTGTGTGTGTGTGTGTGTGTGTGGCCGCCGCGGGGGCAAACCGCAAAGAGGGCCGTCTTCAGTATCTCCTGCTGCCTCTCTGCTCCATTTCTCCCCTCCCCGGTGTCTTGTGAACCCGTGCCTCTTTCTGGGGGCCTAGAACCTTCCAGTTCGGTCACCCCTGAGATCTTGAAGAAGCCAATCTTGCAGACCTTTCATTATTTCCCATCTCACCCCTGTGTACTTGTCCTGCCCCAGGCTGCTGGTCTCTGCCTATGCTTCGATACAAGGGACGAGGAATAAGGCAGTCTCAGCATCATGTGCTGTCAGGTAGTAGGTGGCCCTCAAGTCACACGGCTGCATTAAGGGGAGTTACGGCAAGGAGACAGGAGCGTGCAGGCGCGTGGGAAAACCAGCAATCCAACTTTGGAAATGGGCTTCAAGGCCGGAAGCAGAGCTATGGGAAAAAAGCCCTTGCTGATCAGCCTGCCCACATCACTGTCACCGCACTGGTCTCCACATTACTCAGAATTCACATTCCAGGCGCGCCTGGGTGGCTCACATCTGGCCCAATGTGTCTCCGCCTGAAGATTCAGAAGACCTGGAATAAGCATGTTATCCTTTATATTGTCGCGGGTTTTTTTTAATTTCAAGTTTACTTATTTGGGGGGAGGCGCAGAAAGAGAGGGGGAGAGAGAGAGAGAATCCCAAGCAGGCTCCACACTGTCAGCACAGAGCCCTGATGTGGGGCTCAGACCCACGTACCGTGAGATCACGACCTGAGCCGAGGTCGGAGGCTTAACCAACTGAGCCACCCAGGCACCCCAAGAGACCTCCCTTTAAATGAAAAAACCTGAGAGCCAAAGCGAGGCGAGGCACTTCACAGAGCCGTCCAAACATCAGGATCGGACTATATTCCTTCAGGCAACAAGCAACTCCGACAGAATGAAATCCCAGGTGGCGGGCTCAGATTTCTTAGCAGAAATGCCAGAGGCAGTTGAGCAGGCAGGCAGAGGTCTTTGCGGAGCATTAGCATCCTTTCTTCCCTTTTTTTTTTTTTTTTGTACCTTATCTATATTTTCCTGATTAAATGGAATTTTGAGGCATCCCTAGTAACAAAGTAGTATAAAATGTTTCTTTGCCTCTGAATTTCCATCCTGTGATATGCACCACCAAGTGATTGAAGCCATACGTGCTGGTCTTTCATTTCCCTGCTAATCTGTTGTCACAAATCTATGGTAGAATAATTCTAGAAAAATGGGCAAAATGGACAAATGGCGTGGAGAAGAATAAGTGATATGGAAACGACCTACAGATTATGACAGGTGCAAGGGGATGTTAAATGAGACTTTTCTTGACTCAGAGTTTTGCCCAGGGCCCCAAAGCTGAGCATCGTGTGTAAGTGCCCTCTGGTTCTAAAGAGACATGGTAGGGGCGCCGGGGTGGCTCTGTCGATTAAGCGTCTGACTTCGGATCAGGTCATGATCTCACAGTTTGTGGGTTCAAGTCCTGCATCGGGCTCTGTGCTGACAGCTCAGAGCCTGGAGCCTGCTTTGGATTCTGTGTCTCCCTCTCTCTCTGCCCCTCCCTCACTCACGCTCTGTCTCTCTCTCTCTCTCTCTCTAGAAAAATAAACATTAAAAAAATAATAATAAAATAAAGAGACACGTTAGACCATCTGCACGGGGCTCACCGAATGGAGAGCCCAACACTACTTTCTGTCACCCGTGGTCCATCACCCCTCTTCAGCTTTAAGGCAAGAGTGGAAGAGAGCTGTTAGAATTCCAGAAGCTTATCTTATTTTTATTTTTTATTTTTCTTTATTTTTTAATTCTTAAAAAAATTTTTAAATGTTTATTATTGAGAGAGAGAGAGTGGGGGAGGGGCAGAGAGAGAGAGGGAGACAGAATCTGAAGCAGGCTCTAGGCTCTGAGCTGTCAGCACAGAGCCCGATGCAGGGCTCAAACCCACAAACCGTGAGATCATGACCTGAGCCGAAGTCAGACGCCAACTGACTGAGCCACCCAGGCACCCCCTTATCTTATTTTTAGATGGTTAGAAAGTCCAGCCTAATCTAATATTGAAACTTCAGGCACTCATCCAATTCCAAGCTCTGGCCCTTGCTTGGCTCAAGTGTAGTCTCCAGATCCTACAAATGCCCCCTTTTTTTTTGCCAAGTAAGGTTGCATTCACAGGGTTCGGGGGTTAGGAGGTAGACATATCTATCTTGGTCGGGGTGGTTGGTGGGGGGGAATATTATTCAACCCACAACACTGATCAGATTGTTTCTTTATACCTGAAAGTGACTGGAAAAGCTGTGGGATTTGCTCAAACCTCAAGCTCCAGCCCAGGAGCAGCCAAGGGGCGGGAGAGAGAGAGTGAACAGAGCTGGTTTCAAAGCAATGGTGAGAAAAAATAGGTTTCTTCTTATACCCTATGGATCCCAGCCTACTCAATAAATTAGATGCATAGGTGTCTCACTTTGTTCTTGTAATAGAAACAATCTTAGAGCGACAGCCCTTTGAAACTAAAGTCTCTAGTTTTACCATCACTTTGATTTTATTGAACCCTTGCAGGGAAAGAATGTGTACAGGTGAGAAGTGCAGGATACACCCACGGCTGCTTAATGAACTACTTTCATATCAACTGATGTATGCTAGAGGGTGCAATAAATACTTGTATTAATTACTGCATTAAATAAATCGCACGTTTGGCCAAAGTTCTGTGAACATTTAGCTCAGCAATGCCTTGAATGGAAGCGGAAAGCGTGCGTTGCAGAGTAGTTCAAACAAGGTTGCTGCTAAAAAACATCACTGGGGCTCATTTCTTTCAATCCAGGCCCCGCTACCCCACAGTCGCCCAGGCAAATCTGCCCTCCGGCAGGGGGCGGGGGGCGCGGCTTCACAGCCGCGGGTCGCTCTGCGCAGGCGCCATTCACCTAGCACGCAGGCGCTAGGGGCAGGGGCGGTGGTCTCTAAGTCTGCGAGCTTGGATTGGTTGAGCCTTGGTGGTCCCGCCCGCGTACCGGAAGCTCTGGGCGCGGAGGTGTCCGGAAGCTCTCTCTGGGCGCGGAGGTGTGCGGTTGCTGTCTCTGGGCGCGGAGGTGTGCGGAATTTCACGGTTTCTCGGTGAGCGGAATTTCACGGTTTCTCGGTGAGCAAAGCTCTAGGTTCGCCGGGGTGTCTGCACGCCGGTGCTCAGAGAAGCCGGCGACTGCTCGGGGTGGGGGTGGGCCCTCGGTGCGTCCTGGGTCGGGTAGGCCCTATCCTGTCCTTTCCTCCCCCTCCCCCCCCCCCGAAGTCGCCGGGGTGGGCAGATCTCTCGGGGCCTCCGCCGCTTCTGTGCTGGGTGCCAGGCTGGCACACTGGGACGGCTTGCAGCCGGCTCTGCTTGTCGCCCCGCTCCACCCCCCGGACCCCGAACCCCGAACCCGGGCCACAGCGGGTCTTCGGGCTGGTCCCTTCCCCTCGCTGCACCCGTGCTAGGGATCATCCCAACGTGATAAAGGGCGCTAGCGCAGTGTTGAGTGGCTGTTCCGAAACTGCGACGCCCCTACCAAATATTTGGCTTCGGTTCTCTCCATAGAGGAAGGGGCTCCCTGTGTATGTGGAGAGGTGTATGTGGGTTATGGCTAGAAACAGAATTCTTCTCTAGATGTTAGGTCTAAAGGCTTAAACAGAATTGAGTTACTGCTGATTTGTTACCTACCGGCTTTTGGAAATTGTCTTTAATCTCCCCTCTCCCCGGGGTTTAGGCCAGAAATGTGCAGATGTGGGCACCTTGCCCATGTAAATGTTAGTTAACATTTACAAGCTTTTTTATGCACCTAGTCAACAGATGTATGGGACCAACTATTGGCCGGCCCTATATAAACTCTTATCGATACGTATTCAGAAGGTAGGAGTTATAGGTGCGTATGTTGGCATTATCTATATTAGCATATGCTCTAGAACTGTGTTGTTCACTATGGTAGCCACTAGCTACATAGGATAATGAGCACTTGATATGTTCCCAGTCCTAATTGAGATGTGTGGTAGTGTAAAACAGCGAATTTGGGAGAGCTAGTATGAAAAAGAATTAAAATATCCATCATTTGTTTTTACCAATTACATGTTGAAATAGCAGTGTTTTTGGATACACTGGTGAGCCAAAATGTTATTAATTTCGTCTGTGTATTTAAAAAATATTAATTTCGCCTGTGTATTTTTTTTAATGTTTATTTTAGAGAGAGACAGAGTTCGAGTGGGGGAGGGGCAGAGACAGAGGGATTCACAGAATCCTAAGCAGGCTCCAGGCTGTCAGCACAGAACCCAATGTGGGGCTCCCAACTCACAGACCGAGAGATCATGACCTGAGCCGAAGTCGGACGCTTAACCGACTGAGCCACCCAGGTGCCCCTATTTTGTAGTTTTAATTATTTTGTGTAACCATTTTAAAAAATAGATGAGGAGCACCTGTTTATTTTTTAAAGTGGTTACTAGAAAATTTTTAATTCTATCTGTGGCTTGCATTATATTCCTATCGGACAGTACTGCTTTAGAAAGGGGTCAGCAAACTGTGGCCTGCAGCTAAATCCAGCCTGCCTGTCTTTGCAAAAAAAGATTTGTTGGAGCAAAGCCTTATTCATTCTTTTATGTATTGTCTGCGGCAGAGTTGAGGAGTTCATACAGAGATTGGATGGCCTGCACAGCCTAAAATATTTCCTATCTGGCCTTTTACAGAAAAAGATTTGCTGACCCCTTGCTGCAAAACAATGCCTGCTATGGTAGATACATGTCATGTGAGATTTTTAATTAGAGTCCTGTGTTAATTGTCAGGCCTACTGTGTGACAGGCACGGTTCTAAGGACTTTATAAGGACTATGTCATTTATTTCCCGTATTAATCCTAGGATGTGGGATTTCCTTGATTTTGTAGATGAGGAAATCGAGGCACAAAATCATCAAGAGACATGCCAGATGTGCTCAACACCCCTCCCTTCTGGAAATTGCACCCTCCTGACCCTCCTTATCCCCAAATGCTTGACACTGGGAGTCTATTCGATTAGCCCCCAGTGGGCACCGTGCTGCTGTGTTTTGTTTTTTTTCTTTTATATGACTTTTTAAACTAGAATTGAGGTGACATTGGGTCTCCTGTGGAAGCAGCCGAGAGGCACTGGGCTTGGGGGAAGTGGGTACAAGCAAGCGGTTCCATAGAAGGGAGCGCACAAGCAGAGAGGAGAGGGCGCAGCCTGGGTGCTCTTTTCTCCTTTAATAAAAACCCCATTTGTTGAGAAATAGTAAAGCACTGGCCAAGTGTTTTCCAGGCATTCTCCGTGAATGAAACAGACATCATTCTTTTATGGTCTTGTGGGCAAGGCAGACAATAAACCATTTTTTCAGTGCGATACACGCCGTGAAAAACCACTGCCAATATTTGCAGTTTTTGAACAGGTCTCACTCACCTGTAAGATGGAGATAAGCCGCATGCTTGTCTCAGGGTTGTCGTGAGGCTTGAGATGACGGGAGCGCGTACGGCACGTAGAGTTGTTCAGTAACCCTACTGGGTGCCTTCTGCCGTGGAGAGGTAAGGGAGGGAATGAGTATGGGCAGTCGGGGGCATCGTGACACTTGCAACATCGCAACCGCCGTGCCCGGCAAGTGTTTTTAACACGTCCTGAGGGGGCTCGTCCAGCAAAACCCAAAACCAGAGCGGTTCTGTACATTCAGTCCAGGAGCAGGACAGGAGCTGTCTTTGGGCTGATGGCAGCAGAACTGAGCCGGTCCCATTGAGGGAGGGCCCTGTGCCCATGTGCAGAGCAGTGGCAGCAGCTCAGAGTCCCCTGGATGGCTGGGAAAGCACCTAGGCCTACCCTCAGGGATCCTGATCCAGGGTGCCTGGGACAGGGCCCTGGCCTCGGTTTTGTTTTTGCTAATTTCTCCAGATGACTCCGGTTTATAGGCAGGACTGAGAAGCGCTCGCGGTGTGGATCAGGCTAGGCTCAGGGAGCTACGGAGGTGAAGCACAGAGTTGTGAAATAGGCGGGGCCTGTGAATGGTTCTGAGGTCTCAGAGGAGGCTGCTGGGGGGGGTCAGGGGGCTTTTTATCGCCTGGCGGGGGACCTCGGGCTCCGTCCTGAGGGCAGAGGGAAACCTCTGGAGGGCCGGTAACATGAGGGAATGTCTTGGAGAGATCCGTAGTATTTCATTTCTACCCCCACTGTGCGGCTCAAACGCTCAAACACAAAACCCCGAGATCAAGAGTCTCATGGTCTACTGACAGAGCCAGCCAGGTGCCCCTGTGATAAATATTTATTAAATGAGCTCTGTGGAACTCTAAACTGGACCCACAGCTTACTTTGTCTCCTTGTGGCACTTCTTAAAATTTTATATCTCGGTTGCTTTCACAGTATACCGTCCTGGGGCAGTAAATACTTTATATCCGCATCATTGTCCCACAGAGGGTATAGAAAGTTTGACAGGATGTAAATGCTGTTAAAAATATAGAGGAGAGGGGCGCCTGGGTGGCGCAGTCGGTTAAGCGTCCAACTTCAGCCAGGTCACGATCTCGCGGTCCGTGAGTTCGAGCCCCGCGTCGGGCTCTGGGCTGATGGCTCAGAGCCTGGAGCCTGTTTCCGATTCTGTGTCTCCCTCTCTCTCTGCCCCTCCCCCGTTCATGCTCTGTCTCTCTCTGTCCCAAAAATAAGTAAACGTTGAAAAAAATATATAGAGAGAGAGGAGAATGGAAAACAGTATGGCGGTTCCTCGAAAAATTGGAAATAGAATTCCCATATGACCCAGCAATCGCATTCCTGGGTATTTACCCAAAAGCATCGAAAGCAGGGTCTTGAAGAGAGATTTGTACATCCAGGTTCCCGGCAGCGTTAGTCACACTGGCCAAAAGGTAGAAGCAGCCCATGTGTCCACTGGCAGATGAGCAGATAAGTAAAATGTGCTTTATGCATACAATGGAATGTGACTCAGTCTTAATAAGGTTCCATTGCATGTATAGACCACACATGCCAGGACACGTGCTACCATGCAGGTGAGCCTTGAGGACGTTATGCTAAGTGAAATGAGCCAGACACAAGAGGCCACCTGCTGTATGATTCCAGTTCAATGCGGCCTGTAGTCACGTTCAGAGACAGTAGGGTGATGGTGGCCAAGGGCCACGCAGGGGGAAGGAATGGGCAGTTGTTTAATGGGTACAAAGTTTGTTTTGCAAGATGCAAAGAACTCTGGGCGTTGGTTGCACAACAACATGAACGTACTTACTGTCACTTCACCGTTCGCTGAAAAATGGCTAAGATGCTAAGTCTTGGGGTATGTGTGTTTTTTCACAATCAAAACTGAAAAAGAAGGAAATGAGAGGTAAATAAAAGGACACACATTCCTTCAGAATCTCCTGGAGACTCTGACCCTTGGTTGAGAAATTCTGGCTTGAGTTAAATATTGTCCAGCCTCCACATGGGCACTGTAGGCCTGTCTGTTATTAACCACCTTGCTGACATGTGGCAAACTTCAATCCCAATCCCTTTGGTAGCGATGCATATAAAGTGAATGTGGGATGCAGGCCAGGTGAGTGTTCTTTCTTTGTCGGGCAACTTGCCAACAAGCTGGTGGGGAGGGTTCAAGTGTATTAAGCAGCTTGAGACCTTATCGTGATGTGGGCTGCTAGGCATCCTCCAGATCCCAGGATCTCAGGCAGACGGTTCGGAGAAATGTTCAGCCATTGAAGGCAAGTATTTTTTTATTTTTCTGTGTTATCTTGCCTGTTCTTTGTCCACTGAGCCTTTTTCTTTTCTTTTCTTTTCTTTTCTTTTTTGACACAGAGAGGGAGAAAGAGATTGCACACGTGCACTAGGTGGGGAGGACAGAGGAAGAAGGAGAGAGAGAATTCCAAGGAGGCTGCAGGCTATCAGCGCCGTCCGCGCAGACGCGACACAAGCCTGAGTCCCGTGAGCCGCTAGATGATGACCTCAGCCGAAATCCAGAGTGGAACACTCAACCGCTTAACCAACTGAGCCAGCCAGGTGCCCCAGTGAGCCTTTGATTCTCAGGAAGACCTCTTTCACTGTTTCCAGTGTTTCAAAGTGGAATTTTAAAAAGGTAAAACAATGATCTTGAAGTACTGATTCTTGCTAATGAGAAATATAGCCACTTAAGATCCTGAATTGCTGGCCCACTGAGTCTTAAATAATTAAAAAAAAAAAAAGACCACCCAGGTTGCCTTCATTCCAACTCCCTCCCATGGCAAAAATGCCAGACTCGCAATCTTGGTCATTTCTTGAGCTGGCCCCACAGGGAGAACTTGAGTAGGAACATCATAGCTGTGACCAAGGGTACGTAACCGTTCATATTTGAGGGGAGATTCATCTGGTTTAGACTCAGTAATAGACTTCGTTCTGACTGCTGGTCTGAAGGCAAAGCCACAGGTCCTGTAACACCTGTATGATACTCTGATTCCAAGAGAAGGTAGAAGACTGATCCGCCGACCGTGTCCAATTTGCAAATGTTATAAATACATGTTTACCATGAAATTATATTGGACTAGTCACTTTTCTGGTTGTGAAAATAATACATACTCATACAAAATACAGGAAGGAGTAAAAGAACGAACAAAAATCACCTAAAATCTTACCGTTCAGAAAATGTCACTGTCTAAAATTTTGTGTATTTATTTTCAACCTTTTCTCTTCACATGTGATTTTTAGTGTTCGAGGGGAAGATGGCGGCATAGGAGGACGCTGGGCTCAGCTCGTCCTGCTGATCACTTAGATTCCGCCCACATCTGCTTAATTTACCCAGAAAACCGCCAGAAGACTAGCAGAACGGACTCTCTGGAGCCAAGCGTAGACGAGAGGCCCACGGAAGAGGGGCCCCTCCCGAAGCGGACCACCAAAGGCAAGGCGAGCCGAGCCTGCCCCTCCCGCCCCCGTGCACCTTGCAGATCCACCCCGGCTAATACGCCAGATCCCATCGAAGCAGCGCCACAAGCCTGGCAGGGTGCAGGCAGCCCAGACAGAGGCCACCCCACTCCACGGTGAGTCCTGCCCCTGGGAGAGGGGAAGAGGAGGTATACACCAGTCTGACTGTGGCCCCAGCGGTGGGCTGGGGGCAGACATCGGGTCTGACTGCGGCCCCGCCCACCAACGCAAGTTACTCCTGACAGCACAGGGGAAGAGCCCTGCAGTTCCGCGCCACCCCAGGGACTATCCAAAATGACGAAACGGAAGAATTCTCCTCAAAAGAAACTCCAGGAAGTAGCGACAGCTAATGAACTAATCAAAAACGATTTAAGCAATATAACGGCGCAAGAATTTAAAATAATATTTATAAAATTAATCGCTGGGCTTGAGAAACGTATAGAGGACAGCAGAGAATCTATTACTACAGAGATTAAGGGACTAAGAAAGGGTCAGGAGGAGCTAAAAAATGCTATAAATGAGCTGCAAAATAAAATGGAGGCAACCACAGCTCGGATTGAAAAGGCAGGGGAGAGAATAGGTGAATCAGAAGATAAAATTATGGAAAAAGAGAAAGCTGAGAAAAAGAGAGATAAAAAAATCCAGGAGCGTGAGGGGAGAATTAGAGAACCAAGTGATGCAATGAAACACAACAATATCCGTATAATAGGGATTCCAGAGGAGGAAGAGAGAGGGAAAGGTGCTGAAGGTGTACTTGAAGAAATAATAGCTGAGAACTTCCCTGATCTGGGGAAGGAAAAAGGCATTGAAATCCAAGAGGCACAGAGAACTCCCTTCAGACGTAACTTGAATCGATCTTCTCCTCGACATATCATAGTGAAACTGGCAAAATACAAGGATAAAGAGAGAATTCTGAAAGCAGCTAGGGATAAACGTGCTCTAACATATAAAGGGAGACCGATAAGACTCGTGACGGATCTGTCTACTGAAACTTGGCAGGCCAGAAAGGAAAGGCAGGAGATCTTCAATATGATGAACAGAAAAAAAATGCAGCCGAGAATCCTTTATCCAACAAGTCTGTCATTTAGACTAGAAGGAGAGATAAAGGTCTTCCCAAACAAACATGTGATTTTTAAATAAAATTTGGATCAGACTCTATATACTGTTTTTAAATAACTTTATTCAGGGGGTGCCTGGGTGGATCACTTAGTTAAACGTCCAATTTTGGCTCAGGTCGTGATCGTGTGGTTCACGAATTCGAGCCCCATATCGGGCTCTGTGCTAATAGCTCGGAGCCTGGAGCCTGCTTCCGATTCTGTGTCTCCTTCTCTCCCTCTCTGCCGCTCCCTACTCCCATTCTGTCTCACTCTCTCTCTCAAAAATAAAAAAAATAAGGGCACCTGGGTGGCTCAGTCGGTTAAGCATTTGACTTCAGCCCAGGTCATGATTTCATGGTTCATGGGTTTGAACCCCGCATTGGGCTCTGTGCTGACAGCTCAGAGCCTGGAGCCTGCTTCGGATTCTGTGTCTCCCTCTCTTTCTGCCCCTCCTCTGCTCATGCTCTCAATCTCTCTCTTTCTCTCTCTCTCTTTCTCTCTCTTTCCTTCTCTCTCTCAAAAATAAACATTAAAAAAAATTTTTTTAATGTAAAAACCATCTTTAAAAAATTTTTTTTTTAATTTTTTTTTAATGTTTATTTATTTTTGAGACAGAGAGATACAGAGCATGAACAGGGGAGGAGCAGAGAGAGAGGGAGACACAGAATCCGAAACAGGCTCCAGGCTCTGAGCTGTCAGCACAGAGCCCAACGCGGGGCTCGAACTCACGGACCGTGAGATCATGACCTGAGCCGAAGTCGGACGCTTAACCGACCAAGCCACCCAGGCGCCCCCAAAAAATTTAAAAATAAACATTAAAAATTAAATAACTTTATTCAGATATAATTTATACACCATACAGTTAACCTCCTTAAAGTGTATACACTTCAGTGGTTTTAAGTATATTTTCTACTGTGCGGTTCATCATCACAGTCCACTTTAGAGAAGATTTTCCACTTTCCCCAAGAAAAACTACACCCATTGGTAGCCACCCCCTTTCATTCTACCCCACTGGGTCCCCCCCCCCCCCCCCAGCCCCATCCGTCCACCCCAGCCCTAGTCAACCACTAATCCATTTTCTGTCTCTAGATTTGCCTATTCTGGGCATTTCGTATAAATGGAATCGTACAATCTGTGGTCTTCTGTGTTTTTAACCCAGCATAGTGTTTGTAAGGCTCATGCATGTTGTATATGTCAGAATTTCATATTTCTATTGCCACATACCACTCCATTGTATGGATATGCTACATTTTGCTTATCCATCAGTTGGCAGGCATTTGGGTTGTTTCCAATTGGGGGTTATTAAGAATAGTGCTGCTGTGAACATCTGCATGCAACTTTAACCATTTGAGACCTTCTAGTTTGTCTGAAGTTTGACAACATTCTTACATACACACCTTCCCCATCTCTCGTTTCCCTAATGTAAACTTGCAGAAGTCGAATCACTGACAAGGACGTTGCATTTTACAGAACTTGTCGGATGGTTTCTCTCTGCACTCTAGTGTCAGCCTGTGTGCTTAGTGATGGGCATTTAATATCAGGTCCTGTGAAATGGAAGCCCATGAGTTTCTTTTGAGACAGGTCCCTACCATCAAGATGCATATGTCTACGTGTAGACATGATGGGCAGATGTAGGTCCAAAGGTATTAGGTAGCAAGGTTATGTACCTTACGTGGAGAGAAAAATGGACTGGTTAGATAAAGGAAACATTTGCCTGCCCCGGATGAGGTTCACACAGATACAATCATCAAGCAACTTTTTGCACCTCGAAGTTACAAAATTAATGGAACCAAACTGGCCTGGGGACTGGTTTGGTCCAAAGTCATCACTTGTCCAGATTGCTTAGTCTGAACCCTTACCCTGTTGTTCAGAGGACTCGGTTGTCAGCACAGTGCCTTTTGACCCTGGGGGTCCACCGGGCCTGTCTGTGGCTGCCTCCCAACCTGTGCTATCTCACGATTTCTTCAGATGTCCTTGGGACGTCTAAACAGCATCCCCTTATTGTTCTGTTTCTCATTCTTTCATATTCAGAACAGTACCACTTAAAGATGATAAAATCAGCAAGTAGTTCAGTGATGTGGCTGAAGAGGGGGGGAAATGGTCCCGCCTTGCGCAGACTTCCCTGTTGATGCTGACACTGGCATGATTTCATGCCCAACAGGACCGCCAAATCCCATCCAAAGCAGTTGGCCAATCCGGATCCGCAAAGATCATGGATTTGTCCAACTTGAGATAGACAAAGTTCTAGAGTTCTTCCAGCAAGCTTCTTTTAAGTGACGGAATGCAGAAGCTGGTTGCATTGCTGCTTTTTTTTTCCCCCGCTACGGGGACTCAGACTTTTGAAACTGCAACGATAGCACATTGCAGATGCCGTTTTCTAACATGTCACACCCCTTTTTGTTACATAACTCAGAAAACACACAGGTAACTGGCAGAAAGTGCTGTGCTGCTATTAGGTCGCTGCGATTGGCAAGCACAAGCCTAAAAAAAATGGAACCTTCCTTTTTCTTTGCTGCTGTAAAGATGTCTGACGAGAACCACAGCTTCCCTTATTGAGCATTCGATGTCTAGAAGGAATTTTGAGGATCTTGGCAACCACGTTACTGAGCCAGAAACTTCGTGTGACTCAAGAGCACCTCCAGGGAACCGTTGTGGTCAGGGCCGTGTACGGAGTCCTCAAAAATTGCCCCACGGTGGCTTGGAAAAAGAAAGCCAAGCGTCTGTTGTCAGAATGGAAAGCTGTCTATAAGGACCTCCGCTTCAACGGACAGCCCGAAATCATTCCCTACGGGCGGAAATGAAGAAAAGCCAGGACTTTCTCATGACCCAAGTCGGGGTGAGGTACGGGGTGGCTCCGGTTCTCATTCATCATGCCACGATGTTGCAGAAGCCATTGAAATGATTGCGCCTGAAAACAGCACTAGTCCAGTGGAACCTGAGAAAAAGCATTTCACGGGCGGTGCCCCTCAATCCGCTGATGAGCAGTCCAGTGAGTTGCCGGATCCCACAGTACCTGTGAGAGCTAAAGGCACAGAGCTTTATGAAGCTTTAACGAGTTCTTCCATGGACCAGCAGCCCAAAGCCGACATGTGGCACAACTTCGCAAGAGACATTCTTACTCTCTATTTAAAGAACCTCAAAAAATACAAAACTTGTGTTAGAAGCAAAGTCGCCAATCTGAAGAACCCCCCCCCCCCCAAAATTCTCACTTACAACAAAGCTCGCTCTCTGGGACCATGTCGCCGAGAGAATTTGCCGAAACGACTGTCCTGGAAATGGCACACGAGGGCCTGAGCAGTTGAGAGCCGCATACACGGAATCTCGCATCCAGGAACACCACTTTCCCCGAGTGGTGGGGGGCACACAGACAAAATAAAATGCGGAAGCTGTGAGAAGTTCAGTTGCAAGGTCACCGTAGTCACCAGAGGAGCACTTTTCCTTCCAGGCTGGGTGCGGAACTCAAATCCAGACGAAGACACGATGACCTGTGTGATCTGTAACGCGTGTGGGGAGCAGTGGTACCACAGCAGGTGGGTGTGCCTGTAATTGCAAATAAATGTTCTCTTCACAAAGAGCCGGAGTGATGCCTTTTTTTTTTTTTTTTTTTTTTTTTTGGTACCACCCTTTTATGCTTGGTCTTAAAATCTTGTACACACTATTCTCAAAACAACCCTAAGAAGAAAGAAGGAAAGTCATTCGTTGAGGCTCACACCACCATCGCTAAAAGTTGACAGTTTGGGGAGAGAGTGGATGACTGTTGGCCCTGTGCTTTGTGGCCACTTAGTACTTTGCTGGACTCAAGAGCGTGGTTGAGAGCAGCTCAGCACACCCTAGAGCCTGTTAGAAATGCAGAGTCCTAGGCCTCGTGCTGCTGAGTCTGACTCTGCATTTCGGCAGGATCCCGGAGCAGTCCTGTTCAGGGTAGTTTGAGAAGTGCTGCTTTCGCAGTAGGCATATAGTTCTCGGCAGTGGCTGCATAGGAGAATCATCTGGGGAGCTTTGAAAACCCACTGGTGCTCAGGGCCCTCCCTAGAACAATGAAATCTGAATGCATGGGATCTGACCCAGGCATCAGCATTTCTTTAAAAAATTTTTTTTAACATTTTCATCTATTTTTGAGAGAGTGCAAGCGGGGGAGGGGCAGAGAGAGAGAGGGAGACCCAGAATCTGAAACAGGCCCCAGGCTCTGAGCTGTCAGCACAGAGCCCGACGTGGGGCTCGAACCCACGAACCATGAGATCATGAGCTGAGCCGAAGTTGGGACGCTCAACTGACTGAGCCACCCAGGTGCCCCATTAGTATTTCTTTTTTAATTCCTCAAGTTATTTTAAGATGCAGAGTTGAGAACTATTCACACACAGGCTCTCACTTGATTGTCTCACGGCTCTCAGACAAGAATGTCACTATACACTTTATAGATGAAGAAACAGGTCCACGGAGGTGCTGTGACTTGGCCGAGCCATGCAACCTTAACTAGCCCAACTCAAACTGCTCCCACATTGGCCTTCCAAATTCACTGTCCAAGACCGTCTCACCATTAACTTCTGAGAAATGTATTCCTGGAGATGTGTCTTTAGGCCCTAACATTGGACAGCTAGAGCTTTGTTACTGTTCCCTGTCTTTTCTCACATTACTGGTCTCTCCCTTGAACCATGAAAGTTATCCTGTAACTAATCCCACAGTTAGAATTTTGTTTCAAGTCCTCTTGCTTAGAGGAGGGGTGTGTGTGTGTGTGTGTGTGTGTGTGTGTGTGTGTTTTGTTTTTTGTGGGGGGTTTTTTGCACAAGTTCTCAAGAGTCTATAAACCGTTTATAAAATTTGGTTTCTGTTGTTAGCCTTCATGTTCTCAAGGCCGTGTGAGTTTAGATCTGGAGGAGCTGGAGGCGCCTGGGTGGCTCAGTCAGTTAAGCGTCCAACTCTTGATCCCAGCTCAGGTCTTGATCTCAGGTTTGTGAGTTGGGTTCCGTGCTGGGCATGAAGCCTACTGGGGAAAAAAAAAAAAAAAAAAAAAAAAGATCTGTAGGGAGGAAAAAAGCTCTCCTAGGCTGTATAGGTGGGACTCTGCAATTTAGCATGACCAAAGACAGAGTAACGAGAAAAACAGCTTATTAACATGTGCAGCGTAATACATGCAGGAGAAACTCAGTGATGAAGAACTCAAAGGGGTAGTTAGAACTTGGCCTTGTATAGTAGAACCTTAAAGAAGTGTACGTTTGTAGAGAAATGAGACAAAGGAAAAGGGCTTTAGGCTTTTAGGGGCAGCAAACTGTGGGAGGGTAAAATACGGGGGTGCTGACGGAAGATAATGTTTATTTAGGAAGGTTTGTTTGTGTAGACTCTTCTCCGTGCCATCCCGTCTCCAGCGATAAGATTGTTACCTCCTTCCTGGTAGAGGGTTCACAAGGGGCTTTTATGTTCTCCTTTCAGGCAGGTAGGTGGAAGGCGGAGAGCTCATTCCGTGTCTGCCTTTTCTCTTTCGCTCTCAGCGCAGAATGATCCTTATGCCAGCATGGCGTATCTGGGGACCACATATTTTGAACCCTGTTAGGTCTGAAATTCCAATTCTGCTTATGTAAAAACAGGCCTTCATGTGTCAGAGGCAGTCCATTGCCTCAGCCTTTGGATCTACCAATATTTCTCGAATGAATGAATCATGAAGAGGAAGTCAGTTCTTTAAGGCTTTTTTTTGCAGTGTTTAAGCAGTCTGTGCAATCCTTTCAGCACAACCTGCCTTCCGTATGATTACAGCTGGTTGTGTTCTCTTTTAAGAACTTAGAGGGCATTAATGGTTACAGTTTTTTTCTTGAGAGAGAGAGAGAACGAATCCCAAGCAGGCTCCACGCTGTCAGTGCAGAGCCCTCTGCAGGACTCGAACTCGCAAACTGAGATCATGACCTGAGCCAAAACCAAGAGTCGGACGCTTAACCAACTGAGCCACCCAGGCGCCCCAATGGTTACACTTTTAATAAGTTCACTTGTAAGTTCTCTCCAAGCCTACGTATTTTCACCAGTTCTTTCCCCCACCGCTCCTAACTTCTGAACCAGAGCTTTGAAGGCCTAACCACACATACAGCTTACCTGCCTCCTGCCGGAATTCCCCCAAATGTGCATAAAACTCAAATATGTTTGTGTCTTCAAATGGCTTGAGGCCACCACGTAGGAATTCTATTTTGATACCTTTTCTCCCTGTGGCTACCCAGGAATGTTCGTTGTGATGTAACATGCTAGTCTTATAAAGAGAAACTTGCAGAGTCGCCCAAAATTTCAAGTTTCACAAACTGGTTTCATGTGACTTGGAGTGATCTTAAAAACTATTCAGCGGTTATAAAAGAGCACATCACATGAAAACCAAGTGTTCGTGCCGTGTTTGTTTTTTGTGTGCGGTTTTTTGGGGTTTTTTTTGTACTGGAATTGTGCAAACTTAATTTGCAGACAGAAGCATTTGAAATGGCAATTCCTTTACTCCCCTAACATGTAAAAATCTGGGTAGTCTTTCTCATTTCCTATCAACTTTGTAATGTGGGTTTTTTTCTTTTAGCCAATGAGACAGCATTACATTTTATTTTTTTTTTTTTAATTTTTTTTTTCAACGTTTATTTATTTTTGGGACAGAGAGAGACAGAGCATGAACGGGGGAGGGGCAGAGAGAGAGGGAGACACAGAATCGGAAACAGGCTCCAGGCTCTGAGCCATCAGCCCAGAGCCCGACGCGGGGCTCGAACTCACGGACCACGAGATCGTGACCTGGCTGAAGTCGGATGCTTAACCGACTGCGCCACCCAGGCGCCCCCAGCATTACATTTTAAAGTACAATCATTCCTTCACATTCTCTGTCTTAGCCGCTAAAAAAAAAAAAAAAAAAAGTGTTTTTCTTTAAAATTGCTCGTGGGAGAAAGGAGCTTTCATTTATTTTTTTATGTTTTTTTTTTTATTTTTATTTAAAAAAAAATTTTTTTTTTCAACATTTATTTATTTTTGGGACAGAGAGAGACAGAGCATGAACGGGGGAGGGGCAGAGAGAGAGGGAGACACAGAATCGGAAACAGACTCCAGGCTCCGAGCCATCAGCCCAGAGCCCGACGCGGGGCTCGAACTCATGGACCGCGAGATAGTGACCTGGCTGAAGTCGGACGCTTAACCGACTGCGCCACCCAGGCGCCCCTTTTTATGTTTATTTTTGAGGGAGAGAGAGTGCATGGGGGAAGGGCAGAGAGAGGGGGGGAGATGAGACTCCCGAGCTGGTTCCGCACTGTCAGCACAGAGCTTGAACTCAGAAACCGTGAGATCATGACCTGAGCTGAAATCAAACGTCGGACACTTAAGTGAGTGAGTCACGCAGGCACCCCAAGGAGCTTTCATTTAATTTGAAATCGTGTTTACAGGAACGGCAAGTGCAGAGGCCCCGAGGTGGGGGGCGGCTGACACAGACCAGGTAGAGCAGGAGTCCACCGGGGCTGAGGAGCCGTGGCAAGAGGAAGAAGGATGAGAGGTGACGTCTAAGAGCCATTGGGTTTGTTAAGGCCCTTGTCAATCACGACAAGGACTTTGGTTTTTTTCCCCAGCCCAATGGGAAGCCACTGAGGCCAGGGAGCTGGTAGTGACACCGTTTGAATGGCCTTTGGGAAAGGTCCCTGTGCCTCATCAAGTTAGATGGGTGGGGGGGAAGCAAGAAGGGATGCAGACCACCCAGTTAGGTGGCCATAGCAATGGTCCAAATGTCGTGTAACTGGTTTCAAACACCAAGGCTGGTCTCCCTGCATCTTTATAGTGGACTAAGTCCTTGGTGACAGGGTTCGGGACGCGGTACTCCAAAATGCGGCACCTTGGCGCATTGAATAAGCTGAAGGAATCTGAGTGACCCTCTGCCCCTCCCTTCTCCCCTGAGGCAGGTCCCAAGACCCTCCAGGGAAAGGTGCCCTCCCGGTTCAGCGGGCAAGAGCAGAGGCGGGGACACGGAGGGGAATCCGAACGAAGAGGCCTTTCTAGGTTTCCCCCTTAGCTCGTGCCCTTCTGTCCTATCCCGTTTCTCCGTGATGCTTCACTCTTCCTCAGGCCGAGTATAAAAGCACACCAAACAAAAAACAAAAAACAAACCCAGAAGACAAATCCCACCGGCTTAACTGCGTCTTGGGCTTCCTTTCCTTCCGAAGGCTCCTGTGTCCCGTTAAAATTTAACTTACATACACGTGACCGCTTTCTTTCCTCTCGTTAATCTGCCTTTTGTCACAGAGCCCCAGCCGAGAGCCTAGATGGGGGTAGAAGAAAAAAGATCCCTCTTCCTTCCTTATGTTGGCAGTTTGGCAAATGGACGTTTCATCAGCTCCAACCCACCCCACCCCACATCCCCTAGCCGCGCGGGCCCGCAATACAAATCAGCTAACAGCACGGAAACGCAGCCCCCGGCGCGTGGAGCCTGGATCTCGTTGCCGCGGTTCCGGGAGTCCCTGCAAAGGGCCCGAAGCGTCAGCTGTTACACCTGAATGCGGAAGGGCTCTTTGGGACTTGGCCCACATCACTCTCCTTTTGTCCCTGTTACTTTTTTTAGATAAAAAAAGTTGGATACAATTGCGGCTCTGTGTCTTTCCCCAGCACTTCCCCGGCTGAGAGGCCCCTTTCACGGCGCTATTACCATTTCTAAACACCAGCCAGGAAGCCGCAGCTGGCAGCTGCCTTCGCCGCCGGGGGCCCAGCTTCATCTCTCAGGTCAGATCGCTTTCTTTATGACTTCCCAGTAGATGCAAAAGAGTTTACAAAAATACTTTCCTACCTCGCCGGGGTATTTATTGTATGTACCTACATTATAGCAGGCGTTCGTCTTGCTTTCAGCACAGCGCACAAATCAAAAGGAGAGGGGAGGACAGCTTCGTGCAATCCCCTTGGCGTGATTCTTGAAAATGAGGTTTGCAGAGATGTTGCTGTACGTTATCGGAAACGCTGTGCAGTAGTGATTGCACAGGGCTGCGTTGCCGGGTGCTGGGGGCAATGAGACGATCAGGAGCCAACCCAGGGCTCGGGGAGCCACAGCGTGATGTAGCTGGCTATCATTTTCCAGTTGCAGAGCCAGGAGCGGGGCATGGACTGACTGACGGACCCGGCAGGGCTGCAGGGTACCCGGAAGAATCAGGGAGGGCTTCGCGGAGGCTGTGACCCTTAGGGTAAATCTGGAGATGAAGTTAGCCAGGCAGAGGAAGAGGGAAGGGGATCCCATCACCATATTTGCTAGATTCCTGGCCCTTTATATACAGCATCTCCTTTCATCTTCACGACTACCCTGCCGGCATTTTAGGGATGAGGAAACTGAGGCAGAGAGAGATTAAGTGACTTGCGCAGGAGGCACACAGCGACAAAACCAGGTAGGGTGCTGTTTGGGGGCTTTTTTCTTGCATATCCGTTCGCTTCCAGAAACATCCTGACTTCCTGTTAATTCCACCCAAGGTACCACTGTTTTATAGTTGTGGTTTGTTTTTTTCAATGACCAGAGTGTGTGATTTCTAGACTCCACCTTGCTCCAGTGCTGTGCATCCCTCCCTCTGATGGAGAGATCAGCCGGGGGCACCAGCCACCCATGCTGGGGCTCCTGACACGGCACCCTTCCCAAACCTTGTGGCGTCCATGCGGCTTATCCGGCTTTCTGAAAAGCAAGTGATTTTTAAAATACTTAAATTTTAAAACAGAAAAACATATAGCTTTTAGGGGCACCTGGGTGGCTTAATAGGGTAAGTGTCTGACTTCGGCTCAGGTCATGATCTCAGGGTTCGTGAGTTCCAGCCCTGCATCGGGCTCTGGGCTGACAGCTCGGAGCCTGGAGCCGGCTTCGGATTCTGTGTCTCCCTCTCTCTCTGCCCCTTCCCCGCTCGTGCACATGCATTCTCTTTCTCTCTCAAAAATAAATAAACATTAAAAAAAAAAAAAAAAACAGAAAAACATGGAGCTTTTAAAGGGACATTTATATGTTTATATATATATTTTTTAATTTGAAGACTATAAGTGTATAAATGCAGCTTCAACTATCATTTCCTCTAAAATATAGTGGCGTTAATATCTTCATTCTCTGTGTAACATAGGGAAACTATATAACAAAGATAACAGTCAATTATGACAAAGTAACCAAGCTGTTTTCTATCCTTTGTTAAATTATTGCAAGCATCCTGCAGGACAATTTTTTAAAAAAAGAATTAAATTTGTTGGACATATTCTTGCTTTCTTTTAAAATATCAACAAGGTACAAATAGGAGTCATTACTCTTTTTCAAATGATGACACATATTTTTTAAGATTTTTAAAATTTATTTTTTATTTACTTTTATTTATTCATTTTTTTTTTAATTTACATCCAAGTTAATTAGCATATGGTGCAACAATGATTTCAGGAGTAGATTCCTTATAGTGCCCCTTACCCAGTTAGCCCATCGCCCCTCCCACACCCCCTCCAGTAACCCTCAGTGTGTTCTCCATATTTAAGAGTCTCTTCTGTTTTGTCCCCCTCCCTGTTTTTGTTATTTTTGCTTCCCTTCCCTTATGTTCATCTGTTTTGTCTCTTAAAGTCCTCATATGAGTGAAGTCATATGATCTTTGTGATGACACATATTTTTTACAAAATCTAAAACGGCCATGGGAAAGTTACAGATCTAATTAATAAAGAAAATATTGCCCATTCAAACACTTCACTATTTTTAGACGATGTTCACTTTCAAAAAGTGTAACAAACATCGAGAGAGCTCCCCAGCTGCTGCTTTGAAATCATCAAAATGGCATCCTAATTTGCTAAATTCACCGTTGTGGATGGAAACAAGACGTTTCCAAGTTTGCCCGGTGGGGTCCTCCGGCCGGGTCCGCCTCGTGCACCGAGAGCGGTAAGGACGGAGCTGCAAACCATTTTCCGTTTTCTGTCCCCAACCACAGCATAGCAGAACTTGTCCACGCAAGCCCTGCTCCACTTGGCTCTGGCCCATGGCAGGGGACCCAAGCGCGCGTCTGTGGGGCCAGCTGAAGGGGGTGGTCACCCACATCTGACCGGAGAGAACCCCCAGGTTTAAGTGGCTTGTGTGTTGGCATGTGTGAGTCCACCGGGGGCTCTCGCCTGTCGTGTCGTCTCACACCGAGGACTTCCATCTCTACAGCTCTGTTTTCATGCAACAGATGCATTCCCCCCTCCCCCCAGCTTTGTGACATCTCACAAGTTGCTGAGCAGAAAGTTTCCAGGCATGTTAGTGGATTTCAATATCATTTCAAAACGAGCCGGTGGCTAAAGGGCCTGGGGGTTTCTTTCCAGGATGATGAGGATGTTCACAAATTGACGGTGGTGATGGTTCACGACTGCGAATATGCTAAGCACCATCGAATTATGCACTTGACACGGGCGAACTGTGTGGTCTGTGACTGAGATCTCAGTAAATAAAGCTGTTGGACAAAAATCAAACGAACTGAGGGAGGGAATGGACATAGGACCTCTCTTGGATATTGATCTCAGCGAGTCATTGTGAACCTTTAGTATATTCCCGCGTGTAATGGAGAAATAATGGCAGTCTTCCTCAAAGGGGCCTTGCGGGAGGCTCCCCTGCCAGTTTGCACTGACGAGAGAGAGAGAGAGAGAGAGAGAGAGAGAGAGAGAGAGAGAGAAGCCTCTGTCCAGGCAGTTGGCTGGGCCCCAGCCTTTGCATTTGTGCGTAGAAGGCCCCTCCCGCTTTCACAAAACAAACAGGGCTAAAGTTTCCACCCACCATCATCGCTCCTTGCGTTTCTTCCCCGCTTGTCAGGCCACAGACCTGAGCTGCACTGTGTCAGTGACATCAAGCCCCTAGAACACAGAAAATCTTAGAGCAGTGCCATTCGCGTGCCCGGTTAGATCTGCATTCAGAGAAGAAACTGCAGATGAATTCAGCGCGCCACTCCCGCCGCCTCGCAGTGAGGCCCTGGGCTCATCGGCCGCAGCCAGACCTGGGAGCGAGTACCAAACCGCTTAGACCCGTTGGATCGGAATGTACATTGTCGCCAAGCCCTCGGTGACTCCTCACAATGCGTGTTGTAGTCTGCGCGCGCGCTCTCCTGACCGCAGCAAGTGGGCCTGGGAACTCCGCCTTCCGGCTTCTGCTTGGGGATGAGATGCCCGAGTTTCTAGCTAACACGGGTCTCTCAACTCTCGTCTTGGCCACGAACCACCTCCAACGTCCGCACTGCTACATGCAGGGGACAACTCTCAGCCCCACTCGACCCTCTCGCTTCCTTCTCGGGCACGCTTGTCACGTGGCTGGCAGTGGGTTGCGGCCACTCTGTCTCAATGTTGTTTGTTGGTTCCTCGCGACCTTCCTAACCTCTTAACTTTGGAGTGTCCAGAGTTTCCTAATCGGACACCTTCTGTATCTACATTCATTCCGTACCGTCTATGTGCGAATGACTCCCCCTCTTTATGGTTCAGCTTGTGTCTCTCCTCTGAATTCCAGGCCCCCAAATCTAACAGCCTCCTTGAGAACCCTACTTGGATGTCTAAAGCGTCTCAGACTTTGTCTATCTTTCTTTAAGTTTATGTATTTATTTTTGAGAGATACAGAGACCATGAGATCACGACCTGAGCTGAAACCGAGAGTCGGACGCTCAACCGACTGAGCCACGCGGGCGCCCCTAAACTCAAGCTTCTGACCTTCTCTCCAACACGACTTCTCCACTTAATAGCAACTCCACACTTGCATAACTTAAGCTAGAAACCAGGCAGGGATGACCGACTCCTTTCTTTCTCTCGTATTAAGCTTCCAATCAATCAGCAAATCCTATTGGCTCTATTCCAAAGAATAAGAAGGCCAACTTAAAAACAGGCAGAAGATTCGGGGCGCCTGGGTGGTTGAGCGTCCAACTCTTGATTTGGGCTCAGGTCATGATCCCAGGGTTGTGGGATCGAGCCCCACGTCAGGTTCACCCTGACAGTGTGGAGCCTGCTTGGGATTCTCTCCCCACCCCCCACCCCCCCACCCAGCCCCTGTTCTTCTCCCACTTGTGCATGTGCATGTTCTCTCTCTCCCTCTCCCTCTCTCTTTCTCAAATAAATAAACCTAAAAAAATAAATTCTCTCTCTCCCTCCTCCCCTCTCCTTCACTCACACCCTCTCTAAAAATAAATAAATAAATAAACAAACAAACAAATTTTTTAAATGGGCAAAACCGGGGCTCTTGGTGGCTCAATTGTTTGAGCGTCTGACTCAGGCTCAGGTCATGATCTCACAGCTCGTGAGTTCGAGCCCCGCGTCAGGCTCTGTGCTGACAGCTCGGAGCCTGGAGTCCGCTTCGGATTCTGTGCCTCCCTCTCTCTCTGCCCCAACCCACTCGCATTCTGTCTCTGTCTCTCTCAAAAATAAATAAACACTTAAAAAAATTTTTTTTACAAAAAATAAATAAAATAAATAAGTAAATAAAAATAAAAATGGGCAAAAGATTTAAATAGACATTCCAGCAAAGAAGATCAAAGGAGATACAGTCATGTCCAATAAGCACATGAAAAGATGTTTAACATCATTAGTCATGGGAAAATGCCAATTAAGACGGCCATGAGACACCACTTTGTGCCCGCTATGGTGGCTCTAATCAAAAAACTGGAAAATAACGAGGGTTGGCGAGGATGTAGAGAGATCGGAAATCTGTGCTTTGATGGTGGGGATGTAAAATGGTGCAGCCACTTTGGAAAACAGTTTGGCAGTTTCTCAAGAAGTTAAATGCAATTTTACTATACAACCCAGTAATTTCACACCTTGGTACCTACGCAAGAGATATGAAAACGTAAGCCCCCACAAAGACTTGTATGGGAGAGTTCACAGCCGCATCATTCACGATAGGCAAAAAGTGTAACAACCCAGCTGTTCATCAACCGGTGAATGGACAAATGATGGTCTGTCCATTAAAAACATACATTTACTGGGGCGCCTGGGTGGCGCAGTCAGTTAAGCGTCCGACTTCAGCCAGGTCACGATCTCGCGGTCCGTGAGTTCGAGCCCCGCGTCAGGCTCTGGGCTGATGGCCCAGAGCCTGGAGCCTGTTTCCGATTCTGTGTCTCCCTCTCTCTCTGCCCCTCCCCCGTTCATGCTCTGTCTCTCTCTGTCCCAAAAATAAATAAACGTTGAAAAAAAAAATTAAAAAAAACAAAAACAAAAACATACGTTTACTAAGTGCAAGAAGCCAGTCATAAAAGACCGCACTTTCTGTGACTTCAGTTACATGAAATGCAGTTACATGAATAGGCAACTCGGTAAGGACGGAGGTAGATGCGTAGTGGCCGGGGGCTGGGGGTTGGCCTGGGGAGTGACTGCTAATGGGGGTCTTTAAAATATTTTAAAGTTGGTTTGCGGTGATGGCTGCACAACCCTGGAAAACTCTGCACAGACGCTCTAAAAATCATTGAATTGTGTACTTAAGATGAGTGAACTTTGCTGTATGTAAATTGCACCTCAGTGAAGCTGTTATAAACATCTAGAATCTGACTGCATTATGTCCTCTGCCACCGTAGATAATAGATAATTGTCCGGTTGCCTTCTTTGTACGTTGTTTTCCATTTTAGTGTTCAATAGCACTGTCATCAGAAATAAAAAAGGAAAAGGAGATAAAAAAAAAAAAAGTTCTGTATGTTCATTTTAGTTCCCAGAAGACCCTGCAAATCTTAGGTAAGGAACATAGTTGAAAGAGTTGTGGGGCGCCTGGGTGGCTCAGTGGGTTGAGCGTCCAACTCTTGATTTCGGCTCAGGTCGTGATCCCAGGGTGGTGGGATCAACCCCGCGTCATGCTCTGTGCCCAGCATGGAGCCCACTTACGGTTCTCTCTCTCTGCCTCTGCCCCTCTCGCTCTGCCCCTCTCCCCTGCTCACATGCGCTCTCTCTCTCTAAAATAAAAAAAAGAAAAAGTCGTTTGGTGATTTTGTTGCTGTTGATTTTTTGTCTGTATTACAGAACGTGCTTGGCTAGATATACGTCAGTAATTCTGAAAGTGCCTCTTTGAAAATAATCATCCCCAAATCACATTATATGAACACTATCTGCCACTTACGAGGTTTTTTTTCACTCGTTTCTAGTATATTCACAAAATTGTACCACCATCACCATCATCTAATTCCAGAACATTTCCATCACCGCCCCCGAAAAACACCTTAAACCCATTAGCAATCAGTTCCCATTCTGCCCTCTGCCGAGGCCCTGGGAACCACTAATCTACTTTCTGTCTCTATGGATTTGCCTACCCTGGACATTTCCTATCAGTGGAATCATGTAATATGTGACTTTGTGTCTGACTTGTTTCACATGTGTATTTTGGGGGGTTTTTTGTTTTGTTTTGTTTTTTAACTCAAGAAGCAAACCATATTTTACTAACCAAAGGAACTGAACTGGCCTTTATTTAAAGTGCAGCTTTAACTGAATTTACATAAATAAATTAACATTTACATCTGTCATAATTGCACTTCTCCACATTTTTATGTCAGTAATTTTTGGTAATCACATGTTAAAACTTGACATTTTGAGGGTGCCTGGGTGGCTCAGTCGGTTGGGTGACCCACTCCGGCTCAGGTCATAATCTCGCGGTTTGTGAGTTCGAGCCCTGCGTCGGGCTCTGTGCTGACGGCTTGGAGCCTGGAGCCTGCTTCGGATTCTGTGTCTCCCCCTTTCTCTGCCCCTCCCCAACTCATGCTTTGTCTCTCTCTGTCTCAGAAATAAATAAACATTTAAAAAAAACTTGACATTTGAAAGACAAAAAAAAAAAAACCCCACTTATCTACAAGATAAAGGTCACAAGATTTTTTTTTTAAGAAAAGGGAAATGATATTTTCCCCTACTTACTGTCATTGGCCAAGTTGAGTTCAGTCTGATTTCATCACTACAACCATTGTCTTTAGTAAAGACTTGTAGCCATTGTTTAGTAAGGAGCAAAGTTACGAATTCCTAGCCACATGTTGGATCAGTTTTTTCTCCCCTGCATGCCTTCTTCCAAACACACATACCGTGAGGTATAAAATTACTGTGCATTTGCAATCTATGACTTCCCAAAAAAAGAATTATGTGGTTTGCTATAAGGCGGTCTGTTCCTCACACAATTCCATTGTATCTCTAGGCTGAGAGATTTCACACTTAGCTCCTCCCGTGAATTCTCTCCAACCTATCTCTCCTCTATTTTCTCACTGCTTCATGTTATTTGGGGGCATGGTTTTTTTTTTCCCCTCCTCTAACTGCCCATTAAATTCCTGTGCCCATCTTAGTGATGTTTGTATCCCTCAAAGCCCCAAGATTAACTCCGAGTGTGGTAGATGGCTTAATTCAATGTTGTAAAATAGGTTTTTACTTAGAGTGGAATTTCAATCATTCATATGTATTTCTGTTCTACATATGCCACCCCACACTTTGGAAGGACCGCATCTAACTTTAATAAAGTGGATCAAACGTGACTATTGTTAGTGTTTCAAACCCAATATCCAAAAAACAAAAAAACAAAAAAACAAAACAAAACCAAATTATTTGAAATAAATCTATTTCATTCATGTTATGGCATTTGAAACTTGCCAAATCGATCACACAAAGCCCTGAGTCATAAGAGCTGTGTTAAACTGTGTTATTGCTCAAGTATTTGATGACCTTCCCGGGGAGACAGTTCTAGAATACCATACTACTGACATCAGATTTGCCACGTGACTTGCAGCATCCCGTCCCTCCCTTTAGAAGGATTGTATATCCTAATTCGCGACTTGCTTTGGCCAAGGACACATGGGTGGAAATGATGCCTGTCACTTCCAGGCAGAAGCTTTAAGAGCCAGCAGCTGTAGTATTGTGGTCTCTTTTCTCTCAACCAATGAGACCTGCACTGTATCTGACAAGGGCTTCTCCTTTGGCTCAGGTTCATCAGCTTGGGTCCAGAGGGAGCGTGACCTAGAATAAGCCCCTGAGAGTTGGTGGGGGTGGGGGAGGTCATCTTTTTTACCACAGCATGGCTGAGCCTAAGCTGGTCGATACAAAAGTGTTGAGAGGTATCATTCCAATTACCTGAATTTATATTATGAATCACGGTAAATTTGTACTGGATGATCTATAAGATACATTCTAACTTTGTACCACTCGGAGTTTGTACAGTTGACCCTTGAACAGCACAGATTTGAACTGCTCAGGTCCATTTATACGTGGATTTTAAGTATATGTATACACACACACATATATATTTATTGTATGATTTTATTATAAGAGTACAGTATATAATACATACACAAAATATGTGTTAATTGACTGTTTATACTATTGGCTAAGGCCTCTGACCACAGTAGGCTGTTAGTAGTTTTGGGGGAGTCAGAGTTTTATACAGATTTTTGACTGCATGGGAGTCAGTGCTCCTAACCCCCATGTTGTTCAAGTATCGACTGTGGTTTCAAATAAAGACATCAAATCCTTCTAACTTAGAAAAGGGACTTCTCAGGGAGATATGGAGTAGTTCTCAGAGGCAAGGCTGGAGTATGGAGTTTGGACAGTGGACAGGAACAATGAGAATCCACAACACGAATGGCCTGATCAAGATGCTGTCACTGCTGGGCGGAAGGCGCTGCCCCTGGCATCATCACCTCTGGCACCATCTGTGGTCACGAGATACCAGAGGCCGCCACTACACGTGCCGGAATGAACTTTGAACTCTTCCAGCATCTCTGTGTTCCCTGCCTAAGATTCAGATCTTCAAAGAGAGTATCTGATTGGCCTTGGGTCTCATGCCTGTATCCTTGTTGCCAGGGTTCTGGAAGAGCGAGTATCTAAGTATCTGGCCTTTAGAGCTTCCATAATGAAAAGACTCACAAAATAGTTGGCTCCCTGGGGTGCCCGGGTGGCTCAGTCGGTTAAGCATCCCACTCTTGATTTCCACTCAGGTCATGACCTCACGGTTGTGAGATCGAGCCCCTCCTTGCGCTGGGCATGGAGCCTGCGTAAGATTCTCTTTTCCTCTCCCTTTGCCCCCCCCCCCCAAATATCCGACTTATTGCTCAAAAAAGTACTGTAACATGGAATTCAAAATTTAAATAAAAATTACCCAGAATCCTGCTGCCCCAGTGATTCAACTGTTTTGATTTTCCTTGTTGCTTGCCATTCTTTTTTTAAATAAACACTCATATGCAGAAACACCCACAAACACACACAGACAGGCACACACACACACACACACAGAAATATACTTTTTATATAATGTAGCCATGGTGTCCCTGGAATTTCCCTTCTACTGCCTTTAAAGGCAAAGTTCATTTATGACTCACATTCATCAGGCAATCAGCAAAGGGATCAGATTCCCCCCTACATTCCAGAATCGCAATGCCTGCTCCATTCTGCCATCTGTAATTACCTGAGTGAAGCTATGTTTAGAATGTGGTGGAGAAAGATCACTATTCCAAATGCACCTAATATTTTTTAAGAGAATACTTCAGATCTAAGCGTGGCTAGAGAAACGACTCTAATTTCGGTTCTCCCATCAATTATGAAGATTTTCTAATAGTTTGCCTCTTTTCTTTAGAGTTGTAATGAGTGCTACCGTGTTCTAGGTTCTTAATAGACTGTTGTTCTCTCAACCAGTATCACCTGTCCACACCCTTCCCACTGCTGTTTGCTTGTCTTTAGGGCTCAGCACACGTCACCGCCTTCATGCCTCCTCTGATACCATCCCCCTGCATTCCCACCAACTGCACCTTGTTTATTTCCTTCAAGGCCCTTAATCCAATTTGTAACTGCACATTCGTTTCGTTGCTTATTGAATGTCTCTTCTCGTCACGAAGGTAAGTTCATATGATGTCAACACAGCTGGGAGACAGCAGCGAAAATGCAGGGGTGCTTGGGGACACCCCTGGAATTCTTCTGCAGCTTGTCCCACCGTCGTATTCTCAGCACCTGGAGCAGCGTGGGCCCTCTCTACCTATTTGCCGAATCACCACGTATTAGCATGAAATGACTTTGCATTTCCTGCAAAATCTGAAAACCACCCAAGGGAAGGGAGTAGATGTGTGTCTATACCGCGGGCATTGGAAGGGTTTGGGCTGGTGTGGTGGTGACCCACAGACTGGGAACGTGCCAGTTGTGTTGGCTCCTGACTCTTCTGCTCCCTCTCTTCTGACAGTGGGCAGGCCGATGGAAGGAAGTATGTTGGGGGCTCTTGATTCCCGGGTAACCGTTGAACACCAACCACTATACAGAAATCATGGGACCCATGAAAGAACATGCGTTCCGTCATGGCTGCGAATCAGACTTTCCACTTGATCGCTTCCATCTGAAGATCGCAAATTCTGAAAGTTTCTCGCTGACGATATACAGATTAAGGACGATGCTACTCTTTGTTTTTGGATTTAGTCTTCCTTTTTAAGCTAAGCAGGGAAGAAATCAGATTTCTGGTATTTTGTCATATTTTTTGATCTGACTTAAGGATCAGGATAAAAAGTTTGCATTAGCGTAAGAAACATGCGGAATTTAGTTTCTCGGCAAATAGGATGGGTGTGACGTTGGTTTGGAATATTGAAAATGTATGGATCATATAAATGTATAAATATAAGTAAATAATGATTAGATGAATCTTTGAATATTTACTGAACTTATATAAGAAATGTTTCCTCCACCAAAGTGGGATTCTTTCCTTCATATAATATTTGATAATATTCTTTTTCACTTATTGTATGTTGTTGCTTATGTTCCCTCTGATTTAAAGCCAAATATAATGGATTTCAAATGACTTTTTATGCTTTTCTCTCTTCTTAGTACAGCTATACAAGTACATCTATGTAATATTGAGAACAGATATCTTATTTTGGTGATGGTTTAGGGAAAATATAAAATTTCTGATTATTTAGATACGTCATGTAATGGTCAAATTGCCTACCATTGAGTTCTGTGTTTTTCCTTGTATGTGAGGAGTATGGTCGATTTAATTACATCAATATTTATGATACCTGAGTCTGGGGCCCACTTATTTATAGTTTTTCTTCAGAGATTCCAGAGATGATTTTTTTTCAGACTCCAGCTGGAAATGGGGTACTAACTCGCAGTGCTCACAGTAATAAGTAGGTGTCATTTAATGAAAGAAATCATTAATGCTTAGCAGCCTTGACCTCTTTTTCCTCCATGAATGACACAGTGGATGTTGACAGAATAGAAAGACAAAAATGTTAATTAGATGAAGTGAGTCAAATGAGGTCAACTTTTTTTTTAATGTTTATTTATTTATTTATTTATTTTTTTTTTTTTTAACGTTTATTCACTCTTGGGACAGAGAGAGACAGAGCATGAACGGGGGAGGGGCAGAGAGAGAAGAAGGAGACACAGAATCGGAAACAGGCTCCAGGCTCTGAGCCATCAGCCCAGAGCCCGACGCGGGGCTCGAACTCACGGACCGCGAGATCGTGACCTGGCTGAAGTCGGACGCTTAACCGACTGCGCCACCCAGGCGCCCCTAATGTTTATTTATTTTTGAGAGAGAGAGAGAGAGAGAGTCAGAGCACAAGCGGGGGAGGAACAGAGAGAGAAGGAGACACAGAATCCGAAACAGGCTCCAGGCTCTGAGCCGTCAGCACAGAGCCCGAAGCGGGGCTCAAACTCACAAACTGTGAGATCATGACCTGAGCTGAAGCCAGACGCTCAACCGACTGAGCCACCCAGGTGCCCCAAATGAGGTCAGCTTTTAAATGTTTTTCATCAGTAAACAAGTTCATGGAACAAGAGAGAGAGAGACCACGTATGTATCTAACTTGTGTCAGCTTGCCAACCACACACATCCAACAACAAAAATCCCCCAAACTTGCCCTTCAGGGAAAAATCTTTTGACCCACCCTACTGTTGCACTGTCAATCAATTAGGTAAAGAAGTGAATGGTGGGAGAGACCAGAATGTGAGTATTCTTTTTTTTTTTAGTGTTTATTTTTTGAGAGAGAGAGAGCATGAGTGGGAGAGGGGCGGGGGGGGGGGGGAGGGGGACAGAGCAGAGGATCTGAAGTGGGCTCTGTACAGCAGCAAGCCCACTGTGGGGCTCGAACTCCTGAGATCAAGACCTGAGCCAAAGTTGGACGCTCAACTGACTGAGCCACCCTGGTGCCCCAGAATGCATGAATATTCTTAAGTGTCAGTTGTCTAGTGTCTAAGTAATAGTTATTTCAGAAAAAGTAACTCATTCTTCAGGTGCTGAGTATAAGCTACACTCTGCCTTGCTTACATTTTGAAACAGCGTATGAATAACTTGTAGAACCTTCTTAGAACTTTTTTTTTTTTTTTGAAAACTCTTGGATTTCCCAAGGCTTACTTTATTTATTTTTTAAATGTTTACTGATTTATTTTTTGAGAGAGAACAAGCTGCGGGGTGGGGGGGGGGCAGAGAGAGAGGGAGACACAGAATCCAAAGCAGGTTCCAGGCTCCGAGCCATCAGCACAGAGCCCGACGCGGGGCTGGAGCTCACGGACTTAGAGATTCATGACCTGAGCCAAAGTTGGACACATAACCGTGAGATCATGACCTGAGCCAAAGTCAGATGCTCAACCAACTGAACCACCCAGGTGTCCCTTTTTGTAGTTTTCATTATTTTGTGTTTAAAATAAGATAATGAATATCTCTTTCCCCTACCTACTTTCAACAGATTTGTATTTTATAAACCTTTGCTCATATTTCCTTGGGGAAAAATTCTGCATGGATAAAAAATAGATTTTTAAAAAATTTTTATTTGAGAGAAAGCATGCTAGCAGGCGAGAAGGGCAGGGGAGAGAGAGAGAGAGAGAGAGAGAGAGAGAGAGAGAGAATCTTAAGTAGGCCCCATGCTCACCATGAAGCTCAATCCCATGACCCTTGTATCATGACCTGAGCTGAAATCAAGAGTTGGGACGCTCAACCAACTGAGCCAACCAGGTGCCCCAAATAGATTTTTTTAATAAAAGAAAAATTCATCTAAGCTCAATCTAGAACTCAATCTTTATTACATTTTCACAGGTATTCTAAAATTGTGTTTTATACTTGCAAGAAACTCTCCTAAATATACTTTTTCTACTGCTGAATGAAAAGACTACATTAGATCGTTTACCTGGAAGTGACTCCCTAAAAAGCCAGAGGTTATTTCATGATTGTGGGCCCAGCAAATCATAAAAGTGAGGCCCTTCTCTTGCGATATAAACAAACTAAATCCACCCCACGAAATATATTGAGAGGTCACTGAAAGGTCCCTCGGGTCTCCAGGGACATGTATCATAAGAGCGATGCACTCAACTCCATATATAAAGTGAGGAACTGAGAAGAAGCTTTTCCAATACAGCCTTTGCCCACTGCTGCTTTATATTTAGAGCTAACAGAGGCAGCATTTTAACAAGATTACGGAGAAGTTTTAAATTTAATTTTAACGATGCCTGTTAGGCCACAATATCACAGCTGTTTCCATTTTCCATCCAGCCGTTTGCACACTCGTTTTCTTATGGTAATCACAAAAGCCCGATTGTGCTGATGCGATCTGTTTATGCCCACGTTAGTAAACTTCTAAAGATAACTAGGATTCCGTGCCCTCTCTCGCTGGAACGCAGCCGAGCACACGAGGAGCGGCCGATCCCGGAGGGGGGGCGGGGGAAACCACTGTTGAGCCAGGGGACAGGCGGTCGGGGAGCGAAGGTGAGGGCGGGGCGTACCGCGGCCTCGAAGCCCCGCCTCCCCGGGCCCCGCCCCGGCCCGCCGCCATGTTGTTCCCTTGGTGCTGGACGTGAGCCGCCGGAGTCGGACCCGGGCAGCGCCGCCGCCTCCTGCCCTCCCGTCCCCGACTTTCCCTCCTCGTTGCATCTGGACGGGCCGGCCGCGAGCTCCCGGGCGTCCTCTGCGTGGCCACGAGGTGAGCGGAGCGCGGACGCCCCTCGGGGCGGGGGCCGGGGGCGCCCGCGTCAGGGTCCGGGGCGGGGGGGGGGGGCCCGTGCGCCCCGAGTGCGGCCTGGCCCTCGGGCAGCTGGGGCGCGCGCTGAGCGGAGCCGCGGGGCGGGCGTCGGTCCCGGGACGGGGACGGCTTTTTGCCTCCTGGCTCCTAGTGGACTGACGCAGGAGAAAAGACGAGTTCCCACACCCACACGACCCGGGGAGAGGGACACACACCCTAGCGCGCGGGGACCCACGGAGAGACGCGCAAACATCTGGAAGACGCACGGGGACACACGCACACACACCCGGGGCAAGAGCGATCCACAAACACCCGGGGCGCACACAGACCCAAACAGCCAGGGAGAGAGACACGTACACACGTACCCGGGGCCGGGTGGGCGGGCGGGGGGGGGGGGTGGTGGAGACGGGCGCACACACAACCCGTGGGGAGACGCGCGAGCGCGGAGAAATACGCCCAGTCCTCGGGGGACACACAACAGAACGCCAGCCTTTCCCCCGACCCTTCGGGGACACCCGTGCACACACCCCAGGCCACGCAAGACCAAACCGTACCCCCGAAGGATTAATGTAGACGAAGCAAAGGCGCTCGCGCGGTTTGATTTGGCGACCTCTGCCATGCTGCCTCGGTGAACATTTGCCCTGCTGTTAAGACCAGTCCGGTGAGGGCTTTGCAGTGTTTATAAAGCCACTTCTAGGGGCTGGAGGCAGTTTGGGGCGTTATCTGATGGCGACGCCAAGCTAAGGTTTCAGAATCGTGTTCCTTTCTTCCAACCTTGTATGTCGAGAGGCGAGATGAGAATTTAAAGCGCCGGCCAAATCGTTGGGGAGGTATTAGTCGCCTTTTTGTTGTTGTTTTTCCTTTTAAGTGACAATACATCCCGTGACCACGGTTCCTTTGAGGAATGACTTTTCTGCTAGTTTCCAAAATGTCATGTGACCACGGGCTCTTTATATAATATTTCAGCGACCCGAGAAAAATCAGTAGCATTTGATTGCTTTTTTTCAAATAAAAGAAACTGTTTTCACACGTTTGTCTGTCTCTGGTCCCGTCGTGATGGAAAATCCCTAACTTGTCTGTGATCTCAAAAACTGTTCCGTGGAGCCAAACTGTAGAGATGAAGGAAACGGAGAACTGTTCAATCGGGGACTTTTAAGAAGGGTGTGCGTAGTTTCTCTTTCAGAAGCTTCTGTTGAAATTGATCATCGCGACTTGTCTGTAACTCTCCCTATGGTCTGTAGATTCCCAAAGCGAAGACGCTGGGTGCTTTCAGTATTTCTGTGCAGACACCGAAGTAAATGCCTCTTGCTTTATACGAAACACTTTCTGGCTTGGTGACTTATTTTGGAGAGTGTTCTGATTTGGGGATATTTGGGGTTTGTCGTTTGTGAGGTCAGAGAGTAGATCAGAGAAAAACTAAGAGCGTCGTTGGCCTCGACTCCCTTGGAAGTTGGGGAAATAGTTTAGTGCCCTTCCTCTTTTCCATCCTCGATTGTCTCTTCCGTTTCTTCCTAACCCCGCCACTCCTCCCATGGGGGCTACAGTACTCTGGAGGCCTGAGGCCAAGTTCCTTTGGTTCTAGAAGCTGATTTTTAGCCTCCCCTCATTTCTTACCATTGCTCAGGCAGTCACTCTGGCACTGAATGTTATGTGCGTATAAATCGTGTTCGTCCTTCATTTTATTTCATTCTCCCAACGTTTCTGTGGTGTCAGCTCCATTTTACTGATGAATTTGCTGGGAGGTGGAGGAGGGTTAGGTCTGTTTCCCCGGGTCACGCAGGTAGTGAGAGGGCAGGGCAAGATCCAAAGCCAGCCATAGTGAGTTCTAACCCCAGGGGACATTTGACGGTGCCTGGAGGCATTTTTGGTTCTCCCCCGAGAGGGAGAGAGGCTGGCATCTAGTGGGTACAGGCCCGGGTGCTGCCCAGAGGCCTGCAGGGCGTAGCACAGCCCTTGGCGACACAGTGGTCTGGCCCCAAATGTCACTAGTGCTAGGGGTGAGAAACCCTGCTTTGCAGCAGTCTGTGTAACCCTGGGGCTCACGTTCCAGCGCTTCTGTAGTTCTTCCAATGCAGTGTCATTTTCCTATTGAGGATACCTCCTCGTCATTTTAAGAAAGAGCAGTAGGGAAGGTTTGAGAACTTGGAGAGATTTCCCTTGACCAAGAGGCTTATTCATTCATTTGAAAGATTAAGGAGTGATGGGGCGCCTGGGTGGCGCAGTCCGTTAAGCGTCCGACTTCAGCCAGGTCACGATCTCGCGGTCCGGGAGTTCGAGCCCCGCGTCGGGCTCTGGGCTGATGGCTCGGAGCCTGGAGCCTGTTTCCGATTCTGTGTCTCCCTCTCTCTCTGCCCCTCCCCCGTTCATGCTCTGTCTCTCTCTGTCCCAAAAATAAATAAACATTGAAAAAAAAATTAAAAAAAAAAAAAAAGAAAGATTAAGGAGTGAGCAAATAATTTCTTTTTTAAAAGATTTTTTTAATGTTTACTTATTTAGAGGCGGGGGAGAGAGCGCGCACCCACATGAGTGGGGGAGGGGCAGAGAGAGGGAGACACAGAATTGGAAGCTGGCAAAGCAGGGCTCGAACCTACGAACCGTGAGATCATGACCTGAGCTGAAATCAAACGGTTAACCGACTGAGCCACCCAGTGCCCCCCTCCCCCTTTTTTAAAATATTCTTTTTTTTTTTTTTTTTTTAGTTTATTTTTGAGAGAGAGAGAGAGAGAGAGAGAGAGAGAGAGAGAATCCCAAGCAGGCTTCTCACTGTCATCACGGAGCCCAATGTGGGGCTCAAACTCACAAACCTGAGTGCGAAACCAAGAGTGAGACGCTTAACCCACTGAGCCACCCAAGTGCCCCAACCCCCACCCCCCCCTTTTTTTAAAAACGTTTATTTATTTATGTTGAAAGAGAGAGAGTGTGTATGCAAGCGGGGGAGGGGCAGGAAGAGAGAGTCACAAGCAGGCTCCATGTTGTATCTTACACAGGGCTCTATCTCATAACCCTGAGATCACGACCTGAGCTGATAACAAGAGTCCGACGCTTAACTGATTGAGCTACCCAGGCGCCCTGTGAGCAAATAATTTCTGATAGCAGAATCTTTTCTTTTTAAGGCAGAAGTGTCAAAAAGGACTTGAGAACAATTCAGAGCTGTTGAAACAGACTGAGGGGTTTGGTTTCCGTATTGCTGCAATTGTCAGTGAACAGTCTGTTTATGGGCAATCTGTCGGGCACTGATACGGAGGTGCTGGTGATATGAAGGGCAGTAGGCAGTGCCCAACTCAGCGAAGCTTACAGTCTAATCACAAGCGTAAGAGCAGGTTCTCACTTTGTCCTAGAACAAAATTTATTGCCTGGGCTCCTGAGGGTGGGGCTAGGTGTCAAAAAAAAACCAAACAAAATAGCTACACACCCACACACAGGTACCTGAAGGGCATTTATCGTGGGGCGGACCTACATGAAATGGGGAAGAGTTGATGCGTTTTTGATAGGTCTTTAGGTTGACCGCGTGTGAATATTTACAAGAATCCAATCGAGAAGCCATTCTTGTTGGGCATAAAATTCTGCCGTAGATTTAGCCTTAGTAGACAACAGTTATATGTGCGTTTTTATCGTTGAAATCAAGAAAGGAATGATGACATTTTTTAAAATGGCTTTTGCATCGTTTTCTTTCTGGTGTCTTCCAGCCATTTTCACCATACCCGTCTAAGACCGGGCCCTTCAGTATATACCTCTTCATTTTGGTGGTGGATGTAACTACTGGGTGAACTCTGGGGGTAAGTGATTGAGAGGAGGAGTCACACAGGCTGGGCTCTCCTTTTCGGAATCACTGTGAAAGTGTTATTCATGCAGTCAGCATGTGTCTTTTGTGCGTAGCTTTGCTTTTGACTCCGCGCTGCTGGACAGTGTGTTCTTTGTTAGTATATTTCTCTGCCTCTTAACAGGAGTTGTCCCCAGTGGGGCAGAGGGGATGCTGAAGTGTTCACCTCAAAGTGATTGCTATCACATGGGCTCTAACACCGGGATCTGCGTTCTTTCCTGATCGCAGGGGTCTTATTCTGGGCAGGGTCAAGAGGAATCGGTGCAGGAAGAACATCCATTCGGCCTCCGACGAGTCTTGCTCCATCTGTAGTTGGCCTGCCGCTCTGCCCAAGCTAGGTCACCCCATTTCTTTCTTCGTAAAATGAGATGGTTGTGCTTTTATAACCTCTGAGATTATATGACACCCGAGTGGAGACATCAAATGATTGGCTTCCAAGTAGTTCTGCTTCAGGCAATTTGCTAGTTGAGCAGCAGGAGGAAATCAGGCAAATAGAAGTGTGCATGTGTTTGGGAAACGCGTCTCACTTGAAAGCTAGCTAGGTAATAAATTGGTTAGTCAAAACCGAGGGCCGGAAAACAGGGCTTGTGACTAAGTAGGTCATCAAGAGAGAACATTTATTCGGCGATTTGGGGGGTGGGGTGTGAAGTCATAAAACTCCGGGAGTTTGGAAAGCTGTGATGCAGACGTAAGGTCAGGATGCCTGAGGGAGGGGGGCCTGGGACTCCCGCCTGGGACTCCCGGCTGTGTAAGTAGGTGGGGGAGGCCTGGCTGCCTCCTGCTGGGAGAGGTGAGGCCTGCGGGGGGGGGGGGGGGGGGGGGGGGGGCGGGCAGAGAAATCTGGTTCCCAAAGTGAATCTTGATATGGTACAGTTGTGAAAGTTGAACTCTGGGTATGTCCACATTCTGTATTCTTCCGTTACTGTTTGTTAATTTGTGACCACGGCGGACTCAGGGTTTAGAATCCTGTTGCCTGTGGTGAACATAGAGAGGACAGCCAGAAGTAAATGGGCGTAAGTAAGGTGACCGCGCGAGACACATGGCTTCGTATTTTGAAAGAAAGCTAGAAATGAAACAGGCAGTCGAGGTTTCACATCCCGGCCTCACTGAAGCCAGCTCGTTTCAGGGTGGCGAGTCTGGACACAGACGCCACTTTCGTCTAAGGCCCGGTGCCTTACGAGTCCATGCTGTTGTTTGGCCGCGGCCGGAGAATCCGCGTGGAACAACTTGACGTCTTCATTCCATGGCCACATTCATTATCCAGGTGTGGGGGACGGCGGAGCAGTGTGAGCCAACAAACTGAACTGGCGGTTCAATGTAAACTAGACTGTCTTAATTCCAAGTTCTTGTGAATTGGACCCGGTTTTTGGGTACAGAGTCCAAGGTGGTTTTCAGAACGTAGTTTTCGGAAGAGTGGTTGCATCATCAGTGTTCGAGAAGCCTGGAAAAAGCCTTACAGATTTCTTTCCAGAACTCGCTGTGTAGAACACTTAGAGGAGTGTTGAAATGACGTTAACAGGTTCAGGAAAGTCAGAACTCATTGGGCTGCCGTGTGCAGCTAGGTGGCTGCTATGGTCTGTGCAGTTTCACGCGTGTGTATTTCATCAGTGCTGTGATGGGATGGACATACTGGAAAATACCTACTTGGTTTAGTCGGAAGTCAGAACAGAACAGTGGAAGAACTGCTTGAGGACCACACGTTGGTGAATGCAGAACATTTGGAATGAGTTCTAGTATTCTCATCTGAATTTTAAAAAAATTTTTTTTAACGTTTTGTATTTATTTTTTAGACCGAGAGAGACAGAGTATGAACGGGGGAGGGTCAGAGAGAGAGGCAGACACAGAATCCGAAACAGGCTCCAGGCTCTGAGCCGTCAGCACAGAGCCCGACGCGGGGCTGGAACTCACGGACCGTGAGATCATGACCTGAGCTGAAGTCGGACGCTCAACCGACTGAGCCACCCAGGCGCCCCTCTCATTTCAGGTTTTAAATGTTAATTTATTTTTGCGAGAGAGACAGACAGATAGCAAGTGGGGGAGGGGCAGAGAGAGAGGGAGAGACAGAATCTGAAGCAGCCTCCAGGCTCTGAGCCGTCAGCACAGAGCCCGACGCAGGGCTCGAACTCACAAACGGCAGGATTATGACCTGAGCCGCCCAGGTGCCCCTGAGTACTAGTATTCTTAAGTGAGGTTTCCTGAGTTGTTGTTTTGGAGCAAACAGCTGCCACCCTCATATCCTGTTCCACATTAATATTTGAGCAGTACTTGAATTTTATCACACCAGCCCTGGAAAACCCAGCTTTGCAAAGCTAGCAGCGTCCTCGACCGGAATGTCCGATCTAACGTGGAAACCGTGAACCCCCTCGGGCGCCGGCTTGCGTGGTGCCTTGCAGACACTCAGCTCTTCGGTGGTTCCTGTGGAAATTGAGAAGAGCCTGCCCTGCCCCTGTTGCCATGCGGACTGTCCCTTGACCCTCCTTCCCCCGTCCCTATGCCTTTATCCCCATCTTCTGCTGCACATGTTTCTTTAGTGGAGAAGGGAACCGCCAGGTGTGGAGCGGGTGGCCGTGGGCTCTGCGGCCTTTCAGGATAAACCCTTGTGCTTCCAGCCCGGCCAGCCTGTCTCGGTAAGCGTCCACAAGTGCCGGCGTGCTTCTCTCCGGCCTGTGCCTCTTGGAGTCTGCCCCAGGAATGGGCTTTCTCATTGCTAGATGCTTCTCCCACAGTTAGGGTTCCTTGCCTCTTCAGTTTGTCATTTACTGGAACATTTGCTTCCTACCCCAATTTCATTGCTCTCGTCTACAGTTGTTCCCTCTTGTCTTTTTGGATTAGTATGTCTTTTAGATGTTTTCTGTCATTCGGTGGGAGTGAAGGGAACACGTGGTAGACCCGCCCCGTTCAAGTAGACTGGGGGAGGTTACTTAATCTTTGTGAACTTGTGTTTATCGATACATAAAACATTGATATAAAAAAAATCAACTTGCAGGTGATTTGAAGGTGCTGTATGCCAGGTACCTAGTAGATACTCAGTAAATAGTGGTGGCGAATGATATTATGGTCGTAGCATTTGTTATTTGAGCAAACAAGACAGTGGCGGTAGGTGGGGAGGAAGTAGACGCTTTCTTGTGTGGGTGAACGGAGAAGACAAAAGAAGAAAGAGATTTTTCGAAGTGGGGGAAATAACTCGCTGGGTTTTGTAGATGTTGAATTTGAACTGCCATCAGCGTACCAGGTGAACATACTATAAAAGGGGTTGGAATTCTTGTCCTGAGGAGGGGGACTTCAGGAATCACTGGGTTTTATAACGGGAAGAAGTGGTTTGGGAAGAGGTAAGGGCTTCCGCCTTGCCACGTACCTGCTTGAAGAGCTTGTTGGAAGAGGGAGCCATCTAAGTTGCAGAAAGCTAAGGGGCGTTTTATGGACCATTAAATAGGAAGTATTTTCAAGGTCACTGCCAGGCTGTGTAGACCTTACAGAGGCAGTAATGGAGTCCTGGTTAACACTTGCGGGTTCCACCTATGCCTCCAGCTAGAGGTGTGATACTTCCTAAGACCCTTTCCCAGTTGGGCCTGTGGTCCCTTATTTGTTTAAAAACAAAGTCTTGAGTACCCTTTGAGATTTTATGTCACGTACATCCAGACAAGTGGCTACATCTGAGAGAATTCACTGCTTACTAGGTGGGCTTCCTGTGGGAATACTGGTCAACCGTGAAGGTGTTTTCTGGAAGCGTGCATAACCAAGTCCTAAGAGAAGCACTTTTCTCTTTGCTTTAGGGCTGCATGTACCTTAGGGCGTTTGGGTGACGACTGAGGAGAAGCCCTTGGACTGGCATTTAGGAGGTCTCTGGTCACTTCTGCTGCCACTCATGGGGATGGAGAAGTTGGCAGCCTGTGTGGGGGGAGCGGAGTAGAGGGGCGGTCAGGTGTAGAGGTGAAACAGATACTGATGGCAGAGTAAGTTTGGGCTCGGGAGCCTTTTCGTAAGCCAAGTCCGCTTCAGTACCTTGGTTGGGGCAAACTGGGGCATGATTGATGGAGAAGTGGGATGAAGTGAACTTTCCCGAAAGCCGCCTGCAGTGCTCTTCCATTTCTTCTGCTTTTGACCTGGTGCCAACTACCCCGCAGAATGGGAGCCTCTAGTCTAGTTGAGTCCTACATGCTAGACATATAGCTGTCCTCTTGAAATACATCTTGGGAAATCCCCGTTCCTCTTACTTAATTTCTCAACAGCCAAGAAGTTTTACTTTGCTGTGGCTTCACGTCTTGTGGGCATTGTTTGTGTACTCACTCTTCCCTGGGCTTCTAGGCGAGTTCTCCAGCCCTTACCCTTTTCTGCTCCAAATTACAGACCCCTGGTTTCTTATCTGACTTGAGGAGGCAGTCAGTGTTCTCTTCAGTTACAGCAGATCATTGCAGATCACATTTAATTTGTGTTTTGCTGCTTTAATGCATTTTTCTAACATGCATATTGAAGTTCATTTCTTTCACAATGCAGTCTCCTTCCGGAAATACCTAGCCAGAATTTCCAGTATTTCTATCTTGTGACCTTTATCCATTTCTTTGTCTTTGAATTCTGCCCCTCACAGTGCAACCTTCAACTATCCCTACTCTTTTCTTTATTATTAAGCCCTTTAAGTGCCTTTCACAGGTCAGTGTCTTATTACAGGTTGATTTACGCGTGTTCCTTTTCAGGACCTCATTAAACAGAACAGAACAAAACAGAATCCTCACTTCCAGGATTAACAGTTTCCCATGAGTAAATCTGTTCATTGAACTGTCATAGTTCATGGTCAAAGTGTAATATTAATAAAGTCTCACAGGTGAGGGGGAGCATGGGGAAATGGTGATGCCAAGTAAAGACGAAAGTCTGGAGGGTGTTAGGAGTTACACAAATGGATCACACATGATATACAAATGATGTGGGGGTGTCTGGCTGGCTCAGTCAGTAGAGCATGTGACTCTTGATCTCAGGGTTGTGAGTTTGAGCCCCACACTGAGGGTAGAGTTTACTTTAAAAAAATGTTAATATATCTATAGATAGGTACATATACATACAGAGAGATACATACATATATATATATATATATATATATATATATAATGTAAAAGCGCACACAAATGATCTGGACATGTACTGATCGTTCCAGATCCTTTAACAATCAGATGAAACCCTGTGTACTCTTTCCGGAGAAAAGCCGAAGCACACGCTTGCGTCCACACATTCATCCTTGTTTTCACGTGTCATTCTAGGAGGTGCGTTTTCCCCCTGCAGCTCCTTCATGGGCTCCCAAGTAAGCACTCTGTACCCACACTGTCCAATACTCATGTAGCAATTTAAATTTAAACCAATTAAAATGAAATAAAATGACAAGTTCAGTTCCTCAGACCGGTCCCATTTCAAGCGGTCAGTAGCCACGTGTGCTTGATGATCACCAGATTAGATGGTGCACTTCTAGAATATTCCCGTTGCAGAAAGTTACGTCCGACCGCGGTGCTCTGTGTTCTCAGGATGGTTTAAGAAGACTTGTTCCTTAACCTCGCTTTCCCCTCCACTCGCTCGCTCTCCACCACTGTTCATGATTAGTTTGTATAGCTAACTACAGGGGTGCCTTGTTGTAAACAAAATTGTGAGTATATGTTTCTTAGAAGTTTAGAGGACTTATCTTCAAAAAAGAGTGCTTATTGAAACGAGTTCTTTGAACAGGGTGTGCTGCTCTGGCATCGTGATAGTGTAGTTTGGTTTAGTTTTTTCCTTCTCGCTTTCTCTGGGCTCAGTGGTCGGCTCAGTGGTCGGCTAGGTAATTTATTTCAGTTGGCAAGTTATGCCTCCAAGTTGGTCTCTTCCTATGGTATTTTACTTAATTCTTCCGTGTGTGTGTGTGTGCGTGCATGCGTGCGTGTGTCTCGACCTGTTGCTGTAGAGCTAGAGCACCCATTAGACTTAGAGACTTCCTTGGCTTGCTTCTTGCTCATGCATTTCAGCAAGACAACCCAGGAAGACTGGGAACAGAGTGGAACTGATTAATTAGGCTGTTAAGTGAGTCACACCGATATTAAACCACAAGGAAATGAACACAGCTCTAAGCGACAATAGACATCATTCAGGGATCATCCGTGCTTTTGTTTCCTGGGTTAGTTCCTTTCAGCCTCAGAGTAAGTGGTATGTGTCTAAGTAGGACATTCAGGGTAAATGCAAAAGGAATGTGTGAGTTTGAGGGGGAAAAAAATGTTCCTAAATTTAAACCAAGAGTGATAAATTCAATTTGAGTGTTTGGAAGTGAGAACTAGTCAAGAGGTTACAAAGTATGTGTTATGTGTTCCAAATCTGAAATTTTGAGAAGAGCAGTTCACAAACCCAGCCTACTCTCCTTTTGGCCGCTTATTAGAGGGACGTTGTTTTTTAATGTTCACCAGCTCCCTGTTGCAGTCAGAAGTACTTATTTTAAAGTGGCGTTTTTGTTAGACTTGCAAGTAAGAATCAATTTTTTGGTCCCTTCCCACACAGTGTAACAGACTTCAAAAATAGAATGGGGGAAGAACTGATTGAATAGAGAAACAAAGAATTGTTAAGTGTGGAAAGTACGATTAGAAGAATAAGAATAGAATAACGAGAATAAAGGAGGAAGTAATTTATTCTTTGTTCTCGATTTTGCCTTTATTTGCTACCTCACCCGATGTAAAGTTTTGTACGAGATGTTGCAGAACCAAGAAAGGACAAATGAATGGATGGAATTAGGTGTTGTGTGTCCCTCCCAGGGAGTTGAGTTTGTAGTTAGGAAAGAGACAGATATGCGACTGACCGTGGTTAGGGTGTGAGTGAAAGCTGTAATCCGGTGGGGATGGCGAAGAGAACCATTAGGCTTTTGGGGCCACAGCGGGCTTTTTGGGTGAGGTGATCTGAACGAAGCCTTTGCGTGACTAGGATTTTCATAGCTCTGTAGGTGTAGGGAGGGAACTCCCAGGCAAGGTAAACCGCAAATGCCTCTGAAGGGTGTGGGGACAGTGACTTGTAGGGATATAACTGGGACATGCTTGTAAGTGAGGTTGGATGGCACTGTGGATGCCATGCTCAAAACCTTTATTTAATAATAATAATGAGGAAATAAATGGGGTTAGTTATCTGTTTAGAATGGAAGCAGTTAGATCTACAAACAATAAAAAACATGTCTGCCTTTAATCCCTGCAGGCATTCCTAGTGGAGATTTAGATATTCTCCGGGCTCGGATCTGACCCTCCCCCCCCCCCCCCCCCCCTTATTGTAGTATATGGCTTCGGAAACCAGCAAGGGGTTGGGACAGGCCAGCGAAAATGGTACTGCCGATAAACTGCCCTTAATAAACAACTGACAGTTAAGATAAGAAAGTACGCAGCAGAAAAATGGGAAAAATCGTGTTGTAAAAAGAAAAGGGTTGACATACAAAGCTCTCTTTTTACCTTTAGTTTTGAGGGCTCTTCCAAAAACATGGTTCATTTTCTTTCCTGCCATGACCTACTTCTCCATTTTCCCATTCAGAGTAATGTGTGCTGTATATAAGTGTGTTTGTGCCAGTACATGGTATTGTAGCCCTAAGGGACCTATTGTGTGCATAACTGGTTTCTTTAAAAGGACACTGCTGAAGGGACAAAGAGATCCTTTGTGGCTTTGCATAAATCTGATTTTAGGGTCTTATTGCTAATTCTTAGGCCATATGAATACTATAGTTTTTTTTTTCTTCCAAATTCTTATTTAAATTCTAGTTAACTATTCTTTAGATATAACTCACATAGCATACAATTTACCCTTTTAATGTATACAATTCATTGGCTTTTAGTATATTCACAAACTTGTGCAGCTCTCACCACTAATTCCGGGATATCCACCCCACCCCCCCAAAAAAAAAAAAAAAAAAGAATCCCCGTACCATTAGCAGTCACTCCCCATTTACCTCTCCACTCCCATTTCCTGGAACCACGAATCTGCTTTCTGTCCATGGATTTACCTATTGTGAACGTGACATATAAATGGAATCATGTAATACGAGGCCTTTTGTGTCTGGCTTCTTTCACTTATTATAATGTTTTTGAGGTTCATCCACATTGTTGTCTGTATCAGTACTTCATTTTTATGGCTGGTTAATCTTGCATTGCATGGATACACCACACTTGATTATCCATTCAGTTGAGGGCCATTTGAATGGTTTCCACTTTTTGGCTATTATGAATAATGTTGCTGTGAACCTTCATGTACAGGTCTTGGTGTGGACTATGTTTTCATTTCACGAGCAGGGGAGGGGCAGAGAGAGAGGGAGACACAGACCCTGAAGCAGGCTCCAGGCTCCGAGCTGTCCGCACAGAGCCGGAGGTGGGGCTCGAACTCTTGAACTACTAGATCATGACCCGAACCGAAGTCGGATGCTCAACTGACTGAGCCACCCAGGTGCCCCACTTTATGTTTAACTTTTTGAGGAACTGCTGGTCTGTTTTCCATTATTGCACCATTTTACGTTCCCACCAGCCGTGTATGAGGGTTCCAGTTCCTCCACATCCTCCTCCTCAACACTTGTTATTGTCTGTCTCTTTCATTGTGGCCATCCTGGTGGTATGAAGTGATGTCTCATTGTAGTTTTGATTGGCATTTCCCTACTGGCTAATGATGTTGACCGTTTTTTGCCCATTTAAAAAAAAATTTTTTTTTTTTTTTTTTTTTTTTTTTTTTATTGATGAGTTGTAAGAGTTCTTTATATATTCTGGATACAAGTCTCTTATAAGGTACGTGGTTTGCAAATGTTTTCTCCCATTCTGTGGGTTGTCTTCACTTTCTGGATAGTGTCCTTTGAAGCACAAAAATGTTAAATTTTGAGGGGTGCCTGGGTGGCTCAGTCAGTTAAGCGCCTGACTCATGATGTCAGTTCAGGTCTTGACCTCATGGTCATGAGTTCAAGCCCTGTTTTGGGCTCCACGCTGGTCATAAAGCCTGCTTTAAAAAAAAATTAAAAAGTTTAATTTTGGTGAAGTTCAGTTTATCTTTTTTCCTTTTGTTTTTTGTGTCATCGAGTTATTTTTTAATATAACCTGAATTACAGAAAAATTTAGGAAGCCATTGTACTTGAGGTCTGGTGGATAGCAGTATTTGAAGAAAATTTAAAAGAAAATGATTTCCGTTTCATTTTAATCGCAGCATACAAGGTTAGGCTTTAAGGGAAAATGAAGCTTTAAAAAGACACTTTTGATTAAAAAAAGTGACTTTGCAATCAAATCGAAACTTTGAAGCTTGAACTCAGTATTGATGGTCTGGGTTTTCTTGCAGACTTTCATATAAACTGTAAGCTTCTATATGGTGTGATGGCGGTGCGCGTGCTATTTTCTCTCTCGGCAGTAGCCCGTTTCGAACCGTCCCGCGTCCCCGTGCTTCCTCGGGGCTGCAGGACACCCCCAGTTAGGCGTTTAGGGCATCGGCATTTGCCGTACCGTTCACATTTTTGCAAGTTTTTTTTTCTTTTTGAGATGATTTGAGAAGAGTATAGGGATATATTTTTTGCTATAGTTGAGAAAATTGATAACTCGGGGGAAAGTATGGGCATTTTTATGATGGTATAATGCGTTTCCACAAAACCGAACCGTTTTAGAGAGTGTGATTCCTTTTTATTAGGCATGTGGGCATGGCGATCTCAGCATCGTTACCTCTGCACTTGGAGGTTTGTGCAGGGTCTTAGGAATGTGGGGGAGGCGGCTTCGGTGGGGGATGAGCTGCATCTACAGGGGTGAGCACGACTTAAGGAGCAAGAGGAAGAGTTCAGAGGGAGCGAGGTGAGGCGCAAAGCCTCGGTGTGAACGTTTTGCTACAGGATCCCCCGCAAGGCACGAAAGCCAGTTTGCAGCCCCAGAGCCGGCCGGTGCCATCGGTAGTCGAGGGATCTAAGGGCATCCACTGAAGCTCTACCCGAGGCCGTCCTCTTCCCCTCCCCTCAGCCACTTACCTTTGTGGACTCCATGTCCCATCAGGTGGCCCGCTGCCGGAGCTGTCTCGGTGCTGTCGTCGTTGTGAGGGTGGCGGCAGAAACCCTTCCCAGGCCCTGCCTGAAGCCGCTGGGCCAGGCTGCCTCGGTCCCGTGGCCCCCTCCACCTTTCTGAAGTTTTCTCCTCCTGCTGCTGAGCTTAGCCTGTGATCAGACCCATTTACCCTGGATCAGATCCCCCTGCGGCAGAATCAGAGCGTGGTGAGGCTGCGCTCTGAGGACCAGCATGTGGCCAAAACGATCACTGAGACGTGGCTCAGGAAGAGCTCACCCTGGAAACTGGCGGGGAGGTTCTAACGCACTTGAACACACCAGTTTCCCTCTGGCCTTGAGTCTCTGAGCAGCGGGCGACGCAGCTGGCGGCATCACAGAATGGTGGTGTATGGAAATGAAGTCCCCCAGCGCCTGGGATCACGTGTGGCCCCCTGACATGTCACACGTGGGGCCTGGCCCTGAGGGAGCCACAGGTGTGCACACGGCGTGTGCCCCTCACCGAGGGGGACTCTGGGCAGAACCCCCCACACTGTCTAAGCTGTGCTTCGGTTTTTGGTTGAGGAGGAACAGTTGCACTGTCTACCGCGTACCTTTCATTTGTGGGTCTTGCCACGTTGTAACGCATACGGGTTTGCGTGCAGGCTGTCACTTCCCCCAACCCCAGGTTGCACAAGGCAGTGACTAGGTGTGGCCCCATCCTCAGTGTCTGGCATGCGGGAGGCCCCACTAAGTGCTTGCTGAAAAACTGCTTTCCCGCTCGTTCCATGGAACTTCTGGGGAGATGCTTCAGAGTTCTGCAGACATGTCATTCAAAACATGATTAAACTACTGAAACTCTGTTAAAACTTAGCCACGGTTAGATGCGCTTTATTTATATCACATGCTAATGGATTGAATACTCCTAGTCTGTCAGGTTAACCTGTTTTGTTCTAAGGTTTATTTATTTTGAGAGTGTGCACGTGTGGGGGCGGGGGAGGGGCGGAGAGGGAGGGAGAGAATCCCAAGCGGGCTCCACGCCGTCAGCACGGAACCCGACACGGGGCTCGATCCCATGAACCCCATGAGATCATGACCTGAGCCAAAATCAAGAGGGACGCTCAACCGACTGACAACCCTCCCGCCCCGCCGCGCCCAGGTTAACTTGTTTTTGTGCAGCTGTTGAAATAAAGCAAACAGGTGAAAGACCCTTAGCTCTGCAGCTGCTTATTTTCATTCCACCTGCAGCTAACATTCCAACAGCTAACAGGAAACCCTCGCAAATAACTGCAAAGGCAGCTGTACCTAAGGGGTGAGTAAGTCAGCTGCCTTGAGATCTCCCTCCCCACCTTTTCCTACCTGTGTGACCTCAAGCAAGGTCACAGACCTCTCTGAGTCGGTGTCCTATTCTGTGATGTAGGCATAGGGAGACACTTGAGAATGGATGCAGTGAAGCGGAGTAAATGGCTTACGGGCTTCGTCCGTGTTAGCTGTTGTGCTTGTTGTTGCTGTCGTTATTGTATCTTGAACCCCAGATGTCAGCATTTTGTAGAGTTTCATTTATTTGTTGATGGCATTTATAAGTTACGAGCTGCTGTCTGTAAGTTCCACAAAGATGCCCCGTGCTTAAAAAAGATGTGTGTGGGGGGTGTAAAACTTTTGGTTTAGATCAAGAGAGGCTGGTGCGCTAGCCCAGCTTCACATAGGCAGGCCGTCACTCCGAAACCTTCACATTGAATTTGGTCTCTAGGGCTTCCTCGTGTTTGCCTGCATAATCCTCTTTATTTGTTCTGCCCGGGGCTCTTAGTGCATTTTGATGTGAGAGATGGTCGTGAAAGAAACCAACCTTTCCTTAAAACCGCCTGTGAAGACTTCTTCTTGTGTTTGTTCCACAGAAACTTCCTGCGCTCCTATCATGAGCCTGGCACTTTGGTGAAACGCCTTTCCCTTGTCCATGTCCCAGTGACTCTTCCCAACGGTCCTAGGAGGTGGGTACTGTTGTGGCCATTGTCCCGTGAGCTTCAGGAGGTCACGTAGCTTGGCTCGGGGTGTGTACCCTTGGCCTCTGTGCCAGGAACTGTTCTCCGTTCTGACGGTGGGCTAGATTCTGTCGCGGGAAAGTTTTCCCCTCTGCCTTGGCTGTCCAGAAGCTTCTGGACAATGCGCTGCCTTAGCCTTAGCCCAGCATTGCCTGTGTCGCATTGGTGCGCCTCCCCCTCAAGACCCTTTTTTTCCCCTTGTTTGTGCTCAGTTTATTTAATTCTTTGAAATAGGGTTATATTCTAGGCCCCTCAAAATTTGGGCAAGTTTTGAAGAATGAGTGAAGTATTTTACATTTTCATCCTAATAAAATTTTATAGTTGTCTGAGTGTGAAACTTTGAAAAGAAGGGTGGGTAGGCAAAAAACTTCTTGAAAGAATGATGATTAAAGTGTAATATTGATTCTAGGATTTTTTTTTTTAGGCTGAGAAAGGTCATGGACAGCTTTCAGGTGTGGTTTTCCTTTTATTTTATTTTATATTTTATTTTATTTTAGTTAGATGTAGGCTCTTTAAAAAATTCTTTTTATGTTTATTTATTTTGGAGAGAGAGAGAGACAGTGCGAGCCGGGAGGGGTAGAGAGAGAGGGAGACACAGAATCTGAAGCAGGCTCCAGGCTCCGAGCTGTCAGCACAGAGCCCGACGCGGGGCTCGAACTCACAAGCCGTGAGATCATGACCTGAGCCGAAGTCAGACGCCTAATCGACTGAGCCACCCAGGCACCCCACTGCTGGTCTTCCTTTTAAATGAAGAATCTAGCTGCTAATACAGCCAGATATTTATTTACATTTTAGTTTTTGTTTTTACTCTTAAAACTATGAAAGCAAATTGAAAGTGCATTGCTAAGGTGAGCTTCCTAATTTTTTCTTTGCAGATAATGATGCTGCTTGAACTGAACAATTAAGGTAACATTTATGACCTATGTAATATGCTTTCTTATTCAGGTTTCTTTATCGAATTTAGCTGAATTGTTAAAGTCATGTTTTAACCTTGGTGAGGATTATTATTATTGCCCTGGGGCAGTCATTCCAAACTGGGACGTATAAATAAGACTTCACATTACATTTTCAGGTGAGTTCTGAAAATAACATAACAGTATACCTTTATTCATTC